>NW_011495058.1:902159-972683 GCF_000754665.1 Bison bison bison | reverse complement strand
ATCTCCTTCAGAATGGACTGGTTGGATCTCCTTGCAGTCCCAGGGACTCTCAAGAGTCTTTTCCAACACCACAGTTCAAAAGCATCAATTCTTCGGCGCTCAGCCTTCTTCACAGTCCAACTCTCACATCCATACATGACCACAGGAAAAACCATAGCCTTGACTAGATGGACCTTTGTTGGCAAAGTAATGTCTCTGCTTTTGAATATGCTATCTAGGTCCTTCTCCATAGACTTTAGCTAATAATAACACATTGATATCAGTTCATCAACTGTAACACGTTCATCTAACACACTAATGTAAAATGTTAATACTAAGGGAAACTATGTAAAAAATTAGAACAGAGTATATGGGTAGTCTCTGTACTTTCTGATCTATATTTCTATGAGCCTAAAGCCTTGGTGGTTCATGGTAAAGAATCCACCTGCCAGTGCAGGAGACATGGGTGGGATCCCTGATCTGGCAAGATCCCACATGCTGCGGAGCAACCAAGCCTGTGTGCCACAGCTACTCAGCCTATTCCAGTGCTCTAGAGCCTGGGAGCCGCAACTACCGAGCCCACATGCCCTAGAGTACTGAAGCCTGCATGCCCTAGAGCCCATGCTACTCAATGAGAGAAGTCATCACAATGAGAAGCCTATGCATGGCAACTACAGAGTAGCCCATGTTCATCACAACTAGAGAAAAGTCTGTGCAACAATGAAGACCCAGCAAAGCCAAAAATAAAGAAAATTATAATAAATTGCCTATTACTTACAAAAATAAAAATGTACAATGAAATCACATTTTGATAGTCCTACCTTCACTGAACTTAGGAAGAACAATGGATGGTATAAAAATAATTCTTGTTATGTAATGTACATGGCTGAGTTCCAGGTGGACCAGATGACAAAGAGAGCTCCTCTTTATGGAGATATCTTGAAATCCCCAGTTCTGTTCTGTTAGTTTTCATGAGAGAGAGAGACCCTCAGCAACCCTTGAGCAAAGCAGAACTACTGACAGATCGTATTTACAATCATTAGATACACTGGAAATTCAAAGGGTGAAATTTATACATTCAAAAGAAAGATTTTGGAATGTGTCTATTATGCAGGTGTGTAAAATATGGTAATAAAATGTATTTTCTTCCTCCAGAATGACAATAGTGCCCCATTTATAAATGTAGTAATTACTACCACATCAATTCAGCCCACAGATATGTATAACTGTAATGAATATAGACATATTACATTCATCTAAATTGAATACATTGAAATTAATAAACTATTGTGCATTAGACAGGAAATACTTTCATTTAGCCATTACTCCTGCTGTAACTACTTATTGTAAAAATGCAATTAATAGTGTCTGACATTTCATTTTCTAATATAGGAGAAATCAATGAAAACTGTCAGGTAACTAAGTTTTCTGGAAAGTTGCTAGTGACACCGGCTCAATTACAAATCATTTTTTAAAAAATTCAACATCTGCAACAGCTGTCTAGGGGAGAAATGGTCATTAAATGATGTTGACATAGACATTGTTTCACTTTTGCTTGAGAATTAACTGCAAACAAGTTCCCTTCAAAAAGATCCAGGTTATTGTCAAATAAATTCCTGTTCTAAGGCCTTCTCAGGTGGTTCTGGAATCAATCTGTACATTTCTAAAAAGCCCTGTTTCCCATCCCCTTTCACTAAAATAGGCTTAGCAACTCCTAAAATGATGGGCTAAAATAATATAAAGCCAAAGTCTTTGCGTAAAAAGGACATATGAGCCAGATAAATGCCAAAACTCCAAGGACTTTCCCTCTGTTTTTCTGAATGTTTGCTATCTTGTTTGATAAAAAGTCAGCTACATTTGGTTTACTTGTTCTATAACCAGAAATGTTTAAAAAGTGATTGTGCTCACAAAGGCACTTCATTGTTTCAAACTGGCTGCTGCAAGTTTCTATCTATTGAAATTCTAATAGGTAATTTACTTTCAAACTTAGAGAAAACTAGCAATTGTGAAAGAAGTATGCTATACAAAAGCTCGGTGTCTCAAATCTTGAAATATTAACTTCAAGCTGGGAAAAATGTCTCAAAAGTGAGGAAAGTCTATTAGAATGCTAGTTTTCTTTGAGAGGAAGTCATTCATATGGACTAAAGGAAATGCTCTAAACTACATTATATTCATTTTAAGATCATGAACTGATGTACAAAAGCTTGGGTCTGCTTTCAGATATTTTGGAAGAAATATTTGTCACATATTTTATCTATTATTATTCTCATAGAACTTTGTAAAACTTGGGTCACTGACTTTACAAATCCTTAAAAGAAATTGTGCATACCAGTTTTATAGATACACTTTTGGTTTATTGAAAACAAATACAATTGTCAATTGAAGTCAAAGTCTGATGAGCTGAAAACTGGAGTAAAAGTTAATATGTGTCATAATAGCAGAACCCATAGTACAGCCTATCTAGACTTTGGTGAAGAGTTGAAACAGATTTTCACAGTTGCTTGAGCAGTTGGAGCATCTGTACTTATTGTTAACATGAGCACCAATTCAATAAGCCATATAGCTGTGTCATAATCTATTGTGTGTGTTCTCACTGTGTAGAGCTAGACTAAAAAGAAAGTCAGCTACACAGAACAGAAATTGTGGGTCTATTGTAAAAGAAGTGGAAAAGAAAGTTAGAATCATCTTGTAGGCACGCACGGGACTTCAGAAATTCTTTTCTAATTAAAAGATATTTAATCCAGAAGTTCTTTGGTTTTGCCCAGATTGATGTAGAATGATAAGTAGTAGATCTGGACTAATTCAACTCCTTGACTTCAACTTCTGAGAAAAACAGCAGAGCCACAAATTCTATGAAGTCTATTTTCTTTCTTGGAAGAGGAGATTGATCTAAAGGATGAGCTTTTGCATCTCTGAAACTTAACATATATAAATGAGTATATAGTATTTAAGCTGATATATTAGATACTAATATATACTCTTTCTCTTCTTAACACAATCAAAATCTAAGAACTTATTTAGAAAGTATGTTCTTACTCCTGAAATGCCAGAAATAAAATACTTTGTTACTTCTTACAGAAGGAGATAGAATCACTCTCAGTAGAAGACTTCTTCCTCCTTTTATTTTCCTAAGGTTTAAAAAAATATTAAGAGCTTTGCTAGTCTATAGATTGTTAGTTATAGATAGTTTCAGTGGATTGAACACTGAACTGAGCCAGTACTAAAACTGGCTTTAGAAAGGGAGAAGCTACCTTCTTTTCTGATATTGGAGGGATATCTTAGATAAAAAGGAAGGAAAAGCAGAAGAAAAAAGAATTTATTTCTAAAATGATTTTTTTTAAACTCCTGTGTTGCCCTTGAAGCAATTTAGCATATGGCGGAGATTTAGTTATATTATAAACGTTTGGATTATTTGCTGTGTTATTCTACTGTGCAAGATAATAATAACACATTACTCCTATTTTCAAGAGGCTCTCAGACCACCCGAAGGGATAGAATTAATTCACAAATTGCAAGTGACAGTAGAAAGGAATATACAGTCACATGGTGGGGATTTTAAGTGCTATGTATTTTCAAAGAAGGGAAATAACTTGATTCTTTATAAGGTGCCTACATACCAGAGCAGAATAAACCTATTAAGAGAATTTTACAAAAAGACTAAATTAGTTGTCTTGCATTCCACTCTTACATACAAAACATAAATGGCAGTTGATGATCTAATTCTGGAGTTTAAGAAGGTGACATAAAATATTGCTGAGAATGAATAAACTCACATTTTGCAATGAGAGTAATATAGATTTTACTCTACGTATTGATAAACAGGAAGTCATACACACTTTAGAGAGAGGATGAATTCCTATTCTCTGACTCCTATTACAGCTGGTGTCATTTCTGAGCAATAGTTAACACAGGAATTATGATTCTGCCCATATTGTTCCTCAGTGTTCTCCTTGTGATTATTTTCCCTGGACATCTCTCTTGGACTGTCTGCTCATGTTTCAGAGTGTTTACACAAAATCTGAATTCACTTTGAACACTAAAGCATAATTAAGTTATTTTTTTAATTGATTCATATATATATATATATATATATATATATAATTTCCCCCTCCACTCATTATGCCCTGGAAAATCTTGACTGACTGCTGTCTGAATATTCTATTACAACTCTGGGCTGGAATCTATGTTCTCACTAGTGGCCATTCCTCAGCAAATCTCTCTTCTGTGCCAGCTGCAGTGATGGCAGGGATGCATATAAACCCTTTAGTAGGAAAAAAAGTCATTATAGTATTAAAAAATACAAATTTCACTGATAAGAAATGACAATGCCCTTAAACTTCTAAATACCCTTAGGGCATTCCATAGGGGTAGCAGCAAACACTCACAAAGGAGCAGTCCTCTTGGTCTATTGTGTGCCCAAATACCATAATCGGGCACTTTGATGCCCATCTAGGGAGGAACAGGATCAGGTTAAGACTCTGAATCCTTGATCAACTGCTTGCAAACTCCATGGTTTTCAACAGTGAAAAAGTGAAAGTCATTCAGTCGTGCCTGACTCTTTGTGACCCAGCAGACTAGTCCATGGAATTCTCCAAGCAAGAATACTGGAGTGGTATAGCCTTTATCCATTCCAGGCAATGTTCCCGAAACAAGGACTGAACCCAGGTCGCCTGTATTGCAGGTGGATTCTTTACCAGATGAGCCACAAGGGAAACCCAAGAATACTGGAGTGGATAGCCTATCCTTTCTCCAGCAGATCTTCCAGACCCAGGAATCAAACTGAGGTCCTGCACTGAAGTTGGATTCTTTACCAACTGAGCTATCAGGGAAACTCTGTACAGCAAGGATAATAATGTCACCTTCCCATAATGAGTATAATGATTAAATAAGTTCAAACATAAAAATGACCTAAAATCATTCTTGGTGGAGCAGACATTAAAGAATTTGTAATGCAAAGACTTGAGTTCCATCCCAGGGTCAAGAAGATGCCCTGGAGAAGGGAACGGCAACCCACTCCAGTATTCTTGCCTGAAAAATTCCATGACGGAAGAGCATGGCTGGCTACAGTTCATGAGGTGGCAGAGCCAGACACAATGGAGTCACTAACACGGTCACATTCAATACCCTTCTAGGTATACTCAGCAGTCACATTATCTATCTGTTTACTGACCTACCTACCAACCTACCTACATACTTATCATCTATAGCTATAGATTTAAAAAAACAACAACAACTATAGCGTTAAATGCTGAAAAGTGAAAAGAAAGTGAAGTCACTCAGTCGTGTCCGACTCTTTGCGATCCCATGGACTGCAGTCTACCAGGCTTGTCTGTCCATGGGATTTTCCAGGGAAGAGTACTGGAGTGGGTTGCCATTTCCTTCTCCAGGGGATCTTCCTCACCCAGGGATCGAACCCAGGTCTCCAACTATAGTGTTAAATGCTGAAGCAGTGGCCAAAATGAAAATATGCCAGGAGGAAGGGTGTCTAGGAGTTCTAAGTTTTGAAATTAATTAGTAAGAATCATGCTACCTATCCATGGAATTCTCCAGGCCAGAATACTTGAGTGGGTAGCTGTTCCCTTCTCCAGGGGATCTTCCTAATCCAGGGATTGAACCCAGGTCTCCCACTCCACAGGCGGATTCTTTACCATCTGAACCACCAGGGAAGTCCATTAAAAATAGATGAGGTGATATGTCCTCGTGGTTAGGAATATAGTTCTGAATCAGATGGACTGAGTTTAAATCAAAGGTCTATTCTTCATGAGGGGCACCCAGAAATTTCATCTTTATCTGTGTCTTCACTCAAATCAAGAGTGCTTGATAACAGTAACAACTCATAGGACTGTGACACTTATTGTGAAAACAAATCAAATGAAATGCTTTGCATAGTACCGGCTGTATATTGCTATTTGTTTACACTTTCTCAATTTTGTTTTGTTCCATTTTGTTTTTATAGAGTTTAACAGGAAAGACAAAAACATGGCATTAGATTTGAATGCAGTACACAGTGACAGCTGAAGACAGACATCTGGCTCGTGAGAACAAGAAGTGTCTGGATTGGGAGTGGAGATTTGATGGGAGTTGGGTGGAAGGTGGTCCATGAGGACTGAACTAAAAAATGCTGGCTCTGTTGGGGAAGGGGAGCCTAACTTCGCATAACTGAAACCTAAACAATGTATAAAGAATGGGCCCACAAAGTTCAATAAAAAGTATTTTTCCCCCCACAGGGAAGAGATGAAGTTATCTTCCCAGCTGAGTGATGTACTATGTGGATGACAAGTTTTTCTTCCCATGGAGATCTGTCTTTGTGTTGCAAACTAAAGGTGGGGAAATCCAATGCAAAAGCAAGCAGAAACCTCAGCCAGACACTTAATTCTGTTCCTATGAGGACACAGTGCCCTTTATTGCTGACTCTTTTATTTTTAAACTCCCCACGGTGCCATATACTGGATAAGTTACTTGTTAGAAACAATGTTCCTTGCAGTAAACATACATTTTTGTCTTTCTATAAACAGGCTCTGCTTTCTACTATAGACAGTGAACTGAGCTGGCTTCCTGACCTGTCCTTTTGCTACTGTATCTTTTAGATTTCTGCCTTTGGCAGAAGTACCGAGGGACTAATGTTTTAAGGACTTTGCTTTTGATTTTTTAAAAGTTTTGGATATTTTCTATTAAATTTTTACTACGCTATAGAAAAATCATGATTTGAAAGTTTATCAGTTTATAACATACAGAAATGTACCTCAGATATTAGCAGTAAATAACATATACTTATTCTATAAGGATGTGTATTAACTTTCATTGCATTTATGTGACCATATTCCTGATGTGACATGACAAATAACTTCAGGGTCTCAAGGTTAATTTTTTATTTAGTATAAAACATGTACCAACTTAGTGTTTTTCACTAACAGCCTTATGATCTAAGTGATTCTATAATGTTTTCATTAAAGGAAGAAAAAAATGTATTCTTACAAATACTACTGTTATTGTACAGAAATAAACACTCACCCAGGGTGAGCACAAATTTAGAAGGTGATTTAAATGTTAAGCATTTTATTATTAATAACAAAATGACAAAGATAAAATTTTATGGACTTTCACTAAAAAGCCTGTCTAGACCCACATCAATTATTATGTTTAGCAAGTAAAAACTTTAAAAATAACTTGCGTGTGTATATGCATTTGTGTGGTAGTATTTCCAAAAAACATTTCCCACTTAACTTATGAGCCTTAAATCAACTCGTAAGTTTATCCAGATAGTATCATAATCAAACATGAGTTTGTAAAGTTTTAATCATAAGGACAGAAATGGTAAGGATTTAACAGAAACAGAAGAGATTAAGAAGAATGACAATAGTAAACATAAGAACTGTACAAATAAGTTCTTAATGGTCTGGATAACCAAGATGGTATGGTCATTCATCTAAAAAGCTAGTGGAGGTGATGGAATTCCAGCTGAGCTTTTCAAATCCTTGAAAATGATGCTTAAGTGCTGCACTCAATATGCCAACAAATTTGGAAAACTCAGCAGTGGCCACAGGGCTGGAAAAGGTCAGTTTTCATTCTATTTGCAAAAAAAGGCAATGCCAAAGAATGTTCAAATTACCACACAGTTGCACTCATTCCACATGTTAGCAAAGTAATTCTCAAATCCTTCAAGTTAGGCTTCAACAGTATGTGAACCGAGAACTTCCAGATGTACAAGGTAGATTTAGAAAAGGTAGACGAACCAGAGATCAAACGGCCTACATCTGTTGGATCATAGAAAAAGCAAGGGATTTTAGAAAACATCTACTTCTGCTTCATTGACTACGCTAAACCCTTTGATTGTGTGGATCACAACAAGCTGTGGGAAATTCTTAAAGTGATGGGAATACCAGACCACCTTACCTGCTTCCTGAGAAAACTGTATACAGGTCAAGAAGGAACATTGCAACTGGACATGGAACAACGGACTGGTTCAAAATTGGGAAAGGAGTATGTCAAGGCTGTATATTGTCACTTTGCTTATTTAACTTATATACAGAGTACATTATGTGAAATCCCAGACTGGTTGAATTACAAGCTAGAATCAAGATTGCTGGGAGAAATATCAATAACCTCATATATGGAGATGACACCATTCTAAGGGCAGAAAGTGAACAGGATCTGAAAAGCCTTCTGATGAAAGTTAAAGAGGAATGTAAAAGCTGGCTTAGAGTTCAACATTCAAAAACTAAGATCATGGCATCCAGTCACATCACTTCATGGCAAATACCTGGGGAACAAATGGAAACAGTGACAGACTTTATTTTCTTGGCCTCCAAAATCACTGTGGACGGTGACTGCAGTCAAGAAATTTAAAGACACTTGCTCCTTGGAAGAAAAACTGACAAACCTAGAAAGCATATTCAAAAGCAGAAACATCACTTTGCCGACAAAAGCCCATATAGTCAAAACTATGCTTTGTTTTGTTTTTCCCATTAGTTATGAATGGATGTGAGAGTTGGACCATAAAGAAGGCAGAGTGCCAAAGAATTTATGCTTTTGAACTGTGGTGCTGGAGGATACTCTTGAGAGTCCCTTAAACAGCAGGATCAAGGTAGTCAATCCTAAAGGAAATGAACCCTGAATATTCATTGGAAGAACTGAAGCTAAAGCTGAAGATCCAATAATTTGGCCACCTGATGCAAAGAGCTAATTCATTGGAAAAGAACTAATGCTGGGAAAGATTGAGGGCAGGAGGAGAAGAGGATGACAGAGGATGAGACAGTTGGATGGCATTAGTTAGCTATTAGCTAATGACTCAATGGATATGAATTTGAGCAAACTCCCGGAGACAGTGAAGGACAGGGAGGGGGGCTGCAAAGAGTCGGACACGACTAAGAGACCAAACAACAATTATCTGCTGATGTTTGCCAGTCCTTCTTTTGTTTTTCCATTTAACATTTTCATGAAAAATTGGGTGGCCTAAGGTCAATGTTCCATTCATCAATCTTTAATGTCCATATCTGTATGTCAAAATAAACTCATAAAAAGTCATTACTTTAAAAGATATTTAGTAACATCTAAACATTCAATTTGCTAATCAATTGAAGAATAATTTATTCAAATAAAAATGAAGTCATGTTTCCTCAATATCAAAAATTTTAAATGCAGAAAAATATCCACTTTCTTGTGTCTCCATTTAGCTAAATTTCACCAACCTATGTGTAAACCATCTATTATAATAAGGGGGAAAATCATGACCCTAAGTGGTTCTTATGAACTTAATATGGGTTCCAGTAAATGACAAAGATATTATTAATAAATTAATAGCTAAGATTCCCATTTCCTCATAAGTAAAATTTCAAAAATATTTCTCCCCTTCTTATATTAATGCAGAAGTCACAAGATAGAAATAACATATGAAAACATAACATATATAAAAACAATTATAGTCATACAGCCAATGCAAGGGAATAAAAGGAAAAAATGGAAGAAGTATCATATAGATATGCTGTTTAGTAAAAACAAATTTGCAAAAACAAGCCAACAACAAACGGAGAGTTGGTTTTGTGACAACTTTTTACATATTTTGCATCTGCTTTTTATCCATTTCCTGTCACACTTTTGTGGAAACCTGTATTAGTATTAAAGGAATTCTTAAACTTGCTACAGTCAGGCACTGAGGACTTTTTGTTTGTACTGTTTTGTTTGGGCCATAGGAACTGAAGGATATGAAACTGAATTCTTAATTAAATAACATACACGCCTTATCAAAAATAACTAATTAAATATTGTTTTACTTTTTGTCTACAGAATATAGAATCCAATAGGTTTGTATTTCATACAATTTTATAAAAATGTATTCTTTTTTGTCTGACTTTTCACTCAGCATAGTTGTTTTGACATTAATCCATGTTGTGTATATTACTTGATCATTTTAATTGTGGGATGGCATTCTATGATGTGGATTTGTCACAATTATGTATCCCCTTGTTAAGAGGTACTTGGTTACTTTTTAGTGGTATTTTCAACTGGGAGACAAGAGGGAGGGGTAGAAGGAAGGAAGCATAAGTGGGTAGTAGGAAATGTTTGGTGGTGACATGTGAAACCATCTTGATTATAGTTGTGACTTTGTGTAATGTATGTCATAACTCATTAAACTGCACACTTTAAATATGTACATGAAAAAGTTAATGATTTGTTTTCCTAATTTATTTCCTGTACTCTTGATAGGAATTCTTTATTCTTGCACTGTTGAGAAAAGATCTGGGCAGATACTATCCCAAACAGAACAGCATGAGTAATATTTTTTCAGTATATACCTATTTTTCTTTTATTGGAATAAAATTGCTTTACATTGTTTTTCATTCTGCTCCCTATGTAATATCCTCAGGCAAGTATTTTTCTCTTTTTCATGTGTTTGGTCTGGTGATATATTTTACCTTTATCTTATGAAGGAGTAGAGAATGCTTGAGTGTAAAATGAGAATACAATGAATATCATTCAAATTTTTTAATATAGATTTCATTAGAGAGAGATCAAAATATTCCTGAAGTGATAACAAGTAATTCAGTTGATAAGATAGCTAACTCATACTCTGTAGGCATCAACATAATAGCTGATAAGTTATTCAGCATCTAGTTGAAAGCAGATTCAATAATTTGGTGAGCTATTCTTTGCATTCCATCAGTGTTTATGAGGCATTAACAACATTTAGGTGACAATTTTATGTCATAAAAGGTAATTTTGTGTACCTTATGACTACTTGACAGTGGTTGCTGAACATCATGGCTAATCAATATTAAATTATATATTGCAATTAATGGCTCACTTCAACATTTTGTAAATTCATAATAAATATTGAAAATTAAAACATTGATACAAATGTATATGGAAATAGCTAAAACTTACTTTTGTGGAATACACAGGAAAATTTTACATTTAAAAGAATATTTTAAAATTATGCAAATTTTAATTTACGTTATTCTTAAAATTTTGGTTCTATTTATGTTGTTTTTTTTTTTTAAATTCTGTGTTTAGCAAGCATTTATCTTACCTAAACTGGACAGTTTTTAAAAGTCATTCATATAAAGAAAATGCAATAAATGATGTGAGACTCTTCTTTTGAGGTAGGAGACAGGGAAATTAGCTAAGTTAATATCTAGCCTTACTTCCAGATTGATTTGCATGACTACCTATCTCTAGTGTCTTGTCTCTAGCTTTCATATTTCTAAAATAGGGGTTTGGTTAATTAACAAGTTTCTTTTGAACTCCAAGACTATGCCATTAATTTTTGTCTTTTAAGGACAGTCTTCTTAAATATGAATGTGTGTTTTTGAGGAGAAAAGAGTTAGTTAATACAATCTTTCTGACAATAAAATATGAAAGTGAGGAAAGAATTTGGGAATAGGAAGCTGAATTTTTCAGCCTCCCTAGTTTCCACAGGGATTCATTCATTTAGAATGGATGGATACTCATTTACTTCTCCAAACCTTTTCTACTGTAGACAAAGCCCAGGACACATAAAGACACTATACTAAATGGCATTTGTTAAACCTTCTTTTGATTTAACAGCATATCAAAATCTTCCAAATATCTTGATTCAACTTATTTATGCCAAAATGAAAGACTAATAGAAATAAAGACACAGATAAACAAATGGAAACTAATTAAATTCAAACACTTATGCACAGCAAAGGAAACCACATCAAACAGAAAGACTACTCACAAAAAGGCAGGAAATATCTGTAAAAGATGCAACCAACAAGAGATTAGTCTCAAAAATTTACAAACAGTTTGAGTGGCTCAATTATCAAAACAAACAACCCAATCAAAAAATGGACAGAAGACCTAAATGAACATTTCTCCAAAGAAGGCATACAGATGGCCAAGGCATGTAAAGATGCTCAACATGATTAATTATTAGAGAAATGCAAGTCAAAACTACAAGGAGTATCACCTCACACCAGTTAGAATGGCCATCATTTAAAAAATCTACAAGCAAAAAATGCCAGAGAGGGTGTAGAGAAAGGGAACCCTTCTACACTGTTGGTGGGAATGTAAACTGGTACAGCCGCTATGGACAACAGTATGGAGGTTTCTTAAAATACTAAAAATAGAGCTACCATATGAGCCAGAAATCCTGCTTCTGGGCATATATCCAGAGAAACACATGGTTCAAAAGGATACGTGCACCAGAATGTTCATTGCAGTGCTGCTTATAATAGCCAAGACACGGAAGCGACCTTAATGTCCACCAATAAATACCTAGATAAGAAGATACAGTACACATACATAAATGGAATACTACTCAGCCACCAAAAAAGAATGAAATATTGCTATTTGCAACAACATGAAGGGACTTGGAGATGTACATACTATGTGAGTAAGTCAGACAGAGAAAAACAAATATCATATGCTATTGTCTATATGCAGAATCTAAAAAAGTGAAGCAAATGAACTTATTTACAAAACAGAGGCTCACAGACTTAGAGACTGAACTTACTA
Organism: Bison bison bison; assembly: GCF_000754665.1. Classification (NCBI taxonomy): domain Eukaryota; kingdom Metazoa; phylum Chordata; class Mammalia; order Artiodactyla; family Bovidae; genus Bison; species Bison bison. Next base: position 960,227 of record NW_011495058.1, on the reverse strand, counting down.
GGGAGAAGGATGGGAGTGGAGGGATAGAGTAGGTGTTTGGGACTGCCATGTATACACTACCACATTCAAAACAGATAACCAATAAGGACCTACTGCACGGCACAGGAATTTCTCTCAAAATTCTGTAAAACTTAGATGGAAAAATAATTTGAAAAAGAATAGATACATGTATACTTACAACTGAATCACTTTGCTGATGCTCCTTAGAAAATGATATGAGCCCTTCGCAATATAATCTCCAAGGAAACAATCATTCTGAATACAACACTGTTAATCAATTATGTTTTGATATAAAATTGAATTTTTTTAAAAAAAAAGACATCTGATTATACAATTATAATCTAGATGTGTGACACCACTTATTTAGCCTGATCTTCATTTTGTTTTTATTTGTTTTCAGTTGCTTGTTTTGGTGCTCCCTTAGCTTCTACTTACCCAAGATAAATGACTCAAAGAAATTAACATAATTTTTTATTGCTGAACTGCCATATTTACAATTCACTAACAAGAAAGAATACAATCGATTGAAATTTTCAGGTAGAAAATATTCTTTTTCAGTTAAATGAGTTTCCATGTCAGGAAACAAAAGAAAAAGATGGAAAATTGAGAGGATCAAGCCCAACCACTAAGAACCAAGTTTATTTCTCTGCCCATGGTGGTGAATGCAATGATTAGAGGAGATACACCCTTGCATTTCAAATGTGGAGCACCACAAGGCAACATTCCAAGTGCAGAGCTAAGGATTAAGTGAATTTCCAAAAAAATCAAAGGACTCTGATATCTGTGCTTTTGCGAACAAAATGCTGAGAGTAACTTTGGAATTGCATCCTAAGAGAGTTATCATGGTTGACAGAATCTATCAGATATCTTGGTAGAAAGATTTAGATTAGAAAGGCAGAGGCTTGTCTATCTAGGTCCTCAGAATGATTGTTTCCTTGGAGATTATATTGCAAAGGGCTCTTATCATTTTCTAAGTGAGCATAAGAAAAGTGATTTTCTCAGTTGCCAAAAGATGTATTTATAAATGCAACACAACTACTAAGCCATATCACTCCTGGCTCATGTAGGTGAACAAATATATTGTTTCCTTTTTCTAAATGTCATTTTTAATCAAGAAAAGATTACTCTGGCAGGGAGAGAGAATTACTTTTTTAAAAATCAGATGGTTGGTATAAGGCATATCAGGAATAATCCTTCAGATAGGAACAAAGTCCTTTGCCTTATTCTGCACAAACGAAGAGTTGGGGCAAGAGATGTAATCTTTAAAAGTAATATACATGTTGGGGAAAATGAACTCTGAAAGTATTTATATTTAGATGTTTGTTTTTATGCATTTGACTTCATGACAGGAATAGCTTTCTTTCTCTTAATTTTCACGTTTTTGCCCCTATTTTTTGGGGTAGCTCTTATAAAATAATATAGAAATATTACTATATCCAATGATTGAAGACTTTTTCTATATAAGAATAAAAATGTTGTTATTTATAGTGAGATATCTTCTTACTCAAAAACTAACTTTTAGCTGGCACAAAATAAACTTGCTTTTATAAAGTTCATCAATTTTTTTTTAAAACAGAAATTAGCATTATACTATGTATAATAATATTTTTAAGATATTCTCACTTGTGGTAGTGGTAATTTATTTCATAAGTACTTTCACTTTCATTATATATGTGGAAAAGGTGTTTTATACCTTTTATTTATAAAATTATTTTGTTAATACCATGTCAACATCTGTGTATTTTTATTGAATGTTTAATTTTCGTAGTTTCCTTTTAATAGCTAACCTTTGACTGTAAAACTACAAGGCTCAAATAGTCAGTTTAACATATCAATATTTGTGTGTAGGCACAATAATTTTAATACAATGATAGAATCCTTTCACATGCCTTCCATATTTTTAATGCAGTAAGTGTTTTAAAGAAAACTCAAAACTCAAAAATGTTCCCAGGCTTTCTGCGAGAGTCCTAACACCGAATATCCTGGTTGTCGCTAGGACAACCAATTTTAGGTTTGGAAAATAGGTTGATTATAATATTGATATCAAATAGGCATCTAGGTTAGAAGTTGTGGACTATCTTATATATGGTTCTCTAGAATCTCTAGAACAACTTGGGTTTTAGCCTCTAAAGGTGGGATAGTAGCTTATATAAGTAGGATGACACAAAGTCATAGAAATTATAGAACTCAATGATGAAATTTGTCTGTAGGAAAGGAAGAGAGTTAGGAGTATTCTTTAAATACTAGGGGAAATAAGCACCAAAATAGCACTGTTTCTAAATACTGAAATCATGAAACATCATTAACAAAGAACACTAAAAGAATATGAGAGAAATAAATTGCATTTAAAGTTAACATAATCTATGTTAAATACCTTATAAAGACTATATTATTAACCATTCGTTCTCTAACAGAAGGCTAGGGGAAGAAGAAGAAGCAAAAGACAAATCATTTATCCTTTTCGAAACTGTTTATAGCATCTATGAAATGAATCCTTAAACTGGATCCCATGAGCTGCTGTACTAGGCATGCAGTTTCCACTGCTATTTTATCAGAAAAATTCAGTACTCTATTTAAAGCAGACAAAGAGGTGCTGCTTTGATGGAAGTGTGTGTGCATGTGCGTGTGTGAGTGTCTGTGTGCTCATGTATTTGTGTATGTAGGTTGCAGTCCTTGAAACTCAAGGGCTTGTCCAGAGTTCTTTACAGCATCTCTGCACACGGTAAAGCTCAGCTCAGATGATTCCATCATCCCAGTCTGATCTTATTCTGAACCACCTTCCATACATCTCCTTTTCAACCAGACTAGCCTTTGCATGACAGAGAGCCAAGAAACTGTGTACCTATGTACTGGCATTTGCTTGATTCCACAGTGACAACCACTCATAAAAAGGCTAACTGTATCAAAGATTGTAATTAAGGGCCCACAAAAAAGATTCATTGGTGCCTGTCATTCCTGCTGGCTTCTGAGTGACTCAGGCCTCCCCACAAGATCCTGTATTTGGAAACTGCATATTTAAATCCCAGAAGGATTTAGATATGAATGTGCAGATGGCTGTATAAATAAATGACTGTCACTGACTTCTTATTTTTCTTCATAAAATGGGTGTTATGATCCTGGTCAATCTTGTCACAGCCATTTTGCCAGTAAGGAAGTATTAGTCACTCAGTCATGTCGGACTTTTTGTGACCCCATGGACTGTAGCCCGCCAAGCTTTTCTGTCCATGGGATTCTCTAAGCAAAAATACTGGAGTGGGTCGCCATTTCCTCCTCTGTATTCTATTCGCAACTGAGATTTGTTCTACCTGAGTTTGCAAATGTACTTAAGACTGTGGATTCAGGGGTAAAGGAACAAAAAACAACAACAAAAAAATTAGCAGGAGGAAAGCTTTCTACCTTAAAGAATATTCCTTCCTTAAAGAATAAAAGAAAAAAAATATAAAACATACGAGTTTTGTCGTTTTTTTTTTTTTTTTTTGCTATTGCTTATCCTAACTTTTCTCTTGCATAGATGAGTAGACCAAGTTACAGTGTTCCTTCAGGGGTTCTTTGTATGCAGCGATGCATCCTACAATATGCAGCAATACATCTTACATACCGTTGCCCAATGGGCTTCCCGGATGGCGCTAGAGGTAAAGAACCTGCCTGCCAGTGTAGCGGGCTTAAAGAGATGTGGGTTTGATTCATGGGTATGGAAGATCCTCTGGAGGAGGGCATGGCAACCCACTCCAGTATTCATCCTTGGAGAATTCCTTTGACAGAGAAGCCTGGTGGGCTGTGGTCCATAGGGCTGCAAAGAGTTGGACACAACTGAAGCAACTTAGGACACACACACACACACACGCAGTTCCCCAGTAAATAATGTCATTTGGGTCACTTGCCTAATGAACAAAATACCAATTCTAATTCCTCCGTGATCTGGCTCCAATACATATTTCAGTCTAATTTCTCATGGTGTTCCTGTACATGTCTCATGTTCCTGTCACAGTAAATGATTCACTATTACTATGAGTGACCATTATTTTTCCTCCTCTGTACCTTTGCTCAAACCCTTCTTCTTCCTGGAGTGCCATTCTCATGTCACTTCACATTTATGCTTCAGCCAGCTCAATGCATTTGCTATGCCTATGCCACTTTTAGATATAAATTGGCACTTGCCGTGGGTCCTAGCAATCTACCTCTACAGGAATTAAATCATATGCTGCTGCTGCTGCTGACCTCCCTCCAACACCCCCTGAAGGAGTTTGTGGTGAAGAGCAGAAATGAGGCACTCTGCTCTGGGAAAACTGGCAGCAAAGGTCTTCAGACAGATACTCTTAGGAGCTGATTTTATGAGCCCAATTCATTTATCTCCTCAAATCTAGAAAAGTACTAAAATCCTTCAGGGTGATGACTCTTTCTCATGACTAGCAGGAGCTTCATGAGACCAGAAGAAACTTTTTACACACACACACACACACACAAATATATATATATATATACATATACACACACACACACACACACACACACACATATACATACACACTTGACTGCATGTATTCTCCCTTTACCAAAATCATATATATACTGTCCTTCCCCTTTGCCTCTTTGGAGCAGATTTTCAGACCAGCTAAGGTGCTATATCCCAGGTTGTAGTCCTCATTTTGCTCCAAATAAAACTTAACTCATAGCTCTCAGGCTGTACATTTTTTTAAAGTTGATATCAAGAAGTCATCTCTATCATGATAGCCAAAGGTAATATTTTGCCATAAGCTCCCATTGCCTTCTACTCTTTTTATATGATCTGTAACAATTTTGTCCTTCCTACTTATATTGTTTTTAGTGTTTATTTCATGAAAAAGATCATTCACTCATTTCTGTATTTTTCTAGAATTTAACACACTTCCTGGTAAGGAATAGACATTCAAAGTATATGTTTTTGAACAAATAAATGGACATGCCCTCACATGTGGGGAGAGAAGCTCTGCTGCTGCTGCTAAGTCACTTCAGTCGTGTCTGAGTCTGTGCAACCCCATAGACAGCAGCCCACCAGGCTCCCCCGTCCCTGGGATTCTCTAGGCAAGAACACTGGAGTGGGTTGCCATTTCCTTCTCCAATCAGGGAAGCTCTAGTTGTAGCCAAAATGCAATCATGAGTAGAATTAGATAATTGTTAGATCAAATCAGAGACTACAGGTAAGCAATGAAAATATTCAGTTCAATTTTGATAATTTCCACTAAACAATAACTTTCCATAATCATGGCATATTCTCTGTACTACCCATCATTATGGAAACAGAAGCAGAGAAGCATTCACACTGTCTCTCTTAGTTTTCTGGAGGGAGAGGCAAGCTTGTCTTTTACAAAGTAGTCAAGAAAAGCTTAATTTAACATTCCCTCTTTCATGTCACTTCAAAACTATGTTTCTGATAACTAATGATAAGGTACATTTCTTCAAATTTGTTGGTCAACAATAGTAAGATATTATTCCTAGGGTTTTTACCTAGTACATGCTTATTATGGACAGTAACTACAACTATACTAGTTCTGTCTTACCACATCTTGACATCTAAAGTCTTCTAGCGTCATATATAATTTTTATGAACATCTCAGGATGTTGCAGTTGCTGAATTTGGATTGCTGATAAGGTTAAGCTCAAATTAGCTTCATCTGACTTTGGAGAATGTTCTTTAACAATACCCCTAGGTGTCTTCTCACATGTTACTTAAATTTTTGATTCATGAATGTTACCAACCATATCATGCTTCTAAAAATAGAGTGAACAAAAGCAAGTGATTTAGTATCTGCAATTAGGTAGTACACAACCGTAATAGCATCTTTAGGAAAGGGCAATTTCCTATTTGATCTTACTTGAATTAAATGTCATCTACTCAAAGTTAATTTGTTGTAGTTTCCATTTCAATTAATTCAGAAAGCTTATAGGTTGAAATATTAAGACTGCATCCTATTGGTTTGTTTGCTAATAAGGAATAAACTGGCACATAATATGCTTCTTAGGAAGCTTCTCTCAGCAAATATGCTTTTTAAAGTACAAACTTTTGTTAAACATAACTTACATACAGTAAGGGAATGAACCATAAGCTCAATGAATGTTTATAAAGTGAACATTTTCTTTTCACCAGCAACCAGATCAAGAAACAGCAAATCATCAGTGCTATATAATATCATCAACCTTTCTCATACTTTGACTCCCCCTCTGAGAGATAATTATTATCCCAACTTTTAACTCTGTACTGATCAGTTTTGCCTGTGATAGACTGTCTTAGTCCACTCATAATGCTATAACAAAAATACCATAAACCGGGTGGCTTAAACATTCATTTCTCACAGTTCTCAAGGCTAGAAAGTCCGGTATCAAGAACCAGCAGATTCAATGTCTGATGAGGGCTCACTTCCAGTTCAAAAAGGGCAATTCCATTTCACAAAATGTGCTATTTATAACAATTCTATGAATAGTTCTTGCTTTGTCTTAACATGGGAAGACAAGCAAGGAGCTCTTTGAGGTCTCTTTAGTAAGGGCACTAATCCTATTCATGAGGCCTGTACCCTTATAACCTAATCACTTCCCACTGACTCTGCCTTCAAATAATATCACACTGTGGATTAAGATCTTAAGATATGAATTAGGCTGGGATGTAAATGTTCAGTTCATAACAGAAAGGTAGGTAGGTAGGAAGATAATTAGACTCATTAGCATATGTGCTTTTGTGTCTTGCTTTTTTTTTTTTTTTGCTTTAAAGTATAGTTATCAGATTTATGTAACTACTTATGATATTGTGTTCATTTTCATTACTATGTGGTATCCCCTTGTAGGAATATATTGTCATTCACTTATCCATTCCATTCTTGAAGAATATCTAAATATTTTAGTTTGGGACTCTGTTGAATTGAACTGCTATAAATATTTTAACATATCTTCTAAAGTAAATTTGCTGGGTCATAACATACACAAATGTTCAGCTTTGTTCAATATTTTATATAAAGACTTAATGTAACCATTTTCATACTTACATGATATTCAGTGATCTATAAAACCTTTATGTCAAATTACTCAAATGTTAAAATTTGACTAGATAAGGAGAATTTGGGTACCACTATAATAATAAAAAATACAGGGAAGAGAGGAGATTACTGTTGAGTGGGTAACAGTGGGATTTAATGTAAAATTCTATAACTTTGAATCACAATTTACAAGGAAAGCCAGACACATGTTTCATACAGTCAAGGATTAACTTTTGGAGTCAAAGAAGTCGTGCCATTAATATTAGGACCTTTGTTAAATAATGTGTAACAGCAAGAGTTCAAGGGATTAATTGATGCCCCAGGTGGGCTCATGCAGCAGCTTTCAAATTGCAATCAGTGCCTTGAATTGTTTCTAGAAGCCATGAGTCTCTATGGCACCACTAGAGTCACTCATTACCTTCTGTTTTAAGCATTCTAAGCAAATATTGTGATGGAATTAGCTCTATTTTTCAAAGCTTATTCATTTTGAGGGAAAATGAAGATAAAATATATGCTATTGGTGCATCAAAATACTTGCTTAAACTTTTATTCCATTAAAAGGGCAATTCTGAACCAAAGATCATGTTTTATTACTTCAAACAAGAGTGGAGGAGTGGGAGAGGATAAGCCTGCTTTAAATTTTAAACTATGAATGAGATTCAATTCTCTTTCTTTTGCTTAACCACAATAAATTCTGGTTATTTATAAAAACCTATATTTCAAATGCCAAGTTCTATATATGTAAATTAAGCACACTAAATTTGTTACGTGGCTATAAAACCTATCTGGTAAGATATCTCAAGTTTATTCTATTAGGTGGGGGAAAAAGTAACTCTACAGTCAGTGGGGGGAAAAAAACTACATTGGAGGGAATAAAAGCAACCCTTGTTGCTAGGTGACCTTCTATTTATAGATAGTTGACAGCCCTTGGCATAAGCTCTCTAGACATGATTTTTGCTTAACTGAAGAGTTTTACTGGGGTATCTATTTAAATATTTGGAAAGACAGACGATACTGACTCTATACTATACTCTACGTTGGAGTATAGTTGCTTTATAATGTTGTGTTATTGTCTGCTGTACAGCAAAGTGATCATCTCGTGCTTAGAGAGGCCTAGCAGTGAAATAATCTCTCATTTCACTGCTGTAAAGAACAAGGGCAAAGTCATTAGTGTAACTATAGTTTCTACATGCATATGTTAATTACTAAGTAAAAAAAAAAAGATGGACACATTTAGTAATTTGCCAAAAGATTCAAGGTTATGACGTCAAACTTCAGGTATTCAGTTCAATTCAGTTCAACCGCTCAGTCGTGTCTGACTCTTTGCGACCCCATGAACCGCAGCACGCCAGGCCTCCTGGTCCATCACCAACTCCTGGAGTTTACCCAAACTCATGTCCATTAAGTCGGTGATGCCATCCAACCATCTCATCCTCTGTCGTCCCCTTGTCTTCTTGCCTTCAATCTTTCCCAACATCAGGGTCTTTTCCAATGAGTCAGCTCTTCGAATGAGGTGGCCAAAGTATCAGAGTTTCAGCTTCAACATCAGTCCTTCCAATGAATACCCAGGGCTGATTTCCTTTAGGATGGACTGGTTGGATCTCCTTGCAGTCCAAGGGACTCTCAAGAGTCTTCTCCAACACCACAGTTCAAAAGCATCACTTCTTTGGTGCTCAGCTTTCTTTATAGTCCAACTCTCACATCCATACATGACTACTGGAAAAACCATAGCCTTGACTGTGGTTTGACAAAGGAATGTCTCTGCTTTTTAATATGCTGTCTAGGCTGGTCATAACTTTCTTTCCAAGGAGTAAGCGACTTACTGCATTATGAAAAAGAAAAAAGTATCTATTTTTCCCCTCTTTTGATATCAGTTGTGTCTGTTTGCAATCCCATGGACTGTAGCCCAACAGGCTCCTCTGTCCTTGGGGATTCTCCAGGCAAGAATACTAGAATAGGTTGCCATGCCCTCCTCCAGGGGATCTTCCCAACCTAGGAACTGAACCCAGGTCTCCTGCATTGCAGGTGGATTCTTTCTAGTCTCAGCCAGGGAAGCCCCAATTTTGATATAAAGAGTAAAATTTTATAATTCTGGTCATATCAAACTCAACTCTATTTTCACACAAAACTTCACAAAAACATGTTTAGTGACTTCATTTAAAGTCAGTAGCTACAAAACCTTCCAAATAACTATTTCATTGTTCTTTTCTGTCTGGATTCTAAGTGTACAAACAGAAAGTTGAAGTAGACTTGAAGTGCACTATAAGTTGGTTTTTCATTTTATCCAGAGATCTTTGAAAGTTTTCAGTAAAAGCACTCTGAATTGTTCTCTAAATAACTGACTTGAAGGCTTACCTGTAACTTCTTGTTCTTTCTTAACCATACTCTCTGAATCCTAGGATGTGGTGAAAGCTTGTCCTGTATACCATGCTTCTGAATTTGAGCACTTGACTTCCCAACATTCAAGTCGTATGCTTTCATAAATTATTCATATTTCTTCCCCAATCTATTCATGGCACTACATTCTTGCATGGAGTTATATTTAATTGAGTATTTTATATATTGTTAAAATAAATATTTAAAATGTAAAAGCTGTTTCTATGAAAAACAGGTTCAGTGGTTTGGAAAGACTCAAGAATTGATGTTATTGAATTACATGTGAGAAAAATGACATTAAAATAGGAGAAATAGCACACATCTAGAAAGCTTTGGCATTCATATTGCTTCACAATTATCAATTAAGATCTCATTCTACTTTGAGTAATCCAAAGAAATTGTGGATGATGAATTACACTATGTTTTATGTAAAAAGACATAAAATGCAGCCCCACTTCAATAAGTATTTTCATGCTCAAAGAAAAGTATTTAATTGAACTAAAAAATATTAAGAAATATTTTAAATAAAAATCTGTAAGCTCTCTATGTACTATGTCTTATAATCTCTGGGTTTGATGATTCACTTTTTATGAACAAACCACTAACCACAAGTCCAGTAATAGTAACTAAGGTTTCAACTGCGCATTAGGACTTTTGAAGCCCAAAGTGAAGAATATCAAATTCCCTTTTAAATGCATAAAAAAATTAAGAGGTATTAGCACAACTTCTGGAGAAGGCAATGGCACCCCACTCCAGTACTCTTGCCTGGAAAATCCCATGGACGGAGGAGCCTGGTGGGCTACAGTCCATGGGGTCGCTAAGAGTTGCACACGACTGAGCAACTTCCCTTTCACTTTTCACTTTCATGCACTGGAGAAGGAAATGGCAACCCGCTCCAGTGTTCTTGCCTGGAGAATCCCAGGGATAGGGAGCCTGGTGGGCTGCAGTCTATGGGGTCTCACAGAGTCAGACACGACTGAAGCAACTTAGCAGCAGCAGCAGCAGCAGCAGCAGCACAACTGCAGCTCAATCTTTTACTATCTTTTTCTCTCCCTCAATTTAGCTTTGAGATGTGTTAAAATAATGTAGTAGAACAGCTTGCCCATGTATCTAAAAAAACACTATAGGGATTTCATTTAGCTTCAGAAGGTTTGTAAACACTTATTTTCACACCATAGGTTTGTGTTTTCCTAACACGATTTACTACTGAAAAAGCTTATGATAATCGGTATATACTACGAAAACTACAGAAGGAAGAAATAAAAGAAAAAAATCCCCATTTTTAAGAGAGAGTAATGGGATAGACATGAGTTTGGGTAAACTCCGGGAGTTGGTGATGGACAGGGAAGTCTGGCATGCTGCAGTTCATGGGGTAGCAAAGAGTCGGACACGACTGAGCGCCTGAACTGAACTGAATGGGATAGTTATATTTTTTTAGTTGATAAGTCTATCTCTGTTCATAGTTAATTTCCCTAATCATTTTATTGAATGCCATGTTTAAACTTAGATTATTGGTACTCAAAGTTAAGAACAATGTACTGATTTTGTTTGACTAGGTACTGTATGTTATTATTAAATCTTTGTGTCTGTGCTTTAAAGACTATTTTACTTCACTATTCTTGCTAGAAAAGGTCTTTTCTTGGTAGTTTCTTTAGTTTGCATTTAAGATGTAATAAAAGGTGAGGCTACATAGAATAGTAGAATAATAAGATAGTTTATAACAAGTTGTATAATTTAATGGTCACCACTTGGGCCCCTCATTTTTCTGTTGGAGATTCAAGTCCAGTTTCATAATAAATGTCATAAATTTGCAGTTCTACCTGAGCTGGAATACGCAGCATTCAATGAACTCTAAAGAATTTTTATAGCAGGACTTCTCTTTTATTCTCCTCATAAAAGTTATTCTTTAATTTTGGCAACTCTCATACCAACTGTTCACAATCTTTTAAAAGCATTGTAGAATCTAGTACACTCTACATATGTTCTAACTTCCTTTGTCGGGAATGAGTTGCTTTGTTTAAAATCCAACATGGTAATTAAGTCCCATGCTTTTCTGATGCATAGAAATTTGTTTCATGTTGGAATCCCAACGTACACGAATGCATGTTAAAGAAAATAACGGCCTACTGAGCAGTATAACCTGCAAGCACTGCATGTTTGGGGACCGGAGGGTGGAATCTCAGTCTAGAGACTCTTTTTAAAATTATGCAAATTATGGTGACATTCTGAAATCACTTCTATACCAAAAAGGGTCACTAGTAACATAAAAGTCATTTTATAAGGAAACACAATGTAATTTTCAAGGCATAAAGTGAAATGCTTTATAAAACTACCTAAAACACATTCTGATAACAAATGCATGGGAAACCATGCAGGATGTTCACATTGATACGCAATGATTCTATTTAAGAACTCTCTTATTTCTCCTCCAAAATCATCTAATAACATTATTGTATACTTGGGTTGTTTAATTTCATAGTTCCTCAGAGAAGGTGAGTCAAATTGATGTATTTTTTTTTTAAGTCTGGGTTTCTATAATCTAAGCCTGGCACAGCACCTCATAATAACATGTTCTAAACAGAATCTGCTGCTTGGAGTGCAGTGTAAATTTTCTTTACAGACTGTATAAACAGAAAAATTATTACCCCAAAAATCTGTGTCAATTTCAGCTAGATATAGGCCAACCCATAATACAGGCATTTAAACATGTCTCTACAGGTGATTTCAGATGTTGCATTCTGGTGCTTTTATCTAGTTCTTGTTTGATTACCTTTCTTTGGGTTCTTTAAGAAATCTAAAAAAAAAAAATCTTCCTGCAGTTTCCATGCTAAAACCCCTGTCTTGGATTACTCCCGAGCTATAAGTTAGGGATGTTTCTGACTTTCAAAAAATTTTAAAATCTGAATCATTGGACAAATGTGCTTGCCCCAGAATTTCTCATTTCTTTTAATTGTTTCCCTCATTCTGCTGCTAAGTCACTTCAGTCGTGTCCGACTCTGTGCGACCCCAGAGACAGCAGCCCATCAGGCTCCCCCGTCCCTGGGATTCTCCAGGCAAGAACACTGGAGTGGGTTGCCATTTCCTTCTCCAATGCATGAAAGTGAAAAGTGAAAGGGAAGTTGCTCAGTCGTGTCCGACTCCTAGCAACCCCATGGACTGTAGCCCACCAGGCTTCTCCGTCCATGGGATTTTCCAGGCAAGAGTACTGGAGTGGGGTGCCATTGCCTTCTCCTCCCTCATTCTACTTTGCCATTTTTTATGTTTTTGTGAAATAAAATATTTTCATTATATTCATCAATCCAATCTAACTCTCTTGTATTTATCATCTTCTGAAATTCCTCTTTGTATCCTCTATACCTTGTAGAGACCCCAGACACTTCACTATCTGCAGAGTCCATATCTCATTAGCAGAATATCTAAAATTCAGAGAGAGCTTAGTGGTGGATGGACTTCCTCAGTTATACATATATTTCCACACTGGTGGAAAGACAGAGAATACTATAAAAATAAACTAATTCCATTTGTAGCTTTCTAGTTGTAGTGTGAGGTAGAATAATCAGTTTAGAATACAAGCTCTGAATCTGGCAGATGTGGGTTTGAATCCTGAATATTCTACCTGTTAGCTCTATAATATTGGGTAAACTATTTAATCTTAAAACACTATTTACACATATTTGAAAATAAGGTAGAAATATATGTCATTTATAGCTACCATCAGGATTAAGCGACATAACATGGGAAATATGTGGTACACAGTCACATGGAAAACACTTCGTAAATTGTCACTATTAAATTATTATTCTCATTATTTATCATAAAAACAAACAGTCTTGAATATAATTAATAGACATTAGTGTTAATGTTCAGTAGCATCACTGACTCAATGGACATTAATCTGAGCAAACTCCGGCATATAGTGGAGGACAGAGGATCCTGGTATGCTACAAGCCGTGGGGTCTCAAAGAGCCAGACATGATTTTGCAACCGAACACCAACAACAGTAAAATAGGGTTTGCAATACATCTAAACCATCAAACTTATATGAGTCTTTAAGAAAATCTGGAAGCCTGTAATAAATTTTAGAAAGTTTGCCATCAAAATAGTAAAGATAAAGATAAGTCTGGTATTGAAATAAACACAAAAGGAGGACATTTTTTCTGTGTTGTTTAAGGGGTGATGGAGAGAGTTACTGGGAACATCGATGTCAAGAATAAAACCCACAACAAGGGAGTCACGTAAGTGCCCGAAACCTTCTCCCTGGGAGCTTTCCTTAGACTATGACAACAGAAGCAAGATTGTTTATCATAATGCTTGCTTTACAAAATATCCAATCTATTAAAGTTAATTTACTCATAATTTTTCCCAATGATACTCTCCTCAGAGGTGTAAAGAACTGGGACACTTATGAGATCACATGAATGGTTTTATACAACTATAATTAGCTCACTTCAGTGTTTCTTAAATTGCTGTCCCTGGGAAAAGAGTGCCACATAATATTAATCGGTGAGACACAGAAATTTTTGCAGTTATTTTCACTTATCCCTTTATATACTAATGTCAATAAGACTGTTTTAGACAGCATGGAGATCAAACCAGTTAGTCCTAAAGGAAATCAACCATGAATATTCATTTGAAGGACCGATGCTGAAACTGAAGCTCCAATGCACTTGATGCAAAGAGCCAACTCACTGGGAAAGACCCTGATGCTGGGAAAGACTGAGGGTAGGAGAAGAGGGTGATAGAGGATGAGAAGGTTGGATGGCATCACTGACTCAATGGACATGAGTTTGAGCAAACTCCAGGAGATAGTGAAGGATAGGGGAGCCGGGCAGGCTACAGTTCACGGAGTGGCAAAATTATAAAAACTCATTTGATTACAAATGAGTATTTTGGATAGCACATTCTATTAATTTTTTCAGGATATTTAGGTATAATTTACATACAACATTATATTAGTTTTAAGTGTATTACATAATGATTTGATATATATGTATAGTGAAATGATTACAGTAAGTTTAATTAATATATAGCACCTCATATAGTTACAAATTCTTTTTTTTGTTTTGATGAGAACTTGATTTACTCTCTTAGAAACTTTTAAATATTTGATACAACATTGTTAATGCTGAATAACATTTTAATGCTCTTAAAGAATCCTTGGGGAAGCATTGTTTGAGAGATACTGGTTTTGTTGTTAAAAGAAATCCTTTCAAACTAAGAAAATACAAAATGGTTATTCACTTGTGTTAAAATATGACGTGATATTTGTCAAGATATCTAGGGGGAAGAAATGAAGGAAGAAAAGAGTAATGGAAGGAAGAAATAGAATAAGGAAGGGAGAAAAGGAATGTGAGATGGGAAGAAGGAAGAAAAGGACAATGAAAGAATAAATGAAAAAGTGAAAGAAGAAAATAGTTCTAATTGATTAAAAAGACAATATCTACATTTAGAATAATCTTTTTTTTTTTAATTTGAAGCTCTGTGTGGAAAAGATTTATGAAGAATAATAGATTCAAGCCACTTCTATCTAATCAAACTCTAGATAATACTTTGAAAATACATAAATGATTCATAAAGATATCTTTAAACTTAGAAGCAGATAGCACTTTTGGTAAAGAAAATAGCAATCCACTCCAGTATTCTTGCCTGGGAATTTCCATAGACAGAGGGGCCTGGCCAGCCATAGTCCATGGGGTTGTGAGTCAGATATGACTTAGTAACTACACTACCACTACTAGATAAAATTTCAGTTATAACTGCCTTTTGTTGACTACAGTTTCTACTGATTACCCAGGAATGATGGAAATAAGACAAATAAGCAAAGGTAAGAAGGACAACACCAAATGACAGGAGAGCATTAGACTTAACTCACTTTTCCGTTCTTCTACAAAAATGTATAATATCATTGCATTGGGCTGATTTTGTAACATTTTCTTGGCCATAGAGACAATGAATTGATAATGCTAAAGCCCTATTCTCTGCTGCCTCCTCCTTCCAAAAAAAGAAGAAAAGGAGTGTCTCAATTTAAAAGGTGACACAATCTAAATAAAGTTTTTAAGTTAATACTGAACTCCTAACTTAGGCTTCAAGTGTTAAAATCACTAAAGCTGCTAATGGCCTCTGTGGGCAGCTGTGGCTTCACTGTTGGAGAAAATAAAAGGTGTTTGTAAATTAAAAGAATTAAGGAGTGTTTTTTTTTTTCCAAACTGGAAGGAAATTTTATTTGATATCTATATTATAGTATACTGAATCAACAATTACACTGTATTTTCCTGGATTTTATTTTTGGCTCAAAAGTCACTTAGGGATTTGATTTTCATTCTATACCTAAGGCTTCCCTGGTGGCTCAGATGGTATAGAATCTGCCTGCAATGCTGGAGACCTTGGTTCAATCCTGGGTTGGGAAGATCCCCTGGAGAAAGGAAAGGCTACCCACTCCAATATTCTGGCCTGGAGAATTCCATGGACTCAGTCCATGGAGTCACAAAGAATAGGACATGAGTGAGCGACATTCACTTTACTATACCTAAAGTGCAGTTGAAAAACAATAGGGTTAGATGGTATCTCAAGAGTCACCTCCAATCCGAACTTAAAAGTCCTGCATATGATCATAAGATGAATTTCTAATAAAGCTTCAAACTGAATGTTTAAGAAAAAAACAAAAGAGAAGGAAGAGGACTAGAAAGATAGATTTTATATATATATATACACACACATACATATACACATATATTTCTTTTTCAAAATAGTTATCAATTGTAGGAAGTATATTCAAATTTAATAATACTTTTCTCTTTTCCCCCAGGAGTGATGTTGTCCACATGCTACAGACTAAAGTACATGGATATTAAGCTGATTCCAGAAGAATTGATATTATTAGAATGTCAAAATAATACATCATATGTTTAATGCTAAATAAGTTCTTATTTGCCATCACATTATCCATTGTCATTATCTTTGTAAGTCATTACAATATGTTACTTATGAGAAATATATATAATAAATGTTGGGATAAAATTCACTGCCCTATATTGATATAGAAGTTAATAATTTATACATCACTATGATAGTATGTTTCCTAGGTCAGAAAATGAGGGAGTGATTTCATAATTTTTTTTCTTTTTTTTTTTACATTTTATTTTATTTTTTAACTTTACAATATTGTATTGGTTTTGCCATATATCAACATGAATCCGCCTCAGGTATACATGTGTTCTCCATCCTCAACCCTCCTCCCTCCTCCCTCCCCATACCATCCCGCTGGGTTGTCCATTGCACCAGCCCCAAGCATCCAGTATCATGCATCGAACCTGGACTGGCAACTCATTTCATATATGATATTATACATGTTTCAATGCCATTCTCCCAAATCATCCCACCCTCTCCCTCTCCCACAGAGTCCAAAAGACTGTTCTATACATCAGTGTCTCTTTTGCTGTCTCATATACAGGGTTATAAGTCTTCAAAGTGGAATTAATAATGTTCATTCACTTTTACCCAAGTTTAGGGTCTGATCTGATCTGATCTGAGGGACATTATGCCAATTCTCCATAAATAGGCAAAACATTCTTTATTAAGAATTTTGAGGAAACCAAAACTGAAAAAGACAGCTGTTTCTCATTTTTCATTGCAGCACTATTTACAATAGCTAGAACACGGAAGCAACCTAGAGACCATCAACAGATGAATGGATAAAGGAGCCGTGGGACATATACACAATGGAATATTACTCAGCCATAAAAAGGAACATATTTGAGTCAGTTCTAATGAGGTAGATAAACCTAGAACCTATTATACAGAATGAAGTGAGTCAGAAAGAGAAAGATAAATATCATATTCTAACACATATATACAGAATCTAGAAGAATGATACGTCAAAAAGCAAGAGAGTTCCAGAAGAACGTCTATTTCTGCTTTATTGACTATGCCAAAGCCTTTGACTGTGTGTATCACAATAAACTGTGGAAAATCCTGAAAGAGATGGGAATACCAGACCACCTGACTTGCCTCTTGAGAAATCTGTATGCAGGTCAGGAAGCAACAGTTAGAACTGGACATAGAACAACAGACCGGTTCCAAATAGGAAAAGGAGTACATCAAGGCTGTATACTGTCACCCTACTTATTTAACTTATATGCAGAGTACATCATGAGAAACGCTGGCCTGGAAGAAGCACAAGCTGGAATCAAGATTTCCAGGAGAAATATCAATAACCTCAGATATGCAGATGACACCACCCTTATGGCAGAAAGTAAAGAGGAACTAAAGAGCCTTTTGATGAAAGTGAAAGAGGAGAGTGAAAAAGTTGGCTTAAAGCTCAACATTCAGAAAACTAAGATCATGGGATCCGGTCCCATCACTTCATGGCAAATAGATGGGGAAACAGTGGCTGACTTTTTTTTCTGGGCTCCAAAATCACTGCAGATGGTGACTGCAGCAATGAAATTAAAAGACGCTTACTCCTTGGAAGGAAAGTTATAACCAACTTAGATAACATATTAAAAAGCAGAGACATTGCTTTGCCAACAAAGGTCCATCTAGGTATGGATGTGAGAGTTGGACTAGACAGAAAGCTGAGCACTGAAAAATTAATGCTTTTGAACTGTGGTGTTGGAGAAGACTCTTGAGAGTCCCTTGGATTGCAAGGAGATCCAACCAGTCCATCCTAAAGGAGATCAGTGCTGGGTGTTCATTGGAAGGACTGATGTTGAAGCTGAAACTCCAATACTTTGGCCACCTGATGAGAAGACCTGACTCATTGGAAAAGAGCCTGATGCTGGGAAAGATTGAGGGCAAGAGGAGAAGGGGAACAGAGGATGAGATAGTTGGATGGAATCACTGACTCAATGGACAGGGGTTTGGGTGGACTCCGAGAGTTGGTGACGGACAGGGAGGCCTGGTGCGCTGCGGTTCCTAGGGTCACAAAGAGTTAGACACGACTGAGTGACTGAA
Source organism: Bison bison bison (assembly GCF_000754665.1). Classification (NCBI taxonomy): domain Eukaryota; kingdom Metazoa; phylum Chordata; class Mammalia; order Artiodactyla; family Bovidae; genus Bison; species Bison bison. The sequence continues at coordinate 941,895 of NW_011495058.1, read as the reverse complement.
CTGAACTGAACTGAAGAACTATTTACAGGGCAACAATGGAGAAACAGACATGGAGAATAGACTTATGGACATGGGGAGAGGAGAGGAGAGGGTGAGATGTATGGAAAGAATAACATGGAAACTTACATTACCATATATAAAATTGATAGCCAATAGGAATTTGCTATCTGGCTCAGGAAACTCAAACAGGGGCTCTGTATCAACCTAGAGGAGTAGGATGGGGAAGGAGATGGGAGAGAGGTTCAAAAGGGAGAGGATATATGTTTATCTATGGCCAATTCATGTTGAGGTTTGACAGAAAACACCAAAATTCTGTAAACCAATTATCCTTCAATAAAAAAAAAATAAATTAAAAAAGAATTTCCTATTCAGAAAAAAGAAAAGTGTTTAAATTAAAGCAAAACTTTTGTTTTTTAATCATTTTAATTCCAATTTTACTATCTTCAGTTTAATGCTAATAAAATTATGAAAATTCTAATATTACCTTAGTCATTGTTTCATGTACATCAGTTTGTTCCAATAGGAGAATTGTTTTTAATATAAAATCATAGAATGTTGAGTTCACGACACCCAGGAAATATTCTGTGGGCTTCAGTGTCAAAGCTTAGCACCAAATTTAGTACGTATAGGTTTAAGAAGAGTGTTGACAGGGCTTTCTCTAGATGAATCCTGCTGGGTTTTAGAAATTGCTTGATTTCAGAAGTCATGCTGTGCTGCTAATCAGAGCAGAATTGCACAATATGCTTTCACAGGCGACAAAGGTCTCTCTGCACAGCTGTGGGAGTCAGTCCTCAGCTCTCAGGCAGAAATCACCTCTTCCCTTCCTGGTGAATACAAGTCTAGCCACGAGGCAAGCTCTACAGGAAAGGTGATTTGAATGCCACAAGGATATGGTATCTGGGCAGGACATTCAGTTTTGTCTAAGAGGACAAGTGAGCAGCAGAACCTGGAGACTGCAGTTTTTGTAAACAGAACAAAATATTTGGATTCTAGTCATCTCTCCATTACTTATTAGCTATGTGACTTTTGTTAATTTCACTGGCTTAGTCTCAGTCTCTTCAACTAGCAAATGGCAATATTGATACGGGAAAGCAGCAAAACTAAGTGCTGTAAAGTGCTTACCATGGGCAAAGCATTCAGTTCAGAATCTAGCTCAACAGTATATAAATAATGACGATTTCAGGAGACAGACTCATCCAAAAGCCAACCAAAAGAAAAAAAAATACAGATTAAGTTTTTAATCTGTGATGTCTTTATTCTTTCATGTCATTGTCTTATAGCTCTTGTATTCATATAAAATATGGAATTTTTTTGCAATATTAGGTATGTTACATTTTATAACCCTGTGTTATATAATGGCTATTGATAAGCTTAATGTGAATATCTCTCCATGAGTTTTGTACTAAAGTCCTAAATTGATCTTTGTGGCTGGAGAATTTTATTTTATAAAGGTTACTTCAACAACTTGGAAGTACATGTAAGGTTTTGAAACCACTGCAGAGCATATTTTTTAAGCATTCTCCAAGTTGTCACCACATATGGTTATTCATCACAAGGTCCCAGAGCATGTCAAATTTTATTAGTGTTATATGATGGAATATGACAGGGGAGACACTACTGAGCCTGATTTATTGCACACGTGCACACATACAAAGTGTAAACAAAGATTTCACAGGAAGTGCTGTCTCAAAGTGCAGCTGCCAAAATTATAGATCGTCTAAGCCAAATTAAACCAGAATAATTCATTATGAAGTAAAAATTCCTTCGGAAATATGTTGAACAATGGGATGTTCTAAAGGGTAGTATCTGCCCTGGAATTACCATTATTTAAAAGCATCAAGATGAAGAGAAAATTAGTAGATATGAATATCACAGCATCATTTGGCTGCCCAAATACTCTTACGTCACCACTCAGCTGGGCAGCTATCTTTATAAGAGATATTAGCTTGATTTAGACTTGACTTTGAGTGCTCGTGAGTGTTCCCATGATTCTTTAGAAAGGATGACTGTTTGAGGAACATTGCCGATAATTTATATTCTTAATCAACTTAGAGTTGGTTCTTAAACCTTCCCTAACCTGATGCAGGATTTTAAACCATGAATAAAGGCTTCTTATTTTACCCTGAATATTTTCCTGTTAAAGGATTACTGAGCAGAAACTATGTAAATATTTTATTTCATGTCAGTGAGCACAATTCTATACTGATAGTTAAAGATTTCAGAGATAAATGTTAGAAGAAAGTACTCATTTATGAAATATTATCAGATGTTGACTCATGAAGTTAGTGAAGATCACTAAAGGTTTGTAATAACAGGGGCCGCCGTTGAATATATGCCTATTCTGTTCTGTGCTTTCCCTTCACCAGCTCTGTTAATTCTCCCAACTCTCTACAGCAATGTAATCTTATACCAGTTTTACATATGAAGAATCTGGGGCTCAGATTAATTAGGTAACATATCCAAGATTACAGAACTAGAAAGTGGTAAAGCCAGAATCTGTCCACCTTCAAAGCCGTTGCTCTATTTGTTCTGTTACATGAGCTCTTTGATCTATAAAGTTCTATACATTTCCAGTTGCTTATCTACTCTGAGCTTTAGTAGGTACTAGCCCAAGCTATCACCAGATTAATGTCAAAGATGAGGGTGGAGTAAACTTGCAGATCTGAGTGGAGGACAGACTGACTAATGGACTTCACCTTTTCTCTGGCCAGCACTCACTAATGTCTTTTCCTGTACAAGGCAACACCCTCACAGTTGGGAATAAAAAGATGACTAAGCAAATCCATTGTTTTCAAGTCCTGGAAGCTTCTGGGACTCCATTCCCAGAAATAACTCTAAAGAAATGTACAGTAGAGTTCCATAGATTGTGTAGTTCTCTTGTTTAAAAGTTCCTCAAGAGATTCGGGTAATCAGCAAGTGTAAGGAACAAGCTCTGCATTATATTATAAATAAGGATTTTCTAAAAGTACTATGAAGTTCATAGCAAGAGGAGGTTGACCTTTGTTGGGGTCTTAGGTAAATGTGTCACAGAGAAGGGACATTTGAACAGACACTTAAAGAATCACTATTTATTTGCCAGCTGGAGAAAGACATATGTAAGGTTGTGAACAGGAATTTTAGTAGAGGAAAATCTTCTTCAAAGATATGGAGGATGAAAAGGTGGATTGAAGAAGAAAAGAAAAAAGTATAAGAGAATAATTTAAGAGAATTGTTTAGGGTCATGTTGGAAGATAACATAAATATAAACACTAATTCATTTACAAACAGGCATTTTAAGCAAGGGGAGAAGATTTATATTTATACTATTATTTTGGTGGCAGTTAGAAGAAGAAATAGAGTGCATGAGAATAGGACCAAGACAGCAGTTAGAAAGTCAGAGTAATAATTAAAGTTAGGAAAGGTGAGAGCAGGAACTGATACATTGGTCCTGAGCAAAAGAAAGAGAAAATAATCCTAGAGGTGTTTCAGAAATGAAGCTGACAGAGCTTGGCAGCAGAAAAGGATGGAGGGTTGAAGAGAGGATAGTAAAAGGTGACTGGGGCTTCCCTGGTGGCTCAGTTGGTAAAGAATCCATGTGCAATGCAGGAGACTGCCTGGATTCGTTCCCTGGGTCCAGAAGATCCCCTGGAGAAGGAAATGGCAACCCATGCCAGTATTCTCGCCTGGAGAATCCCATGGACAGAGGAGCCTGGCAGGCTACAGTCCATGGAGTCACAAAGAGTTGGACACGGCTGGGTGACTTAACAACAGGAGATTTTCAGCTTAGGATATTTTATGGAAGGCAGTACCTTTAACTTAAACATAATACTATATGAAGAATTGACGCTTTCAAATTGTGGTGCTGGAGAAGACTCTTGAGAGTCCCTTGGACTCAAGGTGATCAAACTAGTCAATCCTAAGTGAAATCAACCTGGAATATTCATTGGAAGGACTGATGCTAAAGCTGTCCAATGTTTTGGTCACTTGATGAAAAGAGTCAACTCATTGGTAAAGACCCCATTGCTGGGAAAGACTAAAGGCAAAAGAAGGGGACAGCATAGGATGAGATGGTTAGATAGTATCACTGACTCAATGGACATGAATTTGGCAAACTCCAGGAGATAATAAAGGACAGGGGAGCTTGGCATGTTGCAGTCCATGTGGTCACAAAGAGTTGAATGTGACTTAGAAATGGAACAACAATATGATGATTTACTTTAAGGAGATAAGAAATCTAGTGACAAACATTTTTAAATTGAACAACTCTGGATAATTTAGCACATGTTTGAACCAGAGTCTGGATCTTATAAAGGAGTTTGAGGCTAAATCAAAGAAAATAATTTAAACTACATTCATCATGTAAGTTTGTTGAGATGTATTCCTTTTTGAAAGCTTAAGTTGGGGTTAGGATTTAATAAGATTCTTGCCTGGAGAATCCCAGGGACGGGGGAGCCTGGTGGGCTGCCGTCTATGGGGTTGCACAGAGTCGGACATGACTGAAGCAACTTAGCAGCAGCAGCAGTTGTCATAAAAACATCCTTATGACATTTTCAGAAATTAGTACATGTATTCCAAAATATTAAAATAATAGGTTAATTTCCACCAATTGTACTTTGTGCTGTTAGTCATTAAGCTAAGTATATTTGGCAAGTTCATCTAATTTACAGTATCAAATTTCAGTGTATTTTCTACTTTTGTTTCAATTAGTTATTCTCAGCCTCTTATGAAAGCAATTTTTCAAATTATATCTACTTTCCTGGCTCAGAGTCAAATTCACACCTGACCTGTGTTTTAGATTCTCTATATAACTGTGCACAAACAAAGGAGAAGACAGAAAATGTTTGAACCAGACACTAGAGAAAAATTTGGCCTTATGTGCCTCCCATCGATTTAGCTTATGAGCTTATTTGTAAAGTGAGACACACCTGGGGAGTTGAGGGAAGCACAGTATGGTTAAGTCTAGGAAATGTTGATGTTCACGTCCACACAATCTGCTGTGTGATACCCTGTCACTTGTTCCTGTTGAAAGGTCAATGTCAATTCTGTAGTAAACTCAGGAGTAAGCCCTGGAGGTCATTACATGATTATAGAGCTATGCTTTTTACACTACATACTCTCTTTCAAATATAGCTTGTTGTACTTGGGAATCTTTGTTCACCAAACACCATGAATATTCTATTCCTCTCCACTGTATAATAACATTCACCTTCAGGGCTTTTCATGACTCAGAGAAAGATGACTGCCAAAGATAATTACTCCACTGTGATTAATGAATCCCCTTCAAAATTGCAGGCACCAGATTGGAAGTCTGATAACTTTTATAACATCAAAGAATACTATTATCAAAGACTTTATTCTTTGTCATTTTGTTGAAAAAAAAAATAATGTCCCATTACATTTTACTAGGTGACAATATGTTTATCAAAGAAATGTTTGAGTACATGTTTCACAGCTTATAAAAAGAGAAAATGACAGCTACAACAATCAAGAGCTTTCTCGCTAATCGTGGAGGAAAAGTGATAGTTGAGAAAGATAGACCACTAATTAGTTTAGGAGATCTTGACATTTCCTTTTTATTACATAGGATGTGTTAATTAGTGTTTCAGATAACACTATTTGTGTTTTAAATGATTTGAAAGAATAAGAGGAATTTTGCAGTTAACTATGCTCAACCTAATTGTATCCCATGTATAGAGGTAGCTCCTCCAGGGCCTCCAAGTCATATTGTTCCTGTTTGTGTGTCCTTGGCTTAAATATAAAGAGCAACCCTAGCAGATGGCCTGTCACACATCGGTTTTGTTATGCCTCCCCTCCTACATCTGTGCCGTTCTCAAGTACATGAGGGTGATTAAAATGCCTGGTTTGTGAGAGGAAAAGGAAACAGGAAGAAGGGTAAACTCCACAACTGTCTTTTCCTCTTTTCCTCAGTGTTTATCAGGCTCTGAATTACTCTTATTACAACAATAAGGTTTTCCCAGGTGGCACGAGAGGTAAAGAACCCTCCTGTCAATGCAAGGAGACAGAAGAGGCACAGGTCCCATCCCTGGGTTGGAAAGATCTCTCGGAAGAGGGCATGGCAACCCACTCCAGTATCCTTGCCTGGAGAATCCCATGGACAGAGGAGCCTGGCTGGCTTATAGTCCATAGGGTCTCAAAGAGTTGGACTTGACTGAAGTGACAACGCACACGCATCACACAACAATAAAATACCCAGTAACTGCCACCTTTGGGGGAAAAAGAAGGCAAGGCTAAATTACTTGAGCCTATTTTATCCTTGACAGGTGGAGACCTTCAGTCTTGATGTATGTAGATACCATCACTTACACCTCTCATATTTTTCAAACTCAGAGATAATGTCCAAAGGAAATGTATTTTAACATTGTCTAATGGAAGTGGTACAAAAGCAATCATTTAATTGAATTATAATAATAATAATATAATATATATGAAATATATAATATAATATATTAACAATATAATAACAACAAAACTACAGAGGAGGCAAGTTTCTACAACATAGAGATAAAGAAAAAAGAGTCAATGCTGAATACTCACTATGCATTCCTGGCATTTTTAAACTACCTTATCTCATTTTACTCTCACAGCCGTGTTCAGAAGGGTAAGTTATTATTCCCATTTTATAGCTGTGAAGTGGATAATCAGAAAGGACTGTAATATGACAAATTTACTCACCCAGAAAAGGTCTGCCAAGATATTAAAAACTGATTCTCCTATAGATGGCATACTGCATCTTTTCAAATAAATGTCATTTTTAATTTGTATTCATTCATTGCAAATTTTATATTAATTACCTCCAATTTACAGGCAAATAGAAATTTACAAAAATGAAGACATAATTCCTACCTGAAAGGAGATATAATCCAGAAGAGGGGATAAGACAAAAGTGTTATCACTGTCAGTGCTATAAATGAAGTAACACTAAAGCTCAGCAAAGGAACACACGCCAGGGAAATAAATTCTTCTTGTGAAAGAAGAGGTCAGGAAACTTCTTAGATACTGCAATGTTTATAGAAAATGCTGGGGTTGTGGGGGGCGGAAGAAAAGAAAGCAAGTGTTCATAATCAAAAAAGGCATTCTAGGAAAATCTATAGAATGAAAAATTATATAAAGACACAAGAGAGACTGTTATGTTTAGACATGTGCAGGGCATTCAGGATGGTTGAAGTAGCAATAATGAGACTGCGAGGTGGAGGGAGCACAGGAGAGGAAGGCTGGTGAGACCAAAAAGAGCCACGTAAAGAAACCCCCCCTATGCCAAGACATGATGCCATGACACAGAGATTTTATAGAAAATGGAGGAGAGAAGTGGCAGAGAACAAAATAGGTGTGTATTTTAGAAACCTTGGTGACAGAAAATTGGAAGGCAGATCAGAGGATGTGAGGCTGAAGGATGGAAGGCCAAGTAGGAAAGAGTCTGCAATGATCCGAGTGAGAGATGGTGAGATAGAAACAGAGGACAGAAACATGGGGCATTTGGCAAAGGGAGAACTCTGGGCTGACTTTTGTCTTTATGGTTGGATGATCACATGGATGTGTCAGATTCATCCTACATGAAATACTGCAGAGCAGCCAGTTAGAGACATCAAAATAAAAGCCAAACAGTTCCACCCTCTTTCCTTTTGGGGATCCCTGTTGGTTTAAATACTTCTGGATGTTCAGTCTCCTGTCCTGCCTGTTCTTTCCTCACTTCTCCTCCAACCCTCATTCTACTCAGGCTGTTGTCTGGGCATCTGATTGGAGTCCTTCCCAAGATTCAAACAATAATACGATAAAAGGATTTACAGAGCACATGTAAGTTTCATGCTGGTGATAAAAAAAAATAAGAAAATACTTACAAAATAGTATACTTTTTAGTACACTTTTTAAGTTGTAGCATCGTTTTGTTTTGTTTTTTTTTTTTTGCCTTCATGACTTTTTTATTGTGGTAAAATATTCATAACATGAAACTTACTATCAATCATTTATAAGTGTACAGTTCAGTGGTATTAGGGCTTCCCAGGTGACTCAGTGGGAAAGAATCTGCCCACCAAAGCAGGAGACACAGTTTCGATCCTTGGGTTGGAAAGATCCCCTGGAGAAGGAAATGGCAACCAACTCTAGTATTCTTGCTTGAGAAATCCCATGGACAGAAGAGCCTGGTGGGTTACAGTCCATGGGGTCACAAAAGAGTCGGGCATGACAAAATGACTAAACAACAACAATAATCAGTAGTATTAAGTATACTCATATTTTTGTGCAACTGTTACATCCATCCATCTCTGGAACTCATTTCATTTTGCAAAACTAAGCCTATCGACTAAACAGTGCTCATGACGCCCTGGGCTCTCCCAGCCCTGGCAACTACTCTTCATTTTTCTTCCTCCCTTCCCCCATCCTCTCTCCCTCCCATCCTTTACTTTTTCTTTTTGCTCTCTTTTCTCTCCCTGTTTTTCTTTTTCTTTCTTCCTCCCTCCTTCCCTCTTCCTTCCCTTCTTCCCTTTATCTTTCTTCCTTCACTTCCATCTTCCCTCCCTTCCCTCCATGCCACAGGCACTGGTAACCACCACTAAGCCTAAAGGGCATTATACTAAATTAAATAGGCCGGTTACAGAAAGAAAAATATTGTGTGATCACATTTATATGTGAGATAGATAAGATTTATATGTTACATAGAGATATAGTGAGACTCATTATAAAAGAGTAAGCTGGTAGATATTGGGGTCTCCTGAATTGCAGGCAGATTCTTTACTAACAGCTATGAGGGAAGCCTGGTAGATATCTAAAGATATTAAAATAGTTTATAATATTCATTTTAAAAGATCTTGTTATGGAAACCATGACATCAGAAAGAGATAGGTGGCACTCAAAGATGCAGAACAGGGTTTATTCAGCACTGGTGAGGGCCCAGTGGAGTCACCTCCAAAGGCTGAGCACCCTGACTTTGTTCTGGGTATCTTTTATAAATGATATCTTCCCACTCAAACATCTTGGATCCCTCCCCTCACCAGGTAGCCCTACTTCCCACGGATGTAACCAGCAAGCAAGATTAGAGAAAGGAAAGCAGTGATTGATAAGCAGCAGCTGTTTAAAACAAGATAACGGAAGGGAAAGCAAACAGTTATTACTTTAATTGAGGGCTTTGATCTTGCTCCTATCTCAATACGACATTTTAGTTTTTGTTGTTAATATCTTTGTATATACCTGTGCTGCTACTGCTACTGCTAAGTCGCTTCACTTGTGTCCAACTCTGTGCCAACCCCATAGACAGCAGCCCACTAGGCTCCTCTGTCCCTGGGATTCTCCAGGCAAGAATACTGGAGTGGGTTGCCATTTCCTTCTCCAATGCATGAAAGTGAAAAGTGAAAAGTATATACCCATGGATGATACTAAAAATGCTTAAGGACAAAGGGACATGGGAAAGGCCAGTCAGAACAGATGGTCAATGATCTACAACATGCCCCAGTCTTCACTCCCTACAGGTTCTTGTCATCTGAACATCAGTTGGCATAAGCTCAGTATATATACAAATATGTCTATCAGCAACACTTTAGTAATTTAGACTAAATTTTGGAACAAGAAAATATCAAGGTGAATTTAGTTTAGTTGATATTAACAGCAAGAAAATAAGTAAATATATCTTGTATTTTTAAATAGATAATTCTGTTTTTTTTTCTTGAAAGATTAAGGCATGTTTATGAAAAAAATCAAACAACAGAAAAGACAGTGAATAAAAATTTAAATGAAATAAAACTGAGAAATCAGTTCAGTTCAGTCGCTCAGTCCTGTCTGACTCTTTGCAGCCCCGTGGACTGTAGCACACCAGGCTTCCCTGTCCATCTCCAAGTCCTGGAGCTTGCTCAAACTCATATCCAAGTCAGTGATACCATCTAACCATCTCATCCTCTGTCATCCTCCTCTCCTCCTGCCTCCAATCTTTCCCAGCATCAGGGTCTTTTCCAATAAATCAATTCTTTGCATCAGGTGTCCAAAGTATTGGAGTTGCAGCTTCAGCATCAGTCCTTTCAATGAATATTCAGGACTGATTTCCTTTAGGATGGACTGGTTGGATCTCCTTGCAGTCCAAGGGACCCTCAAGAGTCTTCTCCAACACCACAGTGCAAAAGCAACAATTCCTCGGTGCTCAGCTTTCTTTCTAGTCCAACTCTCACATCCATACATGACTACTGGAAAAACCATAGCTTTGACTAGATGGACCTTTGTCGGCAAAGTAATGTCTCTGCTTTTTAATGTGCTATCTAGGTTGGTCATAGCTTTTCTTCCAAGGAGCAAGTGTCTTTTAATTTCATGGCTGCAGTTCACCATCTGCAGTGATTTTGGAGCCCAAGAAAATAAAGTCTCTCACACTTTCCATTGTTTCCCCATCTTTTTGCCATGAAGTGATAAGACCAGATGTCATGTTCTTAGTTTTATGAATGTTGAGTTGTAAACCAACTTTTTTACTCTCCTCTTTCACTTTCATCAAGAGGCTCTTTAGTTCTTCTTTGCTTTCTACCATAAGGGTGGTGTCATCTGTGTATCTCAGATTATTAATATTTCTCCTGGTAACCTTTATTCCAGCTTGTGCTTCTTCCAGCCCGGCATTTCACATGATATACTCTGCACATAAGTTAAATAAGCAGGGTGACAATAACAATGATCATTTAATAATGTATGACCATTATTTTTGACACCTCTTTTTCCATGTGTCTGGAATGTTCAACAGACTAAAAAAAACAAAAAATTAATTTTTAAATAAAAATGTCTTAATTTTGTTTAAATTTAGCAGAAGGAAAGGAAGTTCATTGAAACTTAAGAAACTGCTGAACTGTACACAAATGTTCTCTTAATAAGACCTATGAATTCCTAAAATATTTCCCTAAAGTAAGGGAAATTGGAAAACCAAATTTCAAAATGTACTGTAATTTGAAACAGTATTATTTGACTCCTTGCTATGAAAGACAAAGTAATTAGTTCACTTATCTGAAATAAATCTGGGAAAACTCTAAACAAAATATCCAAATCCATATAAATATATATAATAAATCAATAAAAATAATGTAAACTATTTATAAATCAATATAAATAATAGTGTACCTTGTCCAGCAGCTTCCCAGGTGGGGTTAGTGGTAAAGAACTCACATGCCAACTCAGGAGAATTAAGAGACATGGTTTGATCCATGGGTCAGGAAGATCCCCTGAAGGAGGGCATGGCAACTCACTCCAGTATTCTTGCCTGGAGAAGCTCATGGGCAATGGAGCCTCGTGGGCTATGGTCCATCGCGTCGTAGAGTTGGATATGACTGAAGTGACTTAGCATGCACACAGATACAAACATACGCATATTGTCCAATTGGGTTAATTCCAGGGACACCAGGATGATTTAACATTGATATTTCTATTAGTGTAATTCATATGTTAACATCTAAAAAAGAGAAAATTAAAAGGATTATCAAAATTAATGCCCCCAATTTTTCAATAATATCTAACACCTGTACCTGAAAAACAGGCAAACAAACCAACAAACAAAACCATATCTGCATCCTGTGGTATAACCCTTACACAGTGTTCCTCCCTGGTGGTAGGTCTTCAACAGCAAATATGGCCCATGAATGTGGATTCTCCTGTACCTCCATCTACCCTGCCTAACAGTGCTCTGGATTTATAGCTCTAATCGGAGAGTCTTGAGACAGGCCTCTTGGGACTGTGCCACTTATTTTGAGGGAAATTGCTTTTCTCAGGAGGTAATAGGTTTGTTTAGATGCCCATTCTCTATTACAACTTGGTCTATATTCTAGAATACTTAAAAGAGTTTCACATTTTGTAGCAAATTCATTTACCATCTTGCAGCCAAAACCACATTCTGAATGATGAAGCTTAATGACAGTAATCATGAAAAACACCTGTGGTCTCCCTACTCAATGAAATAAGTTATTTTCTGTGAGTTCAGTTCCACTTTGGCATTAATTTGTTTCTTGAGAAGAGACCACAGGTGTTTTTAATAATTAAAACAATTTCTAAATCAAAGTATGTGTCTTACTATCATATAGGAATGGATAGATCAAGATGTCAGTGATAAGACTGGTGGTGGTTTAGTCATTAAGTCATGTCCAACTCTTTGAGCCTCCAAGGATTGTAGCCTGCCAGGATCCTCTGTCCATGGGATTCTTCAGGCAAGAATACTGGAGTGGGTTGCCATTTCCTCCTTCAGGGGATCTTCCCGACCCAAGAATAGAACCTGGGTCTCCTGCATTACAGGCAGATTCTTTACCTACTGATCTACCAGGGAATACCTATTATTAATAAAATAATACATTGGATCAAAAAATAATACAGCAAAATCTCAATGTAGTCTTTACTAGGAATGGAGAAGTTTCAAGGGTCAAAAAAATACCATCTTTTGCTTTCCCCCACTTCTCACATAAACACCAAATGTAGTATTCCAAATTTCAGATGTGGTGGTGGCTGGGAAGGGAGACATTCAATTGAGTCTTCTGTGTTTAATTTAATCATTTTGAAAAATGGATCAAACTAAACATTATTTTTTTCACAATCTGATAATTTTATGTCCATATCTCTTTTATCTTTTTCTTTTCTTTCTGAAATGTCCACTCTAGTATACTCTGCAACAGTTATTCTAGTTCTAATATACTAATTTTAGTTTAATCTTTAATAACCTATCCTTCTCTTTTTAGTCTAACACTCCTTAAAGTCCCAATTTCTCACCTGCTTAAAGTGTGTACCAGCTTCATAAGTAGAATAGAAACTCACAGAATAATATTTAAGGACATCACAATATTGAGACAACATCCAAAGAGCCTACTATGTACTCCAGGAAAGATTAGCCCCTCAGAAAGCCTGAGCTAGTTCTCCTTCCTCCTGCCTTTTCCAGAATATTGCTTACACTTTTTCTTGACTCTGAGCTTTCCCATTTTGTCTGTGGGGATAAGCACTTAACTTCTCAACTCCATCTCTTGACAGTTACTTAGCAGTGACTCAACATAGAAATATCACTTTAGAAATGAAAGAGCTATTAGAAGGATCTATGATCTCTATAGCTCTTATATCTTTTAAACAATCTTAAAATCCTCACACTTTCCAGATAAAGTGAGATACAGAGACATTAAGTTATGTACCTAACAGCAGAGATTTAACTTTTGCAAAAAGTGGGATTACAGGTCAGGCCAACAGATTCCTAGCTGTGTGCTTCTCTAGTTTTCCTGTGTTCCCTAGATTTTCTCAATAAGAATGCATTTGCATATACATTTGTAGCTCCCTGGGCCCTACCGCATAATCACTGAATCAGGTTTTCCAGAGAGACAGTGACCTACCATATTCAAAATATTTAATAATCATTCTGGCACAGATATGGACCATTCAGAATGGAGCCAAATCTGGTCCAGCTGTCAACAATGGATGTTTTGAAGTGGTGTTTAGTAGATAAACATCAGTGCTGACTTCATATGATGTCGAAAACTCCTGAATAAACCCTTGGCTCCTGCCAGGATGTGTTTCAAAAAGGGGTCTACTGTTTGCTTCCTTGGATTGGGATTGCATGAGTTTTCAGAAGGATGGAATCTCTAAGATTAAGCACTTACAATGAAAATAGAATTCAGGATTTTTCTCACTACATGTTAAGTGATAAAACTCTTATCTCAGGTTTTAGATAATGACTATTTTGACATTAAGATTTGAAAAGTGCCTTACCATTTTTACAATAGCTGAGAAGACAAAAATTACCACCTCTGTATATTCACTCACTACATATTATTTACAAAGAAACAAAATAATAATTCCCTTGTTAAGTTATTAACAGTACTAGCTAACACCAGGTAACTATAATTACCTTGAATGGAATGACAACTTTGTATATATTGTATAATTGTATATAATTTATATAATTATATATATATATATATGATTGAAATTCTTGATCAAGCTTTTGTAACTTTAGAATGGATCACACTAGCAAAGATAAGACAGGTAAGTTCATGACTGGCAGTTCAAATTCTGTTCTTTTGTACATGTTTTCCTAGGAAGCCCTTGGGAAATTGATTTAAAATACTGAATGGGAATTCAGTGAAAAGACACTAAAATTTTACAATGGACAAATAAGATATGACCCATCCCGGGGAACAAAATGAAAGGCTCATGCAGTAGGGTCAGTGGCTCTGACTTCAATTTCAGCTCAGTGGTAATCTTCTCGTGCCTTCTTCTATTAAGTGACAGGATAAGGAGTCAGAAGCAGAAAATCAGCCTAAGTCTCCAGGGCAGAAACTCAGTTTCTAAAGAAGCCCTGGGAGTGACTTAGAAAGAGCAACATAATTCTCATAGGTATCCATCGACTTGATTGTTTATGGCTGGCTTGTTCCTTTTTTTTAAAGGCAGCAATAGAGACAAAGGGAGTGAAACTTAAAATATATATATATATATATTCTTCAGAGAATAGAAAAAAACTGAAGTGAGTTCACATAAGGGACTACTGAGCAGATGCAGTCAATGCCACATAATTTATTAGATTCTGCTAAGTATTTTCTATCTGACAAAATGGCCTGTGTTATGTGATTATCAAAAGTTCTATTCACAAACCTCTTGAGTTTCTGCATTTCAGTAGCAGATGTTGGGAAGGGGGGTGAGTAGGTAAATCAACTTCTTTTGATTTCTTTAGAGAAAATACTGATTTAATTTCCAAATTAGTTTTTATTTTACTCAGCAAGATACTGATACTAATATTATAAAATAGATAAAATTATTTTGGAATTGCTTCAGTAATATAATCCTTGTTTTTCTTTGTTTATAGTAGACAGAGTTAAAAGTAAAAGTAAGATTGAATCTTACAAGAAAATGAGCATCTTGCCTATTTCTTTTCTCTTTCTTGCTCCTATACTCATATTTGTGGTTTGTCTGCTAGAAGTATCTGGAAGCCGTTTACTTATACTATGAATGCTGGGAAAACTTTTATGAGCAACTAATACAACTGAATTATAATCAATCAGTAAAATAACTAACAATCTGTTGAAAAAGGACTATCTGTGAGGTGCCCTGCTATGTATTTTACATAGTAGTTTAACTAACCATTTATAAAATCCTCTGATATAGACATTACATCCTACTTGAAAGCTTGGAAAATGCAAATTTACAGAGGTTAAGTGATTTGTTCAAGGTTATAGGTATTGAATAGGAAAAGGTATACGTGAAGGCTGTATATTGTCACTCTGCCTATTTAACTTATATGCAGAGTACATCATGAGGAACGCTGGGCTGGAAGAAGCACAAGCTGGAATCAAGATTGCCAGGAGAAATATCAGTAGTGTCAGATATGCAGATGACACCACCCTTATGGCAGAAAGTGAAGAGGAACTAAAAAGCCTCTTGATGAAAGTGAAAGAGGAGAGTGAAAAAGTTGGCTGAAAGCTCAACATTCAGAAAACTAAGATCATGGCATCTGGTCAAATCACTTCATGGGAAATAGATGGGGAAACAGTGTCAGACTTTACTTTTCTGGGCTCCAAAATCACTGCAGATGGTGACTACAGCCATGAAATTAAAAGACACTTAGTCCTTGGAAGGAAAGTTATGACCAACCTAGATAGCATATTGAAAAGCAGAGACATTACGTTGCCAACAAAAGTCCATCTAGCTAAGGCTATGGTTTTTCCAGTGGTCATGTATGGATGTGAGAGTTGGACTGTGAAGAAAGCCGAGCACCGAAGAATTGATGCTTTTGAACTGTGGTGTTGGAGAAGAGTCTTGAGAGTCCCTTGGACTGCAAGGAGATCCAACCAGTCCATTCTAAAGGAGATCAGTCCTTCTTTGGAAGGACCAATGCTAAAGCTGAAACTCTAATACTTTGGCCACCTCATGCAAAGAGTTGACTCACTGGAAAAGACTCTGATGCTGGGAGGGATTGGGGGCAGGAGGAGAAGGGGACGACAAAGGATGAGATGGCTGGATGGCATCATGACTCAACGGACATGAGTTTGAGTGATCTCCAGGAGTTGGTGATGGACAGGGAGGCCTGGCATGCTGCAATTCATGGGGTGGCAAGGAGTCGCACACGACTGAGCAACTGAGCTGATAAGTATTGAAAGTAGCAGAGCTGCAATATGAACTCATGTCAGCCACACTCCTGAACACCTCCACTCTGTGGTATATTTCCTCTCATTATATGTATGCAAATCATGTTAAGTGTTAGTTACTACATTCAAGAACCAAAAAAAATGCTGTTTAATTCAACACGACAATTATTTTGACCTTTTCCCTCATGAATATTAGATCATTTTTTATATCACCTGCTAATATTTGCTAATGGGAAAACAAACACAGGTGCAAGATGAGAAATGGAACCATTATCATTCTATAATTGATAATTAAACCATTGAAAATGGTCTTTGCTCCCCAATGTCTGGGTTAGAGATTCAGCTGGTGATTGGTCAGAGGATGGAAGCATATACATGGTCTGCCTAAAACACGATAAAATTTCTTTTAGGACTACTTGTAGAATCACATTTTAGTCATGGATTTCTTTACATTTTACATGTTCATGTATCAACACTTTCAGGATGTGACTTATCTTTAACACTTTTAATTGACACACAGTTCATTTTATCCTGGTTCATCTGAGCCACAAAATACCTGTTTGTCCCAATTAGTTATCTTTGCTATTCTGATTTCCTTAGCTTAAAACATGTGCAGGAATTACTTCTGAAATATTTTAAGGTGTACCAATTTGAGAACTGTATACTTATATGGAAGATGATAGGAAGAAAAAATTATTGTCTGTTAATGTCTGAATGACTTTATTTCCATATGTCTACAAGACATCTATGGGAAAACTACCTCCAGATTGTCAATTAAGCTCACTGTTGGATTTTAAATTTAACACAATTTATAGGCCCATAATTTCAATACAAGCGCTCCTAGAAATTCTTGATTGGCAGTTTCTATTGCCATGTTCATTATCCCCTAATTTAGATAAATGTCATATCCTAATATATTTATAAGTAATTCTGTAGTTTCATGGGTACATTATTGCATCCTACAAAATGGGCTAATGTTATAAGGTCATTTTTTTGTCTCATTATTGATAAATGTTCATTGATTTTTTTCTATCTTCTTTTGAGTCATGTTTAAATTTACAAAAAAGTGGATCCCATCAATATCTTTGACCATGTACTGATGTTTACAGATGTTCTATTTTTACCATAGAAAATAGAATGGCAAAAATAGAACATCTATATTTATCTCATCTCACATGCTAGTAAAGTAATGCTCAAAATTCTTCAAGCCAGGCTTCAGCAATATGTAAACCGTGAACTTCCAGATGTTCAAGCTGGTTTTAGAAAAGGCAGAGGAACCACAGATCAAATTGCCAACATCCGCTGGATCATAGAAAAAGCAAGAGAGTTACAGAAAAACATCTATTTCTGCTTTATTGACTATGCCAAAGCCTTTAACTGTGTGGATCACAATAAACTGTGGAAAATTCTGAAAGAGATGGGAATACCAGACCACCTGACCTGCCTCTTGAGAAACCTATATGCAGGTCAGGAAGCAACAGTTAGAACTGGACATGGGACAACAGACTGGTTCCAAATAGGAAAAGGAGTACGTCAAGGCTGTATATTGTCACCCTGCTTATTTAACTTACACACAGAGTACATCATGAGAAACGCTGGGCTGGAAGAAGCACAAGCTGGAATCAAGATTACTGGGAGAAATATCAATAACCTCAGATATGCAGATGACACCAACCCTTATGGCAGAAAGTGAAGAGGAACTCAAAAGCCTCTTGATTAAAGTGAAAGTGGAGAGTGAAAAAGTTGGCTTAAAGCTCAACATTAAGAAAACGAAGATCATGGCATCTGGTCCCATCACTTCATGGGAAATAGATGGGGAAACAGTGGAAACAGTGTCAGACTTTATTTTTCTGGGCTCCAAAATCACTGCAGATGGTGACTGCAGCCATGAAATTAAAAGATGCTTACTCCTTGGAAGGAAAGTTATGACCAACCTAGATAGCATATTCAAAAGCAGAGACATTACTTTGGCAGCAAAGGTCTGTTTAGTCAAGGCTATGGTTTTTCCAGTGGTCGTGTATGGATGTGAGAGTTGGACTGTGAAGAAAGCTGAGCACCGAAGAATCGATGCTTTTGCACTGTGGTGTTGGAGAAGACTCTGGAGATTCCCTTGGACTGCAAAGAGATCCAACCAGTCCATTCTAAAGGAGATCAGCCCGGGGTGTTCTTTGGAAGGAATGATATTAAAGCTTAAACTCCAGTACTTTGGCCCCCTATGTGAAGAGTTGACTCATTGGAAAAGTCTCTGATGCTGGGAGGGATTGGGGGCAGGAGGAAAAGGGGACGACAGAGGATGAGATGGCTGGATGGCATCACCGACTCGATGGACGTGAGTTTGAGTGAACTCCAGGAGTTGGTGATGGACAAGGAAGCCTGGTGTGCTGCAATTCATAGGGTTGCAAAATATCAGACAAGACTGAGCAACTGAACTGAACTGAACTTATGGTAAAAATGTGTCTAAGGGGTGATAGTTTAATGCTTCCCTGTTGGAAGATAATGAGTTTATATGTCATTTGGAACCTCAATGTTCTCTTTATTTGGACACTGATTCAGAGCATGCTGAAGATCCCAATTCATTTTGGTATCATGTCAAAAACTTTTTGAGAATGGCTAATGCAGCGCAGAATTCAGGAAGTAAATAGAAAATATGTCTAATTTTTGTGACTTTAAATTTAGAAGATTAAGGAACAGATTTTTTTTTTTTTAATTTCCTAAACTAAGCTTTACAGAACTAACTAAAAATTAAAAAAAAAAAAAGAGAGAGAGAGAGGATTTATCCTCTGGGTTAGTACACTGAACCAGAATCCATTGTAACAAATGATTCCAAGTAACCTAGGCAAGGAAGTACATTGCATTTGTCACACTTGCTCACTAACATGGAACAGCGGATCTGGCCCACAGTGGGAAATAAGTATATTTTTATGGAATGAATTGATTAATATACCAAAGTGATCAGAATTTGTTATTTTCTTTAGGGTTCTAATTGTTTTATAAGGTATAAACCACTCTTTAAATCAAAATCTGATGGTTTTAAAGGCTGACATTTGAACAGATATTTGTATAACCATATTCATTGCTTCATTTTTCACAATAGCCCAAAAGGTGGATGCAACCCAAATGTTTACTTATGAATAAATGAACAAAATTAATATATACATACAAGTAATATTATTCAGGCTTAACAAGGAATTAAATTCTGATACATGCTACAACACACATGATCCTTGAAAGCATGACAAGTGAAAGAAGTCAGACAAAATGACAAATATTGCATGATTTCACTGAAATGAGCTATCTACATAGTCAAATTGATACAGACATAAGATAGAATAGTAATTACCAGAATCTGGAGTTAGGGTGGATGAGAAATTATTATTTGTTGGTGTATCATTTCAGTTTGAGATTCGAGATTCCCTGGTCGCTCAGACAGTAAAAATCTGCCTGCAATGCAAGAGACCTAGGTTTGATCCCTGGATTAGGAAGATGCCCTGGAGAAGAGAATGGCAGCCCACTCCAGTATTCTTGCCTGGAGAATTCCCATGGACAGAGAAGCCTGGCAGGCTACAGTCCATGGGTTTCAAAGCGTCGTACACAACTGAGTGACTAACACTTTCACTTTTCATTTCAGTTTGGGATGATGATGATAAAGTTTTGGAAATGAGTTGTAATGACTGTACAACAATGTGAATGAACTTAGCGTTACTTAATTGTACCCTCAAAAATATTACATGCAAGTATCAAAAAAAAAGACAGCTAGTGCTGGTGAGGATGTGGAGAAATGGAAACACGAACAATGTTGGTGGGAATGCAAAATGCACATTCATTCTGGAAAGCAGCATGAAAGTTCTTCAAAAAGTTATTATATGATCCAGCAATTATACTTCTGGGTATTTATCCAGAATAATTGAAATCAGGATCTTGAATAAATATATGCATTGACATGCTCATTATAGCATTATTCATTTTAGCTAAGATACAGAAACAACATAAATGTCTATCAACAGATACATGGATAAAGAAAATATGGTATATATATATACAGTTGGATATTCTTCTTGGGTCTTAGAAAAAAAAGAGAATTCTGCAATATGCAACAACATGAATGAATTTTAAGGATATTATGTTAAGTGAAATAAGCCCACAGAAAGAAAAACACTTTTATTTAAATCTTTGATTCCCCTCATATGAAGAAATAAAAGTGAAACTGTTAATTACTTAGTTATGTCCAACTCTTTGTGACCCCATGGACTTTAGTCCACCAGGCTCCTCTGTCCATGGGAATTCTCCAGGCAAGAGTACTGAGGTTGCCATTCCCTTCTCCAGGGGATCTTCCCAACCCAGGAGCTGAACCCAGGTATCCTGCACTGCAGACAGATTCTTTACCATCTGAGCCACCAGATAAGTCCTCCCATTATATGGGGTATCTAAAATAGTCAAATTCATAGAATCAGAATGAAATTGTGATTTCAAGAGGCTAGAGTAGCTTTAGTTGCTGCAAAGAAGATCAAAGATCCTGTGTGCTGCAACTAAGTCCCAGAGCCGACAAATAAATAAATAAATATATATATATATATATTTATACACACACACACACACACAAATTAAAAGAGGCTAGGGGAAAGTGGAAATAGGGAGTTACTAATCAGTGGGCATAAAATTTCAGTTATGTATGATGAGTAAATTCTAGAGATCTGCTGTATAACCATTGTGCCGATAATCAACAACACTAATGTACACTTAAAAATTAAGAGGCTAGTTCTCATGTTATAGTCACAATAAAGTAAAAAAGAATGGGTTAAGAATGTATAATAGTTTAGAGTGCATAATCTCTCTTGGGTACAGAGAGACTAAAATTTATACAAAAAATTTAAAGGTATTAAAAAGTTAAAATTATTCTGTGTGGTTTTTTATCATAATGAAAAATAGTATAAAGACAAACAGAAGAAAATACCATTCCTACCTGGTGAAACAAATGTGGTTAAGTACTCTTTTAGCAAAATATTAACCAGGCCACACAAAATACAAAAAAGGTCAAAGTACCCTTACTTAAAGGAAATATCAAAATGCCTGAGTTTATTTCTTCTTAAGTGGAAAAACAAATGAAGATTATTTGGAATCCTAGCAGTTATGTTAAAAAATCATCTTGTTCTACATAAAATCTGCTGCTTATATTGTTATCATTTTAGGACATGACATCAGCACACCATAAGTAAGTGCCAAGCTCATAAATTTAAAACCACTTTCCGAAGTTAAAAAATAATTCCAATACAAAAATGCAGTTGATATTTCTCAGTTTTCTCTTTACTATTATATAATCTATCACTACAGAATATTAAGCTAAATGATAGCTTCACATTCTGTTAATTTATGCCAGTTTCAAATGTATTTTAGAACATCTAAGTCACCAATCTTGTCTTCTCTCTAGGGGTAAACACATGTAAGGTGGTAAGAGGCACGTTCGTGTTACCTGTCAGACAAGAATATGTAGAAAGATGTCAAAAGTATATAGATTTGTAATACTATTTTTCAGAACAAAAATATGTTAAAAATATTAAAATCAAGTCTGATAGTAGGAGTAAGATAACAATGAGCTCAGAAAAAGCCTTCATCTGAATACTCTCCCTGTGCATCACATGGGGTCTGTGAAAGTACAAGGAAGATATGAGAATATCAACATATCTAATGGCTTGTACAGTTAAAGAATTTACAGCTAACAAAGACCTTTATGATAGGAGTCCTGATGGGAAATAGCTACATGAGATAAAGCAAATGTTATTCAGCTATACGTTTTCAAAGTCAAAATGCGGCAAATCAAATTAAACTCTGATACAAGCAGAAGAAAATGTGACTCTAAAGAGCTGCTTAGGTGGACTAAAGGAGGAACAGAGGCACCACTGGCTTAGAGAAAAGACAGTTGCACAGAAAGTTTTTGCAACATTTGGAAAATATCCAAGAGCAATGAATATGTAAGCTACTTTCTTGGCTTACATATGGCTTCATATCTCATGTAAATATGTACCAGAGAATGTCCAACTTTCTCAGGTTTTTTGAATCAGAAAAAATAACTTAGGGTTTAACACTTGTAGATTTCAACTGGAGGTCAGACATGAAAAAGAAAGGTGATAAGCATTTCAATTAAGTCCTCATTAACTTTATAATTGCCAAATAAAATTATTGTTTTCTAATCAGTAATTACGGAGAAGGCAATGGCAGCTCACTCCAGTACTCTTGCCTGGAAAATCCCGTGGATCTCGGAGCCTGGTGGGCTACCATCCATGGGGTCGCAAAGAATCGGACACGACTGAGCAACTTCACTTTCACTTTTCACTTTCATGCATTGGAGAAGGAAATGGCAACCCACTACAGTGTTCTTGCCTGGAAAATCCCAGGATGGGGGAACCTGATGGGCCGCCATCTATGGGGTCGCACAGAGTCGGACACGACTGAAGCAACTTAGCAGCAGCAGCAATCAGTGATTAATAACCAAATACAATTAGTGTTTTCTAATAATTTTGTAGGTGAGAACAAGGGTTCATATTGAGTGATTTAACAGATCATCAATGTAGGTTTTATAATACAAATACTGCTTCCCTACTATTGAGATATATATACATAAAGGAAAAAACTTTATACATATGGAAACTTAAAAGCAATGAACAAATTCTTATAAGAATCCATTCAAATTGACTCCAGAAGAAATAGTAAATCTGAATGGTTTTATCACCATCAAGAAATAAACACTTTCTTTTTAATCTTCTTATAGCATCCCTGGTGGCTCAGTTGGTAAAGAGTCTGCCTGCAAAGCAGAAGATCCAGGTTCAGTCCCTGGGTTGGGTAGATCCCCTGGAGAAGGGAATGGCAACCCACTCCAGTATTCTTGGCTGAGAATCCCATGGAGAGAGGAGCGTGGCCAGCTACAGTCCATGGGGTCACAAAGAGTTGAATACGACTGAGCAACTAAACCTACGTATCTAAAGGAAAAAGGCCAAGGAGATAGAATTGTTTAAAAATAACAAATTTTAATTAGCCAGAGATCTGCATCCACAAAGAAGGCTATAATTAGCAGTTAAAGTGGGTTAACAGGAGAACAGGATATTTAGCAATACATACAATTAATAGCAAAGGAAATAGGAAATATTATCTCTAGGAATAAAGATCAAGCATAATGACGGTAACTGCTTTACACAGAAGTTACCCCAAAAGACCACCAAAGATGACAAGCATTAGAATCTTTCAGAACTGACTCGAGTGATTCTTGAATCTATAAACTTGAGGTGAGCGGGAGTGATGGGGGCAGTTGTGGGAACCATGTGCAGAGAGCAGTAGGGCAGATGCTCCTCCTGAGCACTGAGTAGTAGGTATTCCATTGAGCAGCACACCTAAATGAGTTAGCGGATGTCACTGCAATTTCCTTAGAAACTCCAAGGAATTCTTTATTGTCATTCTTTATTGTCACTTCTGGGTGCAAAGATCATGCTCTGGTGGGGATGTCAATTTGTCACTGAGCAGAGCTGGCCTGAGACAATGAAGCCCAGAAAATGGCAGCTCCATTCTTGTTGTCACACATTTGCCCAGAAGCCTCATATTTCACACATTTTCTCTTGAAAATTTCATCTTTCTCACCAAGAACTTTCAAATAACTACATGGTTAGTTACTCTAACAGACACAGAATTATTCTATACTTAGTTTTATTTATTAAATTCAAACAAGTCCACAAAGTGTTGCCAAAATACATATTGAAATAGGTAAAGGTTTTTTTCTGGCTTATTGATTTCTACAGAGAACATTAATTGTGTTTTTTCCCCCTTAAATTGAGCAACTAATTTCATGAGACACTAAACCAATTCATTGAAACAATCCTTTCCATGAAATAAATAATCCACTTCTATGTACTAATAAGTCACTTTATTGTGACTAGTTAGTACACAGAAGTCACAATTCCCTGTGACTTAGGTCCTTATATAAAAATTGGAGAAAATGATGCTTTTTACATATTTCTCAGAGGTACTCAAAATAGTAATGAGATGGTGTCTTTTGAGCACTTGGAGTTCCCCAAGGAGAGGTATAGTATTAACTCAAATTACCACTCTATTATGATTTATCTTTACTTTATACAAAACATTTACTGTTAGCAGCATTTTTCTTGTAGAAACCTCTTATATTGCTGAAGTGCATTAGCCCTGATGTATATTTCTACCCCTTGCTCATAAAGGGTCTAAGGCTACAAAACAGAGAACTCAACTGCATGAGGAGGAGTTAATATTGTCTGTCTCTTCCAGACAATACTTTGTCCTTCTGTAAGTGACTTTTGTATAGCAAGCAGCTCAGAGAATGTCATGTCAACAAGAGCCCCTGAGAGGTTAGTGAAATGCAACACAGGTTAACAGGAGAGTTAATTTCAAATCTCATGAAGACAAGGAGGATGGGTCCAGCTAGCATCATAAAAAATAAGGAGATGAATGACAGGCTCCATAGCTCTGGGCTTATGTGGAAGGTATGGTACTACTCTCCATGCCAGCCCTTCAGAAGCCACCATTCTCCTGGTCTTTTGGACTCTATAACCAAGAGTCACTATCTCTTATGTTCAAATCCCAGAAAAACATCCTATCCACTTTCTTTCCTGCTGAGGGAATCTAGTGCCCTGGTTCTGCTTTCTCAGTCTCAGTGACACCAGGCTCTTCCATCCATGGGATTTTCTAGGCAAGAGTACTGGAGTGGGTTGCCATTTCCTTCTTCAGGAGATCTTCCCGACCCAGGGATCGAACCCAGGTTTCCCACATTATAGACAGACGCTTTACCATATGAGCCACCAGGGAGGTCTCCCTCAGTGACACCATCTTGGTTCATTCACCTCACCTTACCTAGAGTACTGCCACTGACACCAATGGCTACCTGGCTGGTGTTCTTGAGTTTGGACTCTTTTCTGCACTGAATTCATCTAGCACACTTCTGTCTGATCCCTTGCCAAAATCTCAGTGCTCTCTAAGATTTAAGTTAAAGCAAGGTAATGCATTAATTCGGAGAAGGCAGTGGCAACCCACTCCAGTACTCTGGCCTGGAAAATCCCATGAGCGGAGGAGCCTGGTAGGCTGCAGTCCATGGGGTCGCTAAGAGTCCGACATGACTGAGCGACTTCCCTTTCACTTTTCACTTTCATGCACTGGAGAAGGAAATGGCAACCCACTCCAATGCTCTTGCCTGGAGAATCCCAGGCACGGGGGAGGCTGGTGGGCCGAAATCTATGGGGTCGCATAGAGTTGGACACGACTGGAGCAACTTAGCAATGCATTAATTTAAAACATCAGGGTGAAGACCAAAAGACCTGAGTTCAAACTCTTGGCTGTTCTC
The DNA here is from genome assembly GCF_000754665.1 of Bison bison bison. Taxonomy (NCBI): domain Eukaryota; kingdom Metazoa; phylum Chordata; class Mammalia; order Artiodactyla; family Bovidae; genus Bison; species Bison bison. The sequence continues at coordinate 916,491 of NW_011495058.1, read as the reverse complement.
TATTAGCTACAGAATTTTTGAGGAAAAAAAAATGCTTCTCTAATTATTAGACCCTTTATCTGTAAAGTGAGAAGAATTGTGCTTCCTTATCCAGGAGGTGGTGGCTGGGAATACAAGAGAAAATGCAGGCAAACTATTGAGCACAGAGTCCACCAGACTGTAACAAGGGGTATTTCCTGTTGTTATATATTTCAGTTTCGCTGTAGCCATGAAAATCACATATTATAACAGTGCACAACAACAATAACAAAAGTAATAACTAACATTTGTTGATTGTTTTCTTGATAGTCCTAATATAAGTGTTTTACATATATAAACCCATTAGTGCTCAAAATAATCCCTTAAAATGGAAGTGCTATTTTACTGACAAGCAAAATATGACATAGAATGACCACATAATGTCTAAGGTTACACCTGTTGGGACTCAAATCCAGATAAACCTGGCTCCAGAGGCTGTTCTTAGTTACTATGCTACACTGGTTCCCTAGTTCAATCTCCTTGCCTCTCCTTTTCTTGAACTTTTTGGCTGCTATCTTTCTTTCTTGAAATATCCTTCCTTTCAATCTCTGAATTTTTGTCGCTCATACATTTTCCAAGCTCCAGTTCAAGTTCTTCCTTTTCCAGAACATCCTTTCAGTCTCTTTGCATTAATTTTTTTCTGAAGTGTCATAATCCTATGTTCTATAACACAGTACTTAATTGCACAATACATTATATATATATTTTTAATTTTTCTCATGTATGTTGCTTTTTTTCTCCCTAAGAGCCTTCGGGTAAGTAGAAAGCTAGGAGTTCTTTAGGGCTTCCTTGGTAGCTCAGCTGGTAAAGAATCTGCCTTTAATGCAGGAGAGCCCAATTTAGTTCCTGGGTCAGGAAGATTCCCTGGAGAAGGGATAGGCTACCCATTCCGGTATTCTTGGGCTTCCCTGGTGGCTCAGCTGCTAAAGCATCTGCCTGCAATGTGGGAGACCTGGGTTCGATCCCTGGGTTGGGAAGATCCCCTAGAGAAGGGAAAGGCTACCCACTCCAGAATTCTAGCCTGGAGAATTCCATGGACTGTATAGTCCATGGGATCGCAGAGTCAGACATGACTGTGCAACTTTCATTTTAGGGTTCCTTTATCCTCCCCATCCAGAGTACAGTATTGAGTTCATTTTAACAAATACTCAATACATATATACAATATCACCTTACCTATATAGTACTGTACTAGATTATCTCATTCAAAATTGTGTAATTATTCGTATATGATATCACTCAAGTAAATGTTGATGAGGTCTTATCTCAATTTTTGTGTTACCCAATTGAATGGGAATTAAGTGTCTCTCTGAAACTACTTTACAGCCCAAACTCAGGCAAATCCTGAGTCTTTCTCTGAAGAATGGGGTGCTATGTAGAAATAATTTCTCTACAGTCTGAAAATACTAAGCTTGATGTATAGGATGCTTAGTTACGTCCATTTCTTATTTAAGACATTTTGAGAACTTACAATTTCCTAAGAAGACAATTTTCTTAAGAGTCATACGTAAGTAGAGCTCTTACCAAGCAATTTCCTCTGACATTTTCTTTTAAATTTTCCCATCCTTTCCCCTTCATCAGATGACTCTTCCTTGCAGCTTTTGCTATTTTCTGAGCATTTTCTCCCCAAGTCCTCTGTGATTACAACCTTCAGACACAGCTAGGGCAGTTCTGAAGTCTACCCTTTAATCAACATTTGTCCATGTTATGTATAATGGATCTTTTCATCTTGTCTGGGTCTCAGTAGTGATGACGGCTGCCTATGGAGGCTGGCAATATTTTATTACTCTCACTAATTAATATGTGTCCTGTAAAACTGAAATAACTTAATGTGTGGATCATTTTGGCAGCCTTTTTATTTTTCAAATAAATTATGCTAAATTTAAATCCCTGTTTACTGAGAGACCTCCCACAGTGAAGATACTGTGATTATCTTTTAAATTAGAACAAAGCAGATTTAGATATTAAGTTTCTTTCACCTAATTCTCTAAAAAGTGTTGCATAAATTAAATTTTAGTTCTATGTTCTCTGAAATCAAAGCTCTTTGCAAATATATGAACTTACCTCTAACCTTTGTAAGAACAGTAGACAGGAATCCAAAGCCATACCATGTCTGGCTTTGGTACCAGGATCATCACAATCTAAAGAAGGAGAAGCTTGTGAGATGTGTTTGCATATATTGGGATGGCCAAGAAATTTGTTTTTTCCTAATGTGGTACAGAAAAACCCAAACAAGCCCTTTGGCCAACAAAAACAAAATGGAAAATAGAAATGAGTCAGCTTAAGAGTAGTTGATGAAACAGTTCTTCAAAACTATGAGTTTTTTAATAGTTTGGGTTAATAAAAAGATTTCATAAAACTTAGTCCTAAAGTTTCTAAAATACTGGAAAACGACATAAATTTTCTCAAATGTGTTTCTTCAGTCAGAAAACACCCTATTTCTAAAGGGAAAATACAACCATTCTTGAATTCTACTTTGTGCCAAGCAGTGGGCTACACATTTTTCATGGTCGTCTGTACTGAAATTTCCTTTATGTGGTCAATGCCTTCCCCAGAAATCTGCTTTGTTCTACTTTGGCTGCTCACTGCTCTTCCAGGTCTTTCTGCTTTGGTCAACCTCCTGGGATATGTCCCTTCACAGTGGCAGATGGACTACCTACATCTTCCCAAGGTTAAGTCCCTCATGTTGTCCCAGGTATAAAGGCCCCCTCACCTACTTTTACTCTATGGCCAGACAAACCATTTTAGTTGGTAAGTTCTCTTGTTAAGGATCAACACTAATCACTATAATAAAGTCTCCAAAAGGTTCCCTTGAAACCTCTTTCTTATTTAAGGGGAGAGGGGAAGAATACACAGTTTTTCCAGGAGGGGATGAAGAGAATAATGACTTTTCTTCAAATACATTCTCACTGTTAGTGGTAGGAACCTCTACATCTTGCCAAATTCATCTTTTTTCTTTGCAGGCTGATGCCATTGATTTCATTATCCCTCAGGATAGAAGGGAGCTAGTCTGGTTTGGTAGCTAAGAGCATTGTTCTGGAGCCAGGCAATCTGGGTACAAACCCTGGCTCTGCCATCAACCTGCTAAATAAACTTAATGAAGTTCTTAAACTCCTCATGCCTGATATCCTAATATGTGAATGGAGATACTAATAGGTAGTAGCATTTTACCTAACCCAAGAGAAGGAAATGGCAACTCACTCCAGTATTCTTGCCTGGAGAATTCCATGGACAGAGGAGCCTGGCGGGCCTATAGTCTATGGAGTCGCAAAGAGTCAGGCATGACTGAGCAACTAACACACACACACACAACCCAATAGGGTAGAGGATCAATAAACATAAAGGTGTTAGTACAGTTACTCAAATGTAATAAGGACTCAAAATTTTTAGTTATTATGTACATAATAATCTGGCATTTACTATATTATTCTCAGCCTTGGAGGCCTTAAGTGCAGCTAGCAAGAGAAGATCACATTCTACTGTTGTTACATTAGCTTACTTGAATACACATTTATTATTTTTCCTTCCTAGTTTCCAAACGATTTGTGGTAGTTTATAATAAATGACAGAAATGCAATAGAAGAATTATGATAAGGTTAAAGGCTATAATGTCATGTAATATATTTCTGGTATAGATAATTATACCAGAAATGTAAATCAATGGAATATTTCTAAACTGAGCATTAATTTTAACTTTGGACTAAGTGGAAGTCATAGTGACCAAAGGAAAAAAAGGTTATATGCAGTTCTCATCTAACAAAATGATATCATTTACTGAGCTACTAAGCTTCTTAAAGTATTGAAAATGTAAGATAAAAGATAAAAAAATAACATGAATATCTTTTTTTATAATGATGTCCTGAATATACACAGGAATTAAAGAAAAGTTATGACCAACCTAGACAGCATATTCAAAAGCAGAGACATTACTTTGCCAACAAAGGTCCGTCTAGTTAACGCTATGGTTTTTCCAGTGGTCATGTATAGATGTGAGATTTGGACTGTGAAGAAGGCTGAGCGCCGAAGAATTGATGCTTTTGAACTGTGGTGTTGGAGAAGACTCTGGAGAGTCCCTTGGACTGCAAAGAGATCCAACCAGTCCATTCTAAAGGAGATCAGTCCTGGGTGTTCTTTGGAAGGAATGATGCTAAAGCTGAAACTCCAGTACTTTGGCTACTTCATGCGAAGAGTTGACTCATTGGAAAAGACTCTGATGCTGGGACGGATTGGGGGCAGGAGGAGAAGGGGACGACAGAGGATGAGATGGCTGGATGGCATCACCAACTCGATGGACATGAGTTTGAGTGAACTCCGGGAGTTGGTGATAGACAGGGAGGCCTGGCGTGTTGTGATTCATGGGGTTGCAAAGAGTCAGACACGACTGAGTAACTGAACTGAACTGAACTGAATGTTCAAGTATTAATGAAATCAGGGGTCTCAAAATTGACCATATGTAAGAAACACCTAGCAACTAAATGCAGGTTTCTAGGTCTGCCCTGGAAATAATAGGATTGCAGAGGGAGCAAAAAGTGGCTGTGGAGCAAGCATCACAATGAACTCTGATGTAAGTAGGATAGGAGGAAACCCTCAACCAAACATGGGCATGACTGATCTCATCTGAGACCAACCATTAAAGAGCCACAGATAAGGCATGCTTATGAAGATCTCACATCAGTGGGTCAGGCTGTTATTGGAAGGGCTAGATCTCATGCCCATAAGCTCCGCTCTCATTTTCAGAGTATAAGAGATATTTATAATAGCCAACACATGGAAACACCTAAGTGTCCCTCAACAGATGAATAGGTAAAGAAGATGTGGTATATATATACATTGGAATATTACTCAGCCATAAAAAGAATGAAATAATGCCATTTTCAATAACATGGTTGGTCCTAGAGATTATTATACTAAGTAAAATAAGTCAAAGAGAGAAAGACAAATGTCATATGATATCACTTATACATAGAATCTAAAATATGACAAAATAAACATCTATGAAAGAGAAACTGACTCACAGAGAACAGACTGGTGATTGCCAAAAAGGTAGGGGTTAGAGGATGGATGGATTGGGAGTTTGGGATTAGCAGATGCAAACCATTAGATAGAGAATGTATAAACAACAAAGTCATACTGCACAGTACAAGGAACTAAATTAAATATTCTGTGGTAAATAATAATGGAAAAGAATATGAAACAGAATGTATATATATGTATAACTGAATCACTTTGCTATACAGTAGAAATTAACACAATATTGTAAATCAGTACTTCAATATACTTCAATAAAATACATTGGGAAAAAACAGGTATTTACTTGTAATGATGCATCACACACAAAGACAATTATCTACAAGAATAGAAAAATACAGATAAATGAGAAAGTATCTTTAAAATAAAGTGTTAATACTAATTTAAAAGTTATGAGCAAATTATATGCAAAAGGGAGAAAGAAAAATCAGCAAATTGCACAAAGGGAAAATCAAAGGCCAATATAGATATGGAAAAATGTTTGACCTCATTGCGAAAGTCACTCAGTCATGTCGGATTCTTTGCAACCCCATGGACTCTACAGGGGCATTCTCCAGGCCAGAATACTGGATTGGTTAGCCGTTCCCTTCTCCAGGGGATCTTCCCAACAGAGGGTCCCAACCCAGGGACCCAACCCAGGTCTCCCACATTCCGGGCAGATTCTTTACCAGCTGAGCCACAAGGGAAGGCCAAGAATAGTGGAGTGGGTAGCCTATCCCTTCTCCAGTGGATCTTCCCAACCCAGGAAGATAACCAAGGTCTCCTGCATTGCATGTGGATTATTCACCAACTGTGCTATTAGGGAAGCCTTGACCTCATTACTAATATGTAAATACAGACTGAAATAATGTGACATCACATTTTACCCATCAGATTGGGTAAGGGAAAAACACATTTGTTAACACCTTGATCATAATAAGAATATGGGGAAAGGGCATTTTCATATAATTTTGTTGAGAAAATGGCCATTTTTCCAAAGGAGATCTAGCCATATGTATAAAATTTTAGGAGTGCTATTTTGATTAAGTATAGCAATTGCATATCTAGTTGAATCTTAATAAACAATTGTCTAATGTTAATATTTAAATGTTAATTTAAAATATTTTGTCATCATAGGTTTTACACTAGGAAAAAAAAAAACTAAAAAAAAAGTCGTATAATTGTAACAGGCTAAAAATTATGATATTAATTTCAATGGAATACCATGAAAGTATGAAATATTATTGTCTGCAATTATGATGTCAACAAAAAATATTAAGTACCAAAAGCTTATGAAACTTTATACATGACATGATCCCATTTTTCTAAAGAAAATCTCTTCTCACATGGTAGAGCAACATGCTTAGGATTTTATATCAAAGTGGTAATTATAAATATTTTAGATAAAGTAAAATCGGATATTAGATGAATTTTCTTTGCCTTTCCCTTTGTTTTTGCTTGAATTTATCACCAGAAAGTACAATTGCATTTTACTTTTTTTTTTAATTAAAAAATGTATTAATTGTGTTTAAACTAGATCTCTGTGTGATTTGTGTTAACCTAAAAATATATTATTCAGTAATGTAATAACAGTATGGCCTTCCTATGGGACCAAAAAGAACTACATGTTTTCTGGGTTTACATTTTCTTTCCTTAACTATTTCCGTAGAGACCCAAATGTTGTTGAAGCATCTGGGAGTATATAAAAATCAAAATTGAGAGCAAAGACACATTCTGACCTGTATCTTTAAAAATTACTGTATAACTTTTCCAAGAAGAAAACATTCTGATCATTGAGGCACTTTCAGTATATTTTTTCACTGTCTCGGAGACTTTCACTTAAAATAACTTTCCCTTGAACAACACAGTAACTTTAAAAAAATATATTCATAGGTATGTGTGCTCTTCCAATGTTGTAAGAAGAAAAATAGTCAAAAACTAACCACTTCAAAACAAAAATTACCAGACTTAATTATTTTCACTTTCATAGCTTTTTAAAGAGCTGATCTCTAAATATTTAGAAAGTGCTTAAAATCAATATCAACATTTATTTATCTCTTCTAGTATTTTTTCAAAATGAATTATGTTTTGAAGTAAACATTTGCCTTGACAAATCTGTGTTTGAACGAATGTTTTGCTTTTGTTAGCTTATGAGCTGTTATATCTTTCAGAAATCATCAGGTACAATTAGGACTCATGATCATTATCATTATTGAATTCTCTGGTCTTTGTAGACTGCTTTGCAATTTATAAAAGACTTTTACACATAGTGTATTATTTTCATTTTGATTTTCTGACAACCCTATTAAGTAGGCAGTACAGGTATCTATTTCCTTAGAAAAATCCACATTATAAAAGGTAAAGCTATTTGTGTAAGATCTATTTATCATGCCACTATTTCAGTATTCTAATGGTGCTTTAACAGGTTACTTGCCTTCATATGGGATCATATCATGTAAAATTTACAGAAGAAGTAGAAGATCTTAATCTCAAAAGATCCTGCAAACTAAAAAATCCCTGATCCCTGAATATGTAGAAAAATATGAACATTTGAATCTTTCATATATTTCAAAAACCACTGGGTCATCAAAACAAAACAAACAAAAAAATCTTAAAATTTGCCAAAAGCAGAAGGAGTCTTTAAATTCTAGCAATTTGATATAAAATTCTGATACTCCATTTTTTAAATAACTAACAATATTGTCCTTGTATTCTGATTTTTGACATGAATAAGCTCTAAAACTTATTATTTGTAAGATAAGTAGGCATCATGAATAAAGTAAACTCAGCAGTCTATGTGGGGATTATTTCATGTTTTGACTAAAAATTGGTATTAATCCAAAACTGGCTTCAGTTCCATTTTCCAGAAGCTTTAAAATGTTCTAATCCAGTATTTCCCAAAGAACAATCCATGACCATGGAATCATCAAGAAGTTCCTCTTTAAAAAAGATTCGGAGGTAAGTATTTTTGGAAAATCCAGTATATGGCACTACACTTTTAGATATTATGTAAGAAAATTAGCATAGTACAGATTAATATAAAAGAACTTTATGCAATATGGATTGCCCAGAATTTTTCAATTTCTTCCCATCAAAATCCACTTTATAGCTGGCTTAAAACTCAACATTCAAAAAACTAAGTTCATGGCATCTGGTCCCATCACTTCACGGCAAATAGATGGAGAAACAATGGAAACAGTGACAGAATTTATTTTCTTGGGCTCCAAAATCACTGCAGATGGTGACTGCAGCCATGATATTAAAAAACGCTCGCTCCTTGGAAGAAAAGCTATGACAAACCTTGACAACATATTAAAAAGCAGAGATATCACTTTGGCAACAAAGGTGTATATAGCCAAATCTATGGTTTTTCCAGTAGTTATATACAGATGTGAGAGTTGGACCATAAAGAAGGCTGAGCACCAAAGAACTGATGCTTTTGAACTGTAGTGAAGACACTTGAGAGTCCCTTGGAAAGCAAGGAGATCAAACCATTCAGTCCTAAAGGAAATCAACCTGAAGCTCCAATACTTTGACCACCTAATGCAAAGAGCTGACTCATTGGAAAACACCTGACTCATTAGAAAAGACACTGAGGTGGGAAAGATTGAAAGCAGGAGGAGAAGGGGATGACAGAAGATGAGATGATTGGATGGCATCACTGACTCGATGGACATGAGTTTGAGCAAACTCAGGGAGATGGCAAAAGACAGGGAGATTTGGTGTGCTGCAGTCCATGGGATCACAGAGTTGGACACAACTGAGTGACTGAACAACAAATAAACATTTCAAGAAACCAAAATATCAATAGGTCACTGGAGTCATTTTTTTTTGCTCAGAAACTCAAACCACTTTTGAAATAATTGAATATCTAGTATAAAAATATGTTATTTTATCATAAACATTACATTATACTTTAAACTATCTTAGGTTATTGGAGTTTAGCATAGTGCTCTGAAATTAGCAGTTTGAAGGCACTTGAGAGCAAAGGATGCGTACACAAACTATGATGGCTATAATGTACTCATTCTGTTCTATAAAAAAACATAAAGATCTAGAGGTGTGAATTAAAGGAAAAATATGTATAAGGTATATCCATTACACTGGAATTAATAAAAATTTTGTCTTTGAGCATTTAAAAAGAGTATGTTCCTCACGAGCTATCTTTTTATATGTATACAAGGTATACGTATGTCAGTGCTACTATCCCAATTCATTTCACCCTCCCCTCCCCGCACGGCTCCTGTGCCCCTTCCCGCACTGTCCCTTCTCTATGTCTGCATCTCATTCCCGCCCTGCAAAAGGTTCATCAGCACCACTTCTCTAGATTCCACATATATGCTTTAATACATTTGTTGTACTCTTTCTGACTCACTTCATTCTGTATGACAGACTCTAGGTGCATCCACACCACTACAGGTGAGTATAGGTGTGTAACACAAGGGGCTCAGCTGCGTGCTCTGTGATGACCTAGAGGGGTGAAATGAGGGTGGGGTGAGACGCTTCAAGAGGAAGGAGATATATGTGTACATAGAGCTGATTCACTTCATGTAGCAAAAGCTAAAACCATACTGTAAAGCAATTATACTCCAATCTAAAAATAGTATTCTCAATTTAAAAAATTTTATTTAAAAAATTAAGCTAAAATCCATACCCATATTCCTTTTCTCCTTAACAGAATACTTGTGAATGCTTGACAGTAACCTATACTGTTTACTAAAATTATTAGGATTTTTAAATTTATCTTGATAGAAATTAGTTTCCTTGAACTTTTTAAAGAATTAAGAATAACAAAAGCAAGGATTTTAGAAGTCAGTACAAAAATAACTTATTTTGATAACTCATATTTCTGACAAGCTAATTAATCACACATATTATATGCATTATATATGTATTCTTCACCCATGAATCATATATACAATGTATATTATCTGTGGTTAATTAGCTTATGTAAATATATCATACATATATTTCCATGGTAACATATAATATAATAGAGTATGAATAAGACCACTTTGGAAACAGACTACTGTTTACAGTAATTTTACTAGTATACCATTAAGTTCTCAAAGTCTATTTAGGTCTTCTCCTTGGTGCTACTTACAGAAGGGACAGCCAGCTCATCACCAGAATCAGGCCTGCTGTTAGACACCCATGCAAGCTTATGAGATTAAGAAAAAAGCCAAGAAGTTTCCCTGACATCTGTTATTTTGACACACCAAAATTAGTACATCTGTAAAATATTAGGAAACATTGCCTCTAGAGTTTTCCTCTTGAGAAGAGGGAAGGTCAATGGTGATGCCAAGCATTGGTCCTGAGAACAATAAAGAACATAACCCTACTCAACCAATTCTAGACTGTCCTACAAAGGTGGAACAAAAAAGGATGCTTAAATGAGAGCAAGTTTTTCTGGGCTGAGACTACTTTTAACACTTTCTCCAAGGATCTTGAAGTTATCTAGGACAAGAAAGCTGTACATTGGAATTACCAACCAGATCCCTTTGTGTATCTGGTCCTGAATAAAACTACAAATCTCTCCTGGCCTTCACCTACAGACCACATTGTAAAATTATAATCACTGACTTTTGAAACAGGCTGATAGAATTTTACTAGAAGGGATATATATGGCTGATTCACTTTGCTGTACGATAGAAACTGACACAGCAGTGTAAAACTATACTCCAATTTAAAATGGAGAAGGAAAATGGCAACCCACTCCAGTATTCTTGCCTGGAGAATCCCCATAGATAGGAGCCTGGCAAGCTACAGTCCATGGGGTCGCAAGAGTCAGATATGACTTAGCGGCTACACCACTGCCACCACCACCAATTTAAAAAAGTAGGATTTATGATGTGCTGTTTAAGTCAGGATTCCCCAAGCTACCTCCAGAATCAGTTTGCTTACTGATGCTTTTCACAGCTCATAACCTGTTTGACAGCCAGGTTTGACTAGTAACTAAAGTGAAATGAAGTGGCTCAGTCATGTCCTACTCTTTGTGACCCCATGGACTATAGCCTATCAGGCTCCTCCATCCATGGGATTTTCCAGGCTAGAATACTGGAGTGGGTTGCCATTCCCCAGGACGCTTTACCGTCTGAGCCATCAGGGAAGTCCTAGTAAGACTAGTAACTAAAGGGTATAACATACCGTGCCAGCAACTTCTACATTAAACTTTCCCAAAGCCAAATTTATTACAAAGCTCTTGGTGGCACAATGTGGGGGCAAAGCTCGTGTGTGTGAATAAGGACCTGAGGGGAGTTTGCACCTAGCTGTGTCTTAGAACCCGAATGATTGCCTGTATTCTCTCTTACCATATCACATCTTTTGGGTTAAAATGAAGGTCATAGGTAATTATGCTCTGTGCTAAGACTGCAAGGTCTTAAAAATATCTAAAATTGTCATACTATTCCTGGATACAATACCAACTCCACCAATTACTCTCCGTATGCCCTTTGGCAAATTACTTGTTCTCTCTTTGTGTCTGGTTCCTCACCTGTGACATGGTAATAATGTTACCACCTACTTCATAGGCTGTTAGAAAAAATGAGTGAGGAAATGCAAAAGAAGCCCTTAGGGCTGAAGAATGGTGAGTGGTACATGGACATTAGCTATCACCATCATCATAGTTAACTTTAATTTTTTTGTGTTTTATTCCTAACAAGTAAACTTACATATTAAGGTCAGATAAAATATATTAGTCCTGTTAGTATTCTCAGTATCTACCAGAGTGCTTAACATGAAGTGAGCTCTTTATTATGTTTTATACTGAGTTAAGTAGAGCCATGAAGAATTTCAGAATATTGATTACACCTGTAATAATTTGAACATTATGGAGAATTTTGATATATGCAAAAATAATTTGCTTGCCATATTAACAAATCTTATGTGCTCTATCCTGCTGCTGCTAAATCGCTTCAGTCGTGTCCAACTCTGTGTGATCCCAGAGACAGCAGCCCACCAGGCTCCCCCATCCCTGGGATTCTCCAGGCAAGAACACTGGAGTGGGTTGCAATTTCCTTCTCCAATGCATGAAAGTGAAAAGTGAAAGTGAAGTCACTCAGTCGTGTCCGACTCCTGGAGACCCCATGACTGCAGCCTACCAGGCTCCTCCATCCATGGGATTTTCCAGGCAAGAGTACTGGAGTCGGGTGCCATTGCCTTCTCCGACATGCTCTATAGTCCTGACAATATAGCTAACATACATGCACTTCATTTTAACTCTGGTCCTCTTGCCCCTACTCTGAACTTACAACTAAGTTATTCAAAATAATGGTAAAACTCCCTCCCTTCTTTCCTTCTTCCACAAATGTTTACTTAGTGACCCTCACAAACAAGCCCTGAACTGAGTCCTGAAGGCTCAGAATTGGATGTGTCATTTCTAATATATTCTAGGATTTCATATTTTCTCAAGCTTGAGACAAGCAAATCCCCCTGTCAAATGCACTGTAAAAGCAGTACGAAAACAGTATGCACTGATGCTGTTGAAGCACAAAAGTGGGCCAAGGATGACTTCCTATGGACCTTGGAATAGCTATGACCTGAGAAGGTTTTGCAGAATATAGATTACAGTGGAACAAAGAATGAATGGGAGACAACCATGGAATATCATTTCAGGAAATCAGAATGTGAAAAGAAATTAGCACATTTGGTTACCTTTTAATAAACCCTATATTTTATATGAATATTAATTCAGGTTTTTTTTAGTTATGCAGTTGCCCTTTTACACACATGGAACCAATCACACACAATTTGTGCTGAGAATAAGTTCAAAGCAGTTTGGAATCATTAGGGCTTGTCTCTGTGCAGGTTATGTCTCCGTGGCACTACCTGCGTTGTTGCATGCTCAGCCACTCCGTCCTGCCTGACTTTGCAAGCCCATGGACTGTAGCTGTCCAGGCTCCTCCTTCCATGGGATTTTTCAGGAAATAGTACTGGGGTGGGTTGCCACTTCCTCCTCCAGGGGATCTTCCCAACCCAGGGATTGAACCTACATCTCTTGTGTTTCCTACATTGGCTGGTGGCACTACCCATGGCTCCATTAATGATGTTAATAACATAATGATTATAAAAATGGAAAAAGAAGTCATGCTATCTTTCTGTATAACTTGTAGGAATCTATGTATTAAAAATTTTTAATTGACAGAAGACTAGAAAAATAACTTGTAATTTTATGATCAGTTACTATGAACAACCCATATGTAGGTATTTTGTGTTTTTTAGAAACAAATTTATGTAATTTAAAAGTACTACAGGTCACTTTTTTGTACTATAGCATTTATTTGTTTTCTTTTCTTTTTTTTTTAAATTTTATTTTATTTTTAAACTTTACAATATTGTATTAGTTTTGCCAAATATCGAAATGAATCCACCACAGGTATACCCGAGTTCCCCATCCTGAACCCTCCTCCCTCCTCCCTCCCCTCCCCTCCCTCTGGGTCGTCCCAGTGCACCAGCCCCAAGCATCCAGTACCGTGCATCGAACCTGGACTGGCGACTCGTTTCATACATGATATTATACATGTTTCAATGCTATTCTCCCAAATCTCCCCACCCTCGAATTAAGTATGTTTATGTAAAATTTCAATAAACTTTTTTAAATTGCATTACTTCTCTAGTGATTTTTGCCATTTATTCCATTCCATGATTATTACTACTTCTGTACTAGAGAGGATATATTAAAAATGGGCTGTCAAGTATGCTAGGTATACCTCCAAACTGAAGATACCTTAACACTTCACATAGAGACTTTGTAGAATTTATGTTCCCAGGTAAAATTATTAGTACTCATGTGGGTCTTATATATCAGTCCAACTCCTAGAGGAAATCAAGAGGTTTTTGTGAATTCCAAGCCAAATAGCAAGTTGTTACTCTAACCACAAAGCAGTTAGCTCTCTACAGACAGGCCATAAAGTCTTGAGAAGCAGAGGGCTTGGTGGTATGAAGTTCAGCAAGGGCTGCGAAATCACATTTTGGCTCTGCCACCTCTTAGGCAAGTTTGTTAATCTCCCCGGTTCTCAGCAGCTACCCTTACAAGATGAGGAAATGAAAGTCTTGTACAGTACACGCCATATCAATGACAGCTCTACTTTTATTAGAAAAAGTTTCCTAAGTATTTCGTTTCCCTAAGTATTTCAACTCAACACATTAGGCATTAACACAGTCCTACTTTTAAACAATCACTACAATTATTGTTGTTTTCCGCTTGCAAAATATTTGAAGAGTTGACAAAAAATTTTGTCTTCTGCCACATCAAAAAAAAAAAAAAAAAGGAAGTAAAAAACAAACAAACAAATAAAAAATACCTATA
>NW_011495058.1:897328-902059 GCF_000754665.1 Bison bison bison | reverse complement strand
AAACTTTAGCTGTTGATGATTAATAATAGTTTGGGGCTTTGTTTTTTTAGGGAAAAGTGGTGTGTTTTTCTTTTTTATTTTTTTATTGAAAGATAATTGCTTTACAGAATTTTGCTGTTTTCTGTCAAACCTCAACATGAATCAGTCATAGGTATGCATATATCCCCTCCGTTTTGAACCCCCCTCCCATCTCCTGCCCCACCCCACCCCTCTAGGTTGATACAGAGTCCCTGTTTGAGATTCCTGAGCCATACAGCAAATTCCCATTGGCTATCTATTTTACATATGGTAATGTAAGTTTCCATGTTACTCTTTCCGTACATCTAATCTTTGTTTTTTGAAGGATCAGAAAAGCTGTACCTGAAATAGTGTTATTTTAAGAAACAATTTTCTGTTTGTGTTAACTCTTCTGTGACTCATGAGGGTTATTAGTTGAATTTTACTAATAACTCTATACCTTATTCCATCTCTTTTTCAACCAACGAGATGAAAAAAGATGCTACACAGGTTAAAGGAACCCAACCCACTTGGAAAAATAAACTTTGCTAGAGATATAGAACATGTTGGGTAAACAAACAAAAATGAAGAGAGAAAATCAATAAAAGCTCATGTTTTTTAAAATTATGTACTTTTATTTGATTTTTATGCCTTAGTAGTCTCCCATGTTAGAATTATCAAACAAGGTTGGTTCTGCCTGAGTGATTAGTTTGCTATACTGAAGTAACTGGACACAGCCAGGTGTAGTGTTTTATGCTCCCTTTCCTAATTCTCTTCCCTAGAATTCCCCAGAAAAGATACATGTTTTTGACTTATAGAAGGAATGAGTAAATTAAATATAAAGAAGATAAACTGAACTGTATCAGAGCTAGAGGTGAGAATCCTTTGGGAAAATTATTTTATTATTGATTTATTTTGATTATGAGGAAGAATGAGGGACAGCAAATTGAATTAATATTTCAATATCTCATACATAATACAGGTTGTTTTTGGCCAGAAAGATTGTTCAATGAAGAAAGGCCTCTCGAATTTTATAAGCTGACCAAATAGAGGTAAATGGTATAACATTTTTACCTAAAAGCTTATGATCTTTCCATAACCCAGGTTTCATATTTTAATTCAGATGGAAGACTTAGAAAAATAAAAAGACAAAAACAAAAACTGATACTTGTCTCAGACCTTTTGACAGTGTCTGATGTGATTTTTCTAGAATGCTTTTTAGGCCAGGCTTCAATAATTTTCAATGTCTCTAGATATTGCTGACATGCAGCCAGGATAGGAAATCACTGTTAGTGATTTAAAGACCACAGTGGCCATGTGAGGTAACGTATGACAAGAGTTCAGTCTAGTGTCTGGAATATCAGTAAGTCCTTACTTATCAGTAAGTACTCAAATGTCATATTCCTTTACTCTTTCATTGAACTGAGTCTAAAGATGATGCATTAATAGATGCAATTGGCTTATAAAATTTAAAAAGGGTTCATATGTTGAAAAAAATCTAATGTTGACCTGGTCATGACTGGGAATGTATCACATAATTCTTCATGGTGGAACTTTCTTTCTTGTCAGATATGCCATCATCTATCATCATCATCATCACCATTATCATCAGTTCAGTTCAGTTCAATTTATTTTTTTTTAATTTTATTTTTTAACTTTACAAATTGCATTAGTTTTGCCAAATATCAAAATGAATATGCCACAGGTATACATGTGTTCCCCATCCTGAACCCTCCTCCCTCCTCACTCCCCATACCCTCCGTCTGGGTCATCCCAGTGCACCAGCCCCAAGCATCCAGTATCGTGCATCAAACCTGGACTGGCAACTCGTTTCATACATGATATTATACATGTTTCAATGCCATTCTCCCAAATCTTCCCACCCTCTCCCTCTCCCACAGAGTCCATAAGACTGTTCTATACATCAGTGTCTCTTTTGCTGTCTTGTATACAGGGTTATTGTCACCATCTTTCTAAATTCCATATATATGCATTAGTATACTGTATTGGTGTTTTTCTTTCTGACTTACTTCACTCTGTATAATAGACTCCAGTTTCATCCACCTCGTTAGAACTGATTCAAATGTATTCTTTTTAATGGCTGAGTAATACTCCATTGTGTATATGTACCACTGCTTTCTTATCCATTCATCTGCTGATGGACCTCTAGGTTGCTTCCATGTCCTGGCTATTATAAACAGTGCTGCGATGAACATTGGGGTACACGTGTCTCTTTCCCTTCTGGTTTCCTCAGTGTGTATGCCCAGCAGTGGGATTGCTGGATCATAAGGCAGTTCTATTTCCAGTTTTTTAAGGAATCTCCACACTGTTCTCCATAGTGGCTGTACTAGTTTGCATTCCCACCAACAGTGGAAGAGGGTTCCCTTTTCTCCACACCCTCTCCAGCATTTATTGCTTGTAGACTTTTGGATCACAGCCATTCTGACTGGTGTGAAATGGTACCTCATAGTGGTTTTGATTTGCATTTCTCTGATAATGAGTGATGTTGAGCATCTTTTCATGTGTTTGTTAGCCATCTGTATCTCTTCTTTGGAGAAATGTTTATTTAGTTCCTCATTTGTGTCCTACTCTTTGGACAACATGGACTGCAGCATGCCACGCTTCCCTGTCCATCATCGACTCCCGGAGTCTACTCAAACTCATGTCCACTGAGGAGGTACCATCCAACCATCTCATCCTCTGTCATCCCCTTCTCCTCCCACCATCAATCTTTTCCAGCATCATGGTCTTTCCCAATAAATCAGTTCTTTGCATCAGGTGGCCAAAGTATTGGAGTTTCAGCTTCAGCAACAGTCCTTCCAATGAACACTCAGGACTGATCTCCTTTAGAATGGACTGGTTGGATCTCCTTGTAGTCCAACAGAGTCTCAAGAGCCTTCTCCAACACCACAGTTAAAAAGCATCAATTATAGTCCAACTCTCACACCCATACATGACTACTGGAAACACCGTAGCCTTGACTCGACGGACCTTTGTTGGCAAAGTAATGTCTGCTTTGTAATATGCTGTCTAGGTTGGTCATAACTTTCCTTCAAAGGAGTAAGTGTCTCTCTTAATTTCATGGCTGCAGTCACCATCTGCAGTGATTTTGGAGCCCCCCAAAATAAAGTCTGCCACTGTTTCCATTTTTTCCCCATCTATTTGCCATGAAGTGATGGGACCAGATGCCATGATCTTAGTTTTCTGAATGTTGAGCTTTAAGCCCAGTTTTTCACTCTCCTCTTTCACTTTCATCAAGTGGCTCTTTCGTTCTTCCTCACTTTCTGCCATAAGGGTGGTGTTATCTGTGTTCTGAAGTTACTGATATTTCTCCTGGCAATCTTGTTTCTAGCTTGTGCTTCATCCAGCCCAGCGATTCTCATGATGTACTCTGCATATAGTTAAATAAACAGGGTGACACTCTACATGAAAGTGTTATAGTTTTATAAAGTGAAAGTGAAAGTCACTCAGTCTTGTCCAACTCTTTGAAACCCCACGGACTATACAGTCCATGGAATTCTTCAGGCCAGAATACTGGAGTGGGTAGCCTTTCCCTTTTCCATTGGCTCTTACCTATTCAGGAATTGAACCCGGGTCTCCTGCATTGCAGGTGGATTCTTTACCAACTGAGCCACAGGGGAAGCCACCATTATCATTGACCTCATCTAAATTATATGCATGCCTTCCTAGAGAGAACTCTAGAGTTATAAAAAGGGAATGTTGGACAGAAGTATGATAAGGACAAATCTTGCAATTTTTAATGAGGACTTAGATTTTTATAACTTCCTGCTGAAACAAATTTGAGCCTGCTTACCTTTTAGTTAACTGAAATAATCCAAAACTAATAACTAGGTTGTTAGTGCATTTGGGGATAGAATTTAATTTCATGACATTAAAAGTATGAGGTCCGGGGGCACTTTATGTTACAGTGTCCTCCCGCCCTTCCTCTGAAAAATTCATTACACTGCACTATAAAACTCAAGAGGTAACATTTTGTTTTTATTTGATCAAACTAAGCCCTATTTCATTATCTGCTGAATGACATTTTCCCGTAATTTCTGAGAGAAGATGGATTTTATAAAGTGTATGGACAATTAAAATCCCATTTTCTATATGCAAATAAAGTTAAATGGTCTAGGAACCATGGGGTTGTTACAATAATTAATTAAATGATTGCAATATTAAGATAATGCTAAATGAAGGCAGGAAAGAGCCAGTTGGACCTGGCTCCCAGGCCTGACTCAGTACTCCAAAGAGAAGATATTTAATTGTTCTAAGCCTTAGCTATTTTAGCTGTAAAATGAGAACAAAAATAAATATTTCATAAAAGAATTATAAGATTAAGAGCACAGCAGGTGGTAGCATTCAAATGTGTATGTCAATTTTCAAAATAATTTTTTTTAGTTCACTTGTGAAATAAGGTGTATTCATTTTCCTTCTGATCTAGGTTAAGATTAATTGCTCCTTGATTGAATTTTCTTTGTTCAAACACAAAAACCTTCTAGGCACAAAAGAATTTTACCTATTGTACATCAAGTGTACAACACAATTAAAAGTCTGCTGACAAATGGTACGCTTTTCATCACTTTTTAAAAAGGTAGCTTGAAATGCAGAAAACGTATTCATGATCAGCCTTGAGAAAATGTCACAGAACTCAAACTCTAAAAACTTTACTGGAATATTTTAAAACTTCAATGTAAGATTTTATATTTATGTACAAACTCTAAAAGAAAG
>NW_011495058.1:889406-897219 GCF_000754665.1 Bison bison bison | reverse complement strand
TAAAAGAAAGCATCATGATTACAAGCTTTTAAAGCTTGTTTTCAACAGTCATATGGTTTATGAATAAGAGAATATGAATGATAAATTTTCTCAATGCCAAAAATATCATGTTTAATATACCTACAGTTCAGTCTAGACAGCATCAGCGTTATGGCTGACAAGTATCACAATCTGAACCTTTTCAGACTTCACTCCACTGAGCAAATTACTTGAACTTATCCAGCCAGGTATTATACTGGGTAATGGCTCTTTTGATTCATGATTGGAGAAAGTCTTCACAAAGTACAATTTAAGTTATTTTAAAAGGTAACCAGGGAGTTAATTGATTACAGTGAATAAGCTATAATAACATAAAATGTAGTGTTTTTTTAAAAAAAAATGATGTTTTGAGAATTCTTTTATCTGAGTAATATTCAATTTAAAAGACACATATGAAAGTCATATTGACCTAGTATAACCTAGCTGTTGTCATAAAATATGATTATCTGCAGATAATGCATGGTGCCCAATTTAATTTCTATGGCTGCTATAACATACAGCTACCAAATTGTCTTAAAGCAAAAGAAACTTATGCTGTCTTACTTCAGCGAGCTGTGCTGTGCTTAGTTCCTCAGTCATGTTCAACTCTTTGCGACCCCATTGACTGTAGACTGCCAGGCTCCTCTGTCCATGGAGAATCTCCAGGCAAGAATACTGGAGTGAGTTGCCATGCTCTTCTCCAGGGGATCTTCCCAACACGGGGATTGAATCCAGGTCTCCCACATTGCAGGTGGATTCTTTACTGTTTTAGCCATCAGGGAAGCCTGAAAGCCTGAAATCAATAACACTAGGCCAAAATCAGGTAGTCAGCTGGGGCACACTCCTCCTGAAGGCTGTAGAGGAGAATCTGCCTCTTGCTTATTCCAGCTTCTGATGACTAACAGAAGTTGTTGGTTTACGGCACATTACTCCAATCTTAAAGGCCAGCATCTTCAAGCCTCTCTCAGCTCCATCTTCACATTTCTTTCTCCTTTCTGTGTAGTTCATCTCCCTCTGCCTCCTTTTAATAAAGACATACATGATTGCATTTAGGGTCCATGGTAATCATGGGCTTCCCTTGTAGCTCAGCTGGTAAAGAATCCACCTGCAATGTGGGAGACCTGGGTTCGATCCCTGGGTTGGAAAGATCCCCTGGAGAATGGAAAGACTACCCATGATAGTATTCTGGTCTGGGGAATTCCATGGACTGTATAGTCCATGAGGTTGCAAAGAGTCAGACATGACTGAGTACCTTTCACTCACTTATGGCAATCGAGGATATGTCTATCTCAGTATTCTTAATCACATCTGAAAAGTCTTTGCCATATAAGGTAGCATTTACAGGTGCTAGGCATCAGGATCCACTATTTCGGGGACCATTATTCAATCTACAGCAGTGCTCTAATGGAATCCATTCCATTGAAGAGTCTGTGAAAGTGACTCATTCATGTCTGTCTTTTCATGGCCCCATAGACTCTACAGTCCATGGAATTCTCTAGGCCAGAATACTGGAGTAGGTAGCTGTTCCCTTCTCCAGGGATCTTTCCAACCCAGGGATTGAACCCAGGTGTCCTGCATTGCAGGCAGATTCTATACCAGCTGAGCAACCAGAGAAGCCCACTGAAGAGTCTACTCATGGAAAAAAAAAATTTTTTTTCCAGTTATTACCTCCAAATTTCGTCATTAGAAGAAGAAGATATAAGGAACTATGCTGGTGCATCAATAAACAATGAAGGTGAGGGTTGTAAGTTACTTTCATGAAAATGCAATCTATACACTATTAATTAGCATAATTGGTAAGAAGACTTTATTACCTCTGGAACTGAAGCTTAATCTTTGAATCTTTAAAATAAATTTTAGGAATAATTTATTTCATATTCTTTATACAAGACATAAGTTTTTATAATTTTATTTTAATCACAGAGATTATGAAGACTCAAAATTTCCCATTTGGGGATTTAAGGGACAAATATAGAAATGGAGACTCACTCTTTTGAGGACTTTTCACATGGATTTGGAGATGCAGAATCCTCAGTTATAATGAAGCTACCTTGTTTTCCAAGTCTTTTAATTAAGATAGCAACATAAAGTTTTTAATAACCATGCCTGTCATAAATTATACACCTACTGAGCCAGTCCTCCCCTGTGGCTCAGCAGTAAGGAATCCACCCGCAACACCGGAGACACAGGAGGTAGAGGTTCTACCCCTCGGTTGGTAAGATCCCCTGGAGGAGGGCGTGGAAATCCACTCCAGCATTCTTGCTGGGAAATTCTTATAGACCGAGGAGCCTGGACGCTACAGTCCACAGGGTTGCAAAGAGTCAGACAAGACAAGCAATTGAGCATGAGCAGACAATGCAAATACCTTATTCAGGACTGATGGTCTTTTCTTTCTGTCCTCAATTAAAAGAAAAACCTTTTTCATTGATTTTTTTAAAAAATAACTAATTAATATTCACTAATAATGATGACTGTAATTAGCCAAATCTCAATCTTCTTTCTGTTAAGAAATTAGACATGTTCACAATAGGTAAAACCTTGCAAGAATTTTTGTTTCACATTTAAGGCCACGGTACAATATCCTTAGAACTTTATCATTATTAAAATACACATAATTTCTAAAATACACATAATCAAAAACATGTCTAATCAGAGAACTATGAAAAAGCCAAGGGAGATAGAACTCAAGTAGTCTACCTTCTTGGAGAAGGCAATGGCACCCCACTCCAGTACTCTTGCCTGGAAAATCCCATGGACGGAGGAGCCTGGTAGGCTGCAGTCCGTGGGGTGGCCAGGAGTCGGACACGACTGAGCGACTTCACTTTCACTTTTCACTTTCATGCATTGAAGAAGGAAATGGCAACCCACTCCAGTGTTCTTGCCTGGAGAATCCCAGGGACTGGGGAGCCTGATGGGTTGCCATCTATGGGGTTGCACAGAGTCGGACAGGACTGAAGTGACTTAGCAGTAGCAGTCTACCTTCTATTGAGATTCTCAAATCTATCAGAGTTCAGACAATCAGAACACTAGCAGCCTAGAAAAATAAACATGTTTCAGAAATTCTATACCTATTGTTTCTTAGGACAAAGAGCATATTGGAAAAAACCTTTAAATAGAGAAAATGTGGCTGTAATGAGAATGCATCACTGTTGGTAGCTTGAATAGCCTAAATAAAGTGGAAATTGGTGACATACTAAAAAAAATGGAGATTTTTCTTTTTTTAACTACACCGTAACCATACACTTGTAGTTCTGTCCGTGGTGGCTCAGCTGGTAAAGAATCTGACTGCAGTGCAGGAGACCTGGGTTTGATCCCTGGGTTGGGAAGATCCTCTGGAGAAGGGAAAGGCTACCCACTCCAGTATTTTGGCCTGGAGAATTCCATGGACTGTGTAGTTCACAGGGTCACAAAGAGTTGGACACAACTGATCAACTTTCATTAGCCACACACTTGTAGTTCTGTACAGCATGAGCAGAGGTCAAATGGGAATGGTTTTGGTTTCAATAGAAATATGGTTTCAATTCAGTTTCAATTATTTTTCCTGAGAATTTAAACAATGTATCTATATCATTAATAAGGGGTTCTATAGACTTATGATTTATGAATATATCTGTATGCCTGTAATAAATAAATAAGCATATTGTAAAAACCTCTAGCCAAAAACATACTTATAGTCCCTTCAGATCATTTAACTTCATTTTGTTACTATATCCAAGGGACATATGGATATGTTAAGTACTTAACAAAGTTATAATTGGAGTTTAAAACAATATTATACCTGCAATATAATTTATTTTCTCAAACAACATATTTTATGGATGTTTGACCTTATATAAAGCAGAATGAGCTATTTGGAAAGCCAGATTATGTAAAAAATGAATATTTTTTTTAGTTCTACCCATAAAATACTTGAGAAGGAAATTGCAACCCACTCCAGTATTCTTGCCTGGAAAATCTCATGGACAGAGAAGCAGGCTACAGTCCATGAGGTTGCAAGGGTCAGACATGATTTAGCAACTAAACCCCACAGCCATAAAATACACATAAAGACAGAAACATTTTTTTGAGGTAGCATGTTCACTGATTGGTTGGCTGTTTCATCCATTCAATGTGAAGCATTAATTTTCAGGAATATAGCTTTCTGCACACAGATTTTTGTTTCTATAGGTAGGTTTATTCCTAGGTATTCTATTCTTTTTGTTGCAATGGTGAATGGGATTGTTCCCTTAATCTCTCTTTCTGATTTTTCATTGTCAGTGTATAGGAATTCAAGGGACTTCTGTGTATTAATTTTATATCCTGTAACTTTACTATATTCATTGGCTAGTTCTAATAATTTTCTGGTAGCATCTCTAGGGTTTTCTATGTTGAGAATCATGTTATCTGCAGTCAGTGAGAGTTTTACTTCTTTTCCAATCTGGATTCCTTTTATTTATTTTTCTCCTCTGATTGCTGTTGTTGGGACTTCCAAAATTATGTTGAATAACAGTGGTGAGAGTGGGTACCCTTGTCTTGTTCCTGTTGTTAGAGGAAATGCTTTCAGTTTTTCACCATTGAGAATAACGTTTGCTGTGGATTTGTCTTATATGGCTTTATTAGGTTGAGGTAGTTTACTTCAATGCTTACTTTCTGGAGACTTTTTATCATAAATGGGTGTTGAAATTTATCAAATATTTTCTCTACATCTATTGAGATGATCATAATGTTTTTATCTTTCAGTTTGAGAATATGGTGTATCTTATTGATTTGCTTATATTGCAAAGTCATTGCATCTCTAGGATAAAGCCCACTTGATCATGAGGTATGGTCCTTTTAATGTGTTGTCTGTTTCTGTTAGCTAGAATTCTGTTGAGGATTTTTGCATCTTTGTTCATCAGCGATATTGGCCTGTAATTTTCTTTTTGTGTGTGTGCGCAAAACCAGATCTTTGTGTGGTTTTGGTATTAGGGTGATAGTGGACTTGTAGAATGAGTTTGGGAGTTTTCCTTCTGTACATTTTCTGGAAGAATTTGAGCAGGATATGTATTAGTTCTTTAAACTTTTGGTAGAATTTGCCTGTGAAGCCATCTGGCCTTTGGCTTTTGGTTGTCGGAAGATTTTTTATTACAGTTTCAATTTCCATGCTTGTGATTGGTCTGTTCATATTTTCTATTTCTTCCTGGTTCAGTTTTGGAAGGTTATACTTTTCTAAGAATTTATTCCTTTCTTCCAGGCTGTCCATTTTATTAAAATATAGTTGTTCAGTGTAGCTCTTAAAGGATCTTTAAGATCTTTTTTCTGAATTGCCTGTTTTAACTTCTTTTTCATTTCTAATTTTATTGAGTATGCTCCCTTTTTTTCTTGACGAGTCTAGCTAATGGTTTGCCAATTTTGTTTATCTTCTCAAAGAAACAGCTTTTAGTTTTATTGACCTTTGCTACTGTCTTTTCCATTCTTTTTCATTGATTTCTGCTCTATTCTCTATGATTTCTTTCCTTCTTCTAAAGTTGGGACTTTTTTGTTTTATTTTTTCTAGTTGTTTTAGGTGTAAGATTAGGTTGCGTATTTGATGTTTCTCTTGTTTATTGAGACAGTCTTGTATTGCCATAAATTTCCCTCTTAGCATTGCTTTTACTGCTCCCATAGATTTTGAGTTGTCATGTTTTCATTGTTATTATTTCTAGGTGTTTTTTTTTTAATTTCCTCTTTGATTTCTTCAGTGACCTCTAGGTTATTGAGAAGTGTATTGTTTGGCACAAAAATATAAATATAGACCAATGGAACATGATAGAAAGCACAGCAACAAATGCCCACACCTATGGGCACCTTATCTTTGACAAAAGTGGCAAGAATGTACAATGAAACAAAGACAGCTTCATCAGTAAATAGTGCTGGGAAAACTGGACAGCTACATGTAAAAGAATGAAACTAGAACATTTCCTAACATCATACACAAAAATAAACTCAGACTGGATTAAAGACTCAAACGTAAGGCCACGCATGCATCCTAGGTCCGCTCAGTCGTGTCTGATTCTGTGTGACCCTGTGAAATGTAGCCTACTTGGCTACTCTTGTCCACAAGATTCTTCAGGCAAGAATACTGGAGTGGGTTTCCATACCGTCCTCCAGGGGATCTTCCCGACCCAGGGATTGAACCCACATCTCTTACATCTCCTGCATTGGCAGGCAATTCCTTACCACTAGTGCCCCCTGGACCAGAAACTATAAAGCTCTTAGAGGAAAATATAGGCAGTACACTCTTTGACATAAATCACAGCAAGATCTTATTTGTCTTAAAGAAGTCATTCCTAAAGGAATGTCCATTCCTAAAGTAATGGAAATAAAAACAAATGGACCTAATTAAACTTAAAAGCTTTTGCACAGCAAAGGAAACAATAAACAAGATTAAAAGACAGCTTCAGAAAGAGAGAAAATAATTGCAAATGAAACAACTGTCATACAGCTCAGTATCAGAGAAACAAATTGCTCAATCAAAACAAACAAACAAATGGGGAGAAGACCTAACCAGACATTTCTCCAAAGACATACAGATGGCCAAGAAACACACAAAAAGATGTTCAACATCATCATTAATTGCTAGAGAAATGCAAATTAAAACTATAATGAGGTAGTAGCATATACCCTGAGAAAACCACAATTCTAAAAAAAATCACAATTTCCCCAATGTTCATTGCAGTACTATCTACAATAGCTGGACATGGAATCAACCTAGATGTACATCTACAGATGAACGCATGAAGATGTGGTACATATACACAATGGAATATTACTCAGCCATAACAGAGAATGGATTTGAGTCAGTTCTAGTGAGCTGGATGAACCTAGAGCCTGTTATACAGAATGAAGTCAGAAAGAGAAAAATATGCTTATATTAATACATATATATAGATTCTAGAAAAATGGTATGGGTGAATCTAAAAATGGTATCGATGAATCCAGGAAAGGAATGGAGATGTAGAGAACAGACTTGTGGACACAGCAAGGGAAGGAGAGAGTGGAACAAATGAAGAAAATAGCATCGACATATATACACAGTCATGTGTAAAATACATAGCTGCTGAGAAGTTGCTATATTACACAGGGAGCCAAGGCTGGCACTCTGTGATGACCTAGAGGTGTGGGATGGGGAGGGAGGGAGGAGAGAAAGGCTCAGAGGGAGGGGATATATATATATATATAGTTATAGCTGATTCTCATTATTGTATGGCAGAAACCAATACAACAATGCAAAGCAATTTTCTTCCATTTAAAAAATTTTAGGAATAGAGCAGATTAACCCTGGAACAAAAGCATCAATGCTTATTGTGGGGAGCGAGCTCCGCCCATGGCAAAGGTCATGAGGAAGGAGGCTTGACATACGCAAAGGCGGGATCAAGCCTTTGGTCAAAATTTTTGCATCATTTACCTTCACATGTTTTGCTGAATTTTATATCCAGACATCCAGTTATTTTTCCTGTCAGATGTAAACAATCTCCTATTCCAAATGCTCAGATAGTTTTTACTGATGGGTCAGCAAACGGTAAAGCCTCCATAGTTACTAAAAATCACCAAAAGTTTTTAAAAACACAGGAAACTTCAGCTCAAAGCGCTGAAATAACAGTCATAAAGGTTTTTGCTATGTTTGCAGATGAGGAATTTAACCTTTATTCTGATTCTCAGTATATTGTCAGGTTGTTTCCACATATTAAAACTGTGGTTTTGTCTGAAAATAAAACTACCATATTTAATTTGTTAACTAAATTACAGCAACAAATTTGGAAAAGAAATAAAATATTTTTCATTGGACACATTCGGG
>NW_011495058.1:888751-889300 GCF_000754665.1 Bison bison bison | reverse complement strand
AAAACTGTCCTTTGTTCTTTAACTGTAGACACCTTTTCTCATGTTATTATTGCAACTGCTCATACAGGGAAAGCAATTAAAGATGTAATACAACATCTCTTTACTTGTTTTTCATATTTGAGCCTGCTAAAAGCTCTGAAAACTGACAATGCTCCTGCGTCTAAGTCTTTTCAGGAATTTTGTATAAAGTTTCAAATTAAACATAATACTGTCATCCCTTATAATCCCCAGGGACAGGCCATTGTTGTAAGAGCACATCAAACATTAAAAATCCAAATTCAAAAACTAAAAGAAGGGGAGTTTAAGTATAGTTCTCCCCATCAAATCTTGCAACATGCTCTTTTTGTAATAAATATTCTAAATACTGATCTGGCTGAAACTACTGCAATGCTTCATCATTGATGCCTGGAGCAATTAAATGCAAAACCATTAGTCAAATGGAAGGACCTCCTCTCAGGACAATGGAAGGGTCCTGACCCATTATTAACTAGCGGTCGAGGATGTGCTTGTATTTTTCCACAGGATGCAGATTCTCCAATTTAGATCCAG
>NW_011495058.1:888068-888651 GCF_000754665.1 Bison bison bison | reverse complement strand
GGATTGATAGCTACTTTGATATTAAAGGAAAAAAGCGGAACATTGAATTATTTGGTAAAGAGCCATCAGAAATTGTAATTCCATATAATAAGGAACAACTTGATGCTCTTCTAATGTTTGAAAATTGGCAGATTGCTATAGGAAACTATTTTGGTCAAAATTTTTGCATCATTTACCTTCACATATTTTGCTGAATTTTATATCCAGACATCCAGTTATTTTTCCTGTCAGATGTAAACAATCTCCTATTCCAAATGCTCAGATAGTTTTTACTGATGGGTCAGCAAACGGCAAAGCCCCCATAGTTACTAAAAATCACCAAAAGGTTTTAAAAACACAGGAAACTTCAGCTCAAAGCGCTGAAATAACAGTCATAAAGGTTTTTGCTATGTTTGCAGATGAGGAATTTAACCTTTATTCTGATTCTCAGTATATTGTCAGGTTGTTTCCACATATTAAAACTGCGGTTTTGTCTGAAAATAAAACTACCATATTTAATTTGTTAACTAAATTACAGCAACAAATTTGGAAAAGAAATAAAATATTTTTCATTGGACACATTCGGGCTCATTCCGGATTGCCC
>NW_011495058.1:880608-887257 GCF_000754665.1 Bison bison bison | reverse complement strand
ACGACCGACGGGGCTGCTGCAGCGCGAACTCCAACCAGAAAATAATTCTACTTTATTCTGTTTTGGCTTGTCTACCCTCTCCTTATGTTTTTCTCTTTACCAATGATTCTGGAAAACTTAATGTACATGTGACCCAATGTAGTGACTTGTGAACAATGCGTGCTCTCATCTTGTTTAAACCCTCAGTATAATGTTTGCTCCTTTGTAGTGTTACAACGTCCACCTTATCTTATGATGTAACCACTTATTGATATAACTATAGTCTTGCTGTGTTACAACAACTACAAGATTTAATGTGATCGCGACGATTTGTGGGCTTTACTTATTTTAGGAATATCAGCTTTAATAGCAGCAATTACTTCTGTTACTGCGGCAGCAATATCATTGACTCAACAAGTGCATACTGCCCAATATGTTGATACCATGTCTAAAAATGTTTATTTAACTCTAGCAACACAGGAAGCTATAGATAGGAAATTAGAGATGAGAGTAGACGCCTTAAAAGAGGCAATAATGCATATTGGGACTGAGTTACAGCCTTTAAAAGTGAAAATGGCTCTGTCTTGCCACGCTGATTACCGGTGGATATGCGTGACATCTTTAAAGGTAAACGAGACAGATTCTGAATGGGAAAAAATCAAAAAACATATCTCAGGTGTTTGCAACAGTTCTGACATTGGCCTGGACTTAGGGAAATTTCATAATCAAATACAGACCCTGGAACACTGTCGACTGGATTTTACCACCGCTGGAGCAGCTAATGACTTATTTCACACCTTCTCTAACTTTACTTCTGGAAAAAACATTCTGTCTAATATCTTTAGTTCTAATTTTGCTTCTCATAATCATTCTTCCTTGTATTGTCAGGATTCTTCGGCAGAACATTCAAAAGCTCGCGACTGAGCTGCATCTGGCTGTTTTAAGAAATAAAAAAGGGGGAGATGTGGGGAGCGAGCTCCGCCCGTGGCAAAGGTCATGAGGAAGGAGGCTTGACATATGCAAAGGCGGGATCAAGCCTCAGGAGTCTCCCTGGAAATTCTCGAGCAATCTACCCCCAAAACCAGAGTCTGCCTACTTTCTGCTTTGTGCTTTCACCTACACCTCTGACTTTACGGGGGGCTGTCCCCCACTACCTCTCTCTGAAAAAAGAGTTAGCTTACAGCTCCAGTTAATAATTCCTGGGTGTGACAGTGTTTCAACCTACAAACTCCCTTGGAAGTCCTCTAGCCTGCCTGAATAGGTTTTCCGGCCACATGTGATTGTTCAGAGCCTCCCAACTGTGAGAGGCAGGAGATGTTCTAAACTGTCTAAACACAGATTCTTTTGAGTAGTTAAAAGATTGATTAGAAATTGTATTGGTGAAGGGATTTTCACTTGCTGGGCCAATGTTTGCTGCTAAGTCTCCATATCCCTTACCTGCTGTGTCCCTGGCAGTGTATTGATTAATATAATCAGTGTAAGTAGTAGCTTTAATGTTTGTAACCTGGGACCCTTGAGTTAATTCTTTTTCTTGTTATAGCCCACCACACCTTTGCTCTGTAGGAATGCAACTTTATCTAATGCTTTTGGAGGGTGGCTCCTGACTTATCACCTTTAGAGAAAAATAAGTTTTCTGAAGAAAAGGTCTTAAAATGTTAACAGGCCTCTGGGCCAGAAGATGATGCAAATCACCTAAGCTTTTGCATATGATAAGTTTGCAGGAAGAAAGCCTGGCTTGCTGCCTGACTCTACCCCTTCCCCCATTATCCTTTATGCATAACTTAAGATATAAAAACTACTTTGGAAAATAAAGTACGGGCCTTGTTCACCGAAACTTGGTCTCACCATGTCGTTCTTTCTCTTACCTTCTGGCTGAATTATTCAGCCTCTTTTCTCCACTGAATTTCTTCACTGAGCTATCCTCATTCTATTACTCTTTATATCCTTAATTAACGTTTAATTAAGCAGTTGTTTCCTGATCCTCGCCGACGCCGTCCCCGCTTCGAATACCCTGGATCCACCGGGGCTGGTCCCCGGCAGCTTATTTTGAGTCTCAAACTAGTTATGTTCTTAGTAGTACTTTATTATTAAATGAGATTATTAAAGATAGAGATTAGGATTGAGACCAAACTGCCTCTTATTTATGGATCTAAAGCTGGAGTGCAGATGTGTGTTTTAAACAGGGATGGGGTAGGGGATTCATCTTCTATTTTTATCAGTGGGATATATTTAGCTGTACACTCTCATGATGGGGCCATTACATACTTGAGGCAGTGTGTAAGGTTGAGGAGGATAGTGTTTCCACTTGCTCTTGGCCTATGCCAATAATATAGCAATTTGCCAGAGGAACCTAGATGGAAACATAGAAAATGAGATAATGTGAAACTTCAAAAGTGGCCATAAGTTGACGGGAGGAGACCTCAGATACGGAATCTGATAAAAAGAGACAATACTCCCAACTTTAGCAGCTAGAAACCTGTCTAAAAGATTGGACTGATCATCAAGCAATCTGCAGAAGCCCCTCAGAGGGGAAGATGGCTGTTTTAAGTGAAGGCAACAGAAAACAACCATTGAATACACATACCCACCTCAACCTCTAAACAGCACCCTTGGGAAGAGGAGTATGATAGGAAACCCTTTGCAAAAGTAAAATCATTCTTGATGGATAAATTAAACATTAAATTGAATCAAAGTGATCACTTCAAATTTTAAACTGACCTTTAAATAGAGCATTTAAGTTCCATGTTACCCAAGTCACATTAATAGTAATTAACAGAAGAATTCAGAGCAAGGTGAAAGCATTATAGAAAAGAATGTTTCTTTTCTCTTTTACATGTTTTGAGTATAAATTTTGACTCCCTACCACATTTTTCAAAGTTACCTATTTCAGCAGTCTTCAAAGTGAAGTACATGTAGACATTCACAAAAATTCCCAAGAAATACAGAGTTATGATATCTTTATAAGAATCCATTTTCAGACCCTCAACTTCCATAGTGATTTAAAAATGTATCTACTTGAAGATGCGTCTGGGGTCAAGACGTCTTGCTCTTCATTTCTACCATGTTGTCCTGTCTGCCCCTGAACAGTTATGGGTGTAATCTCACCTAGTGTTATTTTAATATCATGTTGCTCCCTGGGGTGGGAAAATCTCCAGGACACCAGACAATGATGCATCAGCTTCAACCATCAGTCTCTGTGATTCTCCTCAGATAATAAGTTTGTTGCAGATGTCTTATTTCTCCATTAACAGTAAAGATTGGCATTAGATATTGAGTCTTTTTCTCCATGTTTGGAATGTCCTGAATTCAGATACATTGTTGAGTGGTTAGTAGAAAAGATGGCTATTTTTGCTGAAAACCCTCTTCTACCCTACAATCTTGTCAAAAATGCTTCTAATGGAAAGTTCATTTTGCCAGTCATAATTTTGTTTTGCCCTTGGTTCCCTTGCCTACTTTTCTGTGTTCTGCTGTGCATTTTAAGGAAGCCAAGGCCCTTCCTGTAAACTACATTTTCCAGATTCCTTGGCCACATTTTTTTTTTCCCGCTATAGAAACTGCAAGACAGGAAAAAGATTCTCTTGCTGCCAGTCTCTGCAGACACGGTAAAGCTAAATGCAGTTCTGATGCCTATAGGGGAAAACACCATACTTAGCCCAAGCCTCAGTACTCAAATCCTCTCAGAGTTCCCAGCACCTTCTTGGGTTTCCTTCATCTCTCTGAACTAGATCCAGGAAATACTTCAGGATTATGAGCTCTGGTAACCTCATATCTTATTACTCTTCCCCCAGCTATGATCATTTAACTCTGGAGTTAAAATCTAGATGTTTCTCTGTCCTGCACTTCTAAGACTTTCAATGTCTATGTAATCAATTCTCTGCATTAAATTCTCTATAACTGGATTATGAAAGGCCAAGAAAAAAGAACATCAATAAGAAATATAAAAATCAGTGGCACCAGATTTCATTCAAGGAACAAACTTATAAGCAGAATCTATGCCTTATCTATCCATCTATCTGAGAACTGTACTGTTCAAAGTTTGTATAAAGTATGCTGGGAAATACAAATTTGCAACAATGTCTGATATTGCTGCCTTGTCCTTACTCTCAGGAATGAGAGCGAGCATGAGGAGCTGCCTTCTTGACTCGTGTCTCAATTTTATCTGTATATTTTGCACAAATTCAGGAAGAAGGAGTCAAAAATTTCTGCTTCCAACAAATCAATGCTAAGTTTTAAAGTAGGACATTGGAGGTAAGTTAGTTGAATATTTTCTTGAATATTTATTCAGGATCAGAGGAAAAAAATCTGTATTAACTTTTGAAAATGATTATTAAACACTTGGAATTTATATTCCCTTTTTTCTAGGGCCCAAACATCAAGTTTTCTGTCATTTGATCATTTCTCTATTCACTTTCTTAATTGCTTGAGAGAAAATTCCTTGTCCAGGTTAATTTCTGCATTTGTGATTGGAATCACATTCCTATTCATCACTTTGGGAAAACATCCTTCTATCTCACCCCCCAGGCTTCTACTAGTTCTTTGCCCTCAATATATAAAGGCACTTCAATTTATACCCGCTAGATGACGACGATGACGACTATGACGCTAATGGTGACAATAGTAACGATGATTACTATAATTCTCACTAGGCTCCTCCATCCTTAATTACAGTGCTCTCTCTCTCAGGATAAGCATTTTTTAATGAGTCGTCTACATTCATGGCTCTATTAATTCATATTCGTGAGTTATATAACTTTCTCACTTTTACTCTTCGTGCTATTTTATTACATTTGGCACTACTGGGATGTTGCTTTCTTTAAATTCTTTTCTCTTGTAGCTTCCAAAGCAATTTTTTCTACTGTTTATTGTTTTATTTCATTTCACCTCTGGCATTTTCACAGTGGTTCCTTTCTGGGTTCCTTTCTTATATATACCCTCAACTTTTTATATATTCTAACATGTTTTTATATCTCTTTTCACATCATCTGTTCTCCCTAGGCAATATCATGCATACCCATGGGTTCAATTATAGGTATGCTGAAGATTTCCAAATCTTTATATCCCAACCAGCCCCAGTATTCCAGATCATTTTGTTTGATTGCATCTTGGTTGTATGTCTCTGATTTTTCATGTAGAAATTCAAATTCTAAATAGTCAATATCCAGTTCATCATTATCACATCAAAACCTTATGCCCAACTCACTGACAAGACCCAATCAAAGATCTGAAAGTGACCCCTAAATTCCTGTGTTTTTACTCTCCATTTAAAATAAGCACTGAACAACTTAACATTGCAATGTTCATAGCAATTTACAAAATTGTTAATATTATTAAGATGTCAGTTATTTCCAATTTGACCTATATTTTCAACATGTTTACAATCAAAATTCTAGTGGTTACTTTGTGTTTATTTATAAACTGATTCTAAAGATTGTATGAAAAAGCAGAACACCTGGAGTAAGCATCGCATTATTAAAGAAAAAGAAGGACTTTTTGTAAAAAGGAGGACTAACATTGCTCAACCTTAAGACTAAGGACAAGGATAGAGTGATCAAGAAAGTGTGGTATTGAACAAAGGATAAAGAAATATGTCAATGGAACGGAATAGAGAGCCTTGAAATAGACCTACAGGAATAGAACCAACAAATATTTGATGAAAGGGCAAAGGCAATTTCGTAGAGAAAGGATAGTCTTCTCAACAAATTGTGCTGGAAAAAGAAGACATCCACAGACAACAAAGTGAATCTGCACATTGACTTTATACCTTTCACAACCATTAACTCAAGTAGATCATAGACCTAAGTGTGAAACGTAAAACTTTCAAACTTGTAGAAGATTACATAGGTGAAAAGCTTGGTGATCTTGGGTATGAAAATGAATTTGTGTATATGTGCCCTTGTGTGTGTGTGTGAAAATGTACATGACATAAAGCCTGATATTTTAACGACTTTTAAGTGTACAATTCAGTGGTTTCACATAGTTGTACAGGTAAATAGTTTTTAGATACAATACTAAAAGGATGATCCTTGAAAGAAAAACTTTAAAAGTAGGATTTTATTAAAATTAAAAATCTCTGCTGTGCAAAGACAGTGTCAAGAAATGAATGCACAGATATAAACTAGGAGAAAATATTTTCAAACACATCTACTAAACACACCCATTCAAAATATATGAATAACTATTAAAACTCAACAATATGGAAGAAACAACCCAATTAAAAAGTGATGAAAAAATTTGAACAGATAGCTTGTTAAGAATATTGGAAATAAAAGCAAAAATAAACAAATGGGACCTAATTAAACTTAAAAGCTTCTGCACAACAAAGGAAACTATAAGCAAGGTGAAAAGACAGCCTTCAGAATGGGAGAAAATAATAGCAAATAAAGCAATGACAAACAACTAATCTCAAAAATGTACAAGCAACTCCTACAGCTCAATTCCAGAAAAATAAACGACCCAATCAAAAAATGGGCCAAAGAACTAAATAGACATTTCTCCAAAGAAGACATACAGATGGCTAACACATGAAAAGATGCTCAAAATCATTCATTATCAGAGAAATGCAAATCAAAACCACTATGAGGTACCATTTCATGCCAGTCAGAATGGCTGCGATCCAAAAGTCTACAAGCTATAAATGCTGGAGAGGGTGTGGAGAAAAGGGAACCCTCTT
>NW_011495058.1:824733-880508 GCF_000754665.1 Bison bison bison | reverse complement strand
AGAGACACGTGTACCCCAATGTTCATCGCAGCACTGTTTATAATAGCCAGGGCATGGAAGCAACCTAGAGGTCCATCAGCAGATGAATGGATAAGAAAGCAGTGGTACATATACACAATGGAGTATTACTCAGCCATTAAAAAGAATACATTTGAATCAGTTCTAACGAGGTGGATGAAACTGGAGCCTATTATACAGAGTGAAGAAAGCCAGAAAGAAAAACACCAATACAGTATACTAATGCATATATATGGAATTTAGAAAGATGGTAACAATAACCCTGTATATGAGACAGCAAAAGAGACACAGATTATAGAACAGTCTTTTGGACTCTGTGGGAGAGGGAGAGGGTGGGATGATTTGGGAGAATGGCATTGAAACCTGTATAATATCATATAAGAAATGAATCGCCAGTCCAGTTTCGATGCAGGATACTGGATGCTTGGGGCTGGTGCACTGGGACGACCCAGAGGGATGGTACAGGGAGGGAGGAGGGTTCAGGATGGGGAACACGTGTATACCTGTGGTGGATTCATGTTGATATATGGCAAAACCAATACAATATTGTAAAGTTAAAAAATTAAATTAAAAAAAAGATATATAGATGGTAAATAAGCATATGAAGATATGTTCAATATTATATGTCATTAGGGAACTACAAATTAAAACGAGATACTACTATACACCTGTTAGAATGGTAGAAACCCCAAACACACACGGAATGCTGTCAAAGTTATGGAGCAACAGGAACTGTTGTCCAGTTCAGTTCAGTCAGTTCAGTCGCTCAGTCGTGTCTCTTTGCAACCCCATGAATTGCAGCATGCCAGGCCTCCCTGTCCATCGCCAACTCCCGGTGCTCACTCAGATTCACATCCATCAAGTCGGTGATGCCATCCAGCCATCTCATCCTCTGTCATCCCCTTCTCCTCCTGCCCCCAATCCCTCCCAGCATCAGAGTCTTTTCCAATGAGTCAACTCTTCACATGAGGTGGCCAAAGGACTGGAGTTTCAGCTGTAGCATCATTCCTTCCAAAGAACACCCAGGACTGATCTGGGTGATGGACTGATTGGATCTCCTTGCAGTCCAAGGGACTCATTGTTAATGGGAATCAAATATGGTACAGCTACTTCGGAAGACAGTTTGTAGTTTCTTGAAAACTAGGCATACCCTGACTAAATGATCCAGCAATCACACTTCTTGGTATTTATTAAAATGAGTTAAAAACTTATGTCCACACATAAAACACTATACTTTGGTATTTACAACAGTTTTATCCAT
Organism: Bison bison bison; assembly: GCF_000754665.1. Classification (NCBI taxonomy): domain Eukaryota; kingdom Metazoa; phylum Chordata; class Mammalia; order Artiodactyla; family Bovidae; genus Bison; species Bison bison. Next base: position 879,229 of record NW_011495058.1, on the reverse strand, counting down.
AATTGCCAAAAATTGGAAGTAACCAAGATGTCTTTCTGTATGTGAATAGATAGCAAACTAAGGCAAACTCATATAATAGATTATACACAATAAAAAGAAATGAGCTATCAAGCCACAAAAAACATAGAGAAACCTTAAAGCATATTGCTAACTTAGAGAAAGCAGTCTAAAAAGATTACATACTGTATGATTCAACTGAATGACAAAAGGTAAAAAAGTAAAAAGATCAGTGGTTTCCTTGGAGTTAGTGAGGTGGGGGATGAATCTGTAAACACAGGATATATTTAAGGAAGAGAAATTATTCTGTTATCATAGTGTATTGGTAGACATGGTATTGTGAATTCTTGTTGATTCACATTGATTCACAGTTGGTCCCCATTGATTCACAGTTGATCCCATACAACTGTATAACACAAAGAGTGAACACTAATGTAAACTATGGACTGGAGTTAATAATGCATCAATGCATCATTCATCAGTGGTGGCAAAAGTACCACAGTAATACAAGATGTTTATAATAGAGAAAATTGAAGTGTCAGTGGAGCAAATATATGGAAATCTCAGCACTTTCTTTTAAATTCCTCTGCAAACCTAAAACTACTCTAAAATATAAAGTCAATCAACTTAAAGGAAAAGCAGAGTTTTTTCTTAAACTTGTCCATCCATGCTGGTACCCCCTCCATCCAGAGCCACATTATAGCTGAGCTGTCTTGCTGTCATAGCCCTCCATCTAGTCAACTTGCCTTCAGTTCATTCAACTTGAGTACATCCTCCACACTGCTTCCAACTGTTTGCTTCAACACTGAAAAATGTATTATGGTATTTCACTGTTTCAAGTCATTTAGGTCCTGCCCACTTGCTCACTATTTAACCCATACTGTCTTTTATCATCTGGCAATAGCGAACTAATTACAACTTTGTGAACGCACTAAATGGTATGACATTTCTGTTGTGCTATTTTATTTGCTTGGGACACCCCCGACTCAACTACCCACCTGTACCTAGCAACTCACCCACTAGCTTATTCTTCTGAAATGTTAACTTGTCTTTGCATTTCTGTGCTCTTCTTCTGAATTCTAATGTTGAAGCCATTGGTTTGTCACCTGCTGGCTACACCACATGGGTGTGCTCCTCAAAGGCAAATGTGATAGATGTTTGTCTTTTCCCTGTTGCAGAGCCATCTTTATAATTATTAGGATCCAGAACAGAATTTTGTTCAAATAAGCATACATTTAATTTCCACATGTAAATTAAGCATACCACATGAGAAGAATGACTTATGCAATGGTGAACATATAATTCTCTCTAGGGGCAGAGTGGCAAAATATAATGTTTCATCTGCTAGATAAGAGAAGAAAATGAATAACTGATAACAAAGGAGAAGTTCAGGGGTGCTATTGGTTTTTTGAAAAAGAGAGTAAAAGTGATTACAGATGTGCTTAAGACCAACTAGGTATTAGATTTAAAAAGAGAATTAAAAAAAAGATGCGTCATGAGATTGACCCCTGACTCCAACAGTGATGCAAAGATGTGACAATAAGAGTCTATGGAAGGGAAGTGGCAATGAAGATAAAATCAGAAGGTAAAAGGATGACAAAATTCAATGGTTTCTGGTGCTGAGTCCAAGGGACTGTGTCATGGCTCAGATTCTACCAGATCAGCAACCAGCACTGGGACAGCTGACAGACTATAAAATGACTTGCAGAAATGGTCTTTCGCATTAAAGAAAGAGAGATTTAATTTCAAATAAATTAAAATGATAGAAACTTTAATAAAGTTAGAACATTTTGACTACTATCACAACTCTTTAGGAGCACAGGCAGTCCTTTGCTATCTCACAATAGTTTTATTCTCACTTCAATGTGCTGTTACAATAAATAGACAATAAAATACATCACAAGCATCATGTTTTCATTTAAAATAGGTCGGTAAATTAAATAGAATCATGCTGTCAAATTACTTGCAAAGATCTAAGTATTCTGCCAGTAATTATACCTAATGCATGATTTATTCCAGGACTATTAGTGATTAAAAATATTTTTTTCCTTTATTGATGCTCTCTTACTAATTATACCCCAACACGATTTACTTTTTGCTTATGAATAGATGATAACTATTAGCTGGACATTTTTTTCTCCTACACTAATGACACAACTCTGCAGGAAAACATTTATTTATTAAATAGATCTACAGTTTAAATGTAACAGCAAATCAGGAGCTCTTTTTCTTCTCTCCCTCTAGGATTTTAAAGCACTATCTCTCTATTGGAGTCTTCCTTTCCAGCATACATTTTACATAAGTTATCCTAACATTTGCCCTTTTACCAACCACTTTATTGTGGGCACATATCTTGATTTTCAGCCATTTCTCTCCTCCCTTCAAGAATTTCTTACTTAACCCCTGTAATCTGTCTTCTGCCAGGCTCTCTACAGACGTGGTTTTCTAAAAGGTCACTATTGACCTAGATCTTTCCACATCTGATAGAATCATCCTCCTTGACCTTCTGTGAGCTGTCTGCTGCACTGTCCCTGCATTTCCAAGTAAGCATGACCCTCATTCCAGAGAGGACCTGTAAGATTACTTAAAAGAAGTGAAATCATTCTAGAATAGGGGAAAGTTTTAAAATGTGAGTCACTTTTGAGGTAAGTTCTGTATTCTGTAACATAAAAGGTATTGAAGATATTTCTTTCTTGAAATGTTTTACTTCCTTATTGTTTGTGGTGATGATCAGCCATCTTTCTCTTATCTCATGCCTCATCTTTCTTTAGAAACCACTGACCCCATGACAACTTTTATTTCTTCTCTCCCTGAGAATCCCTTGAAAGATCAATAGTCAAGTCAGTGCTCTTCTCTCTGCACTTTCTGTCTGAGATACAAGCCACCCATCCCAGCTCTCTGTGGATGGAAAAAGAAGAAAATAAAACAACTAACTACTTTTATTATATCATAACTGATGCTCACTAATAGGTGAATGGGAGGAAATGATTAATCTATTTTAATCACAGATTGTTTATGCCTACATTCCTCTTTTTCATATAGAAAAATTACATCCTACATTGCGTTAGTTGTTGAGACAAGCAAACAAGAAACACCAAATTGTTATGGTTATGCTGTCATCTCTCGTTATTTGGGACACTTGTGATTTGTTCCATGCAGTCATACCAAATCATAATGATAAAGGTTTTGTTTTTGTATTGAAATTGCTTATAATATGGCCAGCAACAGAAAGCATAAAATAGATGTGTCATTGCTACAGCCATGTAAAGACTTGTGCACCCATATGGATATAGGATGGTAGTTGATCATAGAGAAATAAACGTGGTTTTCCTAAGAAACTGTTGAAAAGAAAAAATATTCATTATATTATTAATTATTGTTCAGATGATTCATGTTTGCTTTTTTTTCCTTCTGATAACTGACTTCCTGGTTGTGACAGTCCTAGAAGATTGAGATGTTTCCTTCTCTAGCCCCAGACAGGTGACCCACGCCACAACTTGTTGAAGTCTTGTTCTTCACCCAAATCAGGAGACTTCCTGGGAGCATCCACTCTTGCTCTCATTTCAGTTCAGCACCCTGCACAGAACTCACAGGAAATGAGTTCTGGTTACCTCCTGAGTACAGGTTACCTCCTATGCCACTTGGTAATTGCTGAGAGCTTTTGAAAGTTGTCAATGGCCCACTCCACTTGTCCGTTTTGTTTAGATTGAGTCTGAGATGTAGGACACAGTTCTGCCATGTTCTCACACTTGCAAGGGAATCCCTCACCCCAGGTTCATGGGAGAGGGCACAGAGTGCATGTGAATATATGCACACATTGCACCTTTCTTCTTCCCCAAATTAACCATTCTACCCCCAGTTCTCTCTAGCCTCAGTTCAGTTCAGCTGTGCAAGCATGTCCAACTCTTTGGATTATAGACCTGTGTTCTCAACCCTGAGGGTTACACTGGGGTTGAGCACCACTGCTCAGTCCCTTGTTAACTCAAGTATCATCTGGATCAACAGCATACACATTACTGGAAGCTTCAGTTTAGTCACTCAGTCATATCTGACTCTTTGCAACTCCATGGACTACAGCACGCCAGGCTTCCCTGTCCATCACCAACTCCCGGAGTCTGCTCAAACTCATGTCCATCAAGTCAGTGATGCCATCCAACTATTTCATCTCATCTCATCTCATCCCCTTCTCCTCCTGCCCCAGCATCAGGGTCTTTTCCTACGAGTCAGTTCTTCGCATCAGGTGCCTAAAGTATTGGAGTTTCAGCTTGAGAATCAGTCTTTCCAATGAATATTCAGGACTGATTTTCTTTAGGATTGACTGGATGATCTCCTTGCAGTCCAAGGGACTCTCAAGAGTCTTCTCCAACATCACAGTTCAAAAGCATCAATTCTTAGGCACTCAGCCTTCCTTCTGGTCTAGCTCCCACATGCATACATGGCTACGGCAGAAACCATAGCTTTTACTAGACAGACCTTTGTCAATAAAGTAATGTTTCTGCTTTTTAATATGCTATTTAGGTTGGTCATAACTTTTCTTCTAAGGAGTAAGCATCTTTTAATTTCATGGCTGCAGTCACCATCTGCAGTGATTTTACTGTAGTGGTAGTGTTAGTCGCTCAGTCATGTCTGACTCTTTGCAGCCCCACGGAGCCAGGCTCCTCTGTCCGTGGGATACTGCAGGAAAGAATACTTGAGTGGATTGCCATTCCCTACTCCAGAAGATCTTCCTGATCCAGGGATTAAACCCGGGTCTCCTGCATTGCAGGCAGATTCTTTACTGTCTTAGCCACTGAGAAAATAAAGTCTGTTACTGTTTCCATTGTTTCCCCATCTATTTGCCAGAGTCAAAAATCTTGTCTAACAGCAAGACAAATTCTGGCTTTATCTATGCACACATACACACACAGACAACCCCAAAAGGTTGGTCACTCAGTCATGTGTAACTCATTGCAACCCCATGGACTCTAGCCCACCAGGCTCCTCTGTCCATGGAAATCTCCAGTCAAGAATACTGGAGTTGCTTGCCATCCGCTTTTCCAAGGGATCTTCCTGACCCAGGGATCAAATCCAGGTCTCCTGCACTGCAGGCAGATTCTTTACCATCCGAGCCACAAGGGAAGCCCTTATCTATTCATGCACATCCCTTAATCAATTGAAAATCTCTATCTTTAAAACCCAGAATCTTAAAAATGTAAAACGTTTTCAGCTATGGATTCTTCCTAAGGCACTAGGAATCTTCCCCTGTTAACAAGGGAGTCTCAGTGACTGTAACAGAAAGTCTGGGAAAAGCTTATCAACTTATATTTCACATGCCACTCTACCATAGATATCTCATAATATACAAAAATATTCCAAATATACTTAGTGGTAGATATACTTAGTGGTAATGATTAATATAAATTTTCATGTAAAAATCACTGAATTTATAGTTCATCAGTATATTTTCACATATTAAGAAAATAACTTAACTCTCATCATGCATGATGATAAAAAGTGATCCTCAGTATTAAAAGAATTAGAAATTACTGCAGCTTATGACACTAATTATAAATAAAAATTGTTTATATGTTAGCTAATATTTAAAACTAGCAGGTTAATTTTTCATTTGGACTGCATTCTTGAAAATTTACCCATTTTCTTCATTTTACTTTAATAACCAAGCTTTTAACAACTATAGCTCCATCTCAGAATATGTTCTTTATCTGAGTTCCATAATGATATTTACAATTTCTGCTGAACACTTCCAGTAGGAATCACAGTCATCAAATGCCTTTAGCTCCAAACCAAAGTATTCATCTCCAAAATAAAACTTCTGGTGTCCAAAGTATATGCAGTGACATCGCCTGCCTGCAATGATGTTACCATCTCCTGCTTAGAGAACTGATCTATCTTTTGTTCTATTTGTTTTATTCTAGTCCTTCCTCCATATTTAACTGGTCCTCTTTCCATTTTATAAAACATAGCACTGAATTGCCTTTTCACTCATAAATTTTTCCTACCACATCTCAGTCCAGGCTTTTTTAAACCTCATGTCTGCATTGCCACAATAACATTCTACCTGGTCTCCCCACTTTCCAGCACATCTTGGTAGAAGTAATGGACTTTTGTAAAATATACTTTTTTTGTCTTATTTTATTTCTCTTCACTGGGATTCAAAATAGCTTTAATTGTATTACCAATTATTCATTTAGAAGTCTGATAGTCAAACCTCTCGGTTAAGAGTCTCCACTTTTCTCATCTAACTCTCCTGTTTCTCCCTACATGAACTCTCTGCCTCCAGCTAGCCTCCAAAGGCATTCATTCATGGTCACTTGCCCATCCCTCCTTTTAGCTTATATCATATATCTTACCTTAAAAGCGTTTTGTATTTTCTTGTTCTATTCCTATGTATTCTAAAATACTGAATTTTACTTCTCTAACTTCTGAATGCTAAATTGAGTGGTATAGAGCCATAGACTATGAGCATCTTGCTGTGTCACTTGATTTAAAACACTGAAAAAGTAGCACATAATACTAAACATCCTTAGAGCTGCTATAGTATAAACACTAGTTCCCAAGAGTTTAAATAATTACGTAAAGTGTCGCAGAAACCTCATGATAAATGGGTATGTTTTTAACAGCTGTCCACCGAGAAAACAAAAATGTAATGTTAAATTATATGTCATAAATCTATTAAATTTGCTTTGAATTCATGCTTCAGCAAGTGTGTACTGAGGGCCTTCACATGCTGAACTCCATGCTAGGTACTACATATAAAGTAGGCGCTAAGACTGACACCACCTCTGCCCTCTTGCAACTTATATTTCATTTAGAAGTTCTTTTAAATAAACTGATAGCATTATCCAAAAATTAAATGTAAAAAGCAATATAATTTTTGCATTGTGTACACACTAGTTATTTAAAATGAATTACTTCTGATTCTACATACAAAAGTAGTCAACTTTTTGTATAGTCAACTTTCCTCTTACAGGAAATTGAAATTTTTACTCCTTTTATAAATGTGAGCTAATTTGCTTTATAGTCTTAAAAGTGAAAAACAATTGAGATATTTGATCATTATAAATAGATATGATTGTATATTTTAAGAGGGGTAGCTATTTATGTTCACCTTTAACATCACACTAAGTTTAATGAATGCAGATTACTGTGAAGAGTTTGAGGATAGCAATATTGTCATGAATGAAATATATCTGATAATGCAAAATACTCACTTCTGACCTGTCTGTGTGAATGCCAACCGTGCCAAATTGGCAATCTGCACACCATGCAAATAGCTCAAAGCTAAGCTTGCCTGCTGGAGGAGCTAGTGTATATAATGAATACAGATTATTGAGTTTTGCTGTAGTGACTGTGAGGAAATGAGATGCTTTGGAGTGTTCGTATGCACTAAAACTGCTACATTAAAGGATTTCATTCTGAAATTGTATTGCTTTTTGTATTCCATTAATGAATTCTAGTTTGAAGAAAAATGATTAAAATAAAAAGAATGGGTTCCTTTATTTCCAGCAGTAGCTTGATATAAATTACATTTGAAAGTTTTTGATGAAACAGAGGTAAAATATGTATCTAATATCAATATAAGCCTGATATACATATATCATACACATGGTATATAACCTTGAAACTACCTTGACAATATGGTTTATTGCTGTCATTTTCCTGAGAAAAAATATGTTGGTAAAATACATGTGCTTCATACACTAGTTAAATTAATCTGAGGTGATTTAAATGCATACTTTTACCCTCCACCTGGATTACAGGTTTCAAAATTTACCTTCTTTAAACTGTGCTATATGAGTCAACATCCAAAGGTTGAAGCCTCTCCAAGATTGAAAAAAGAAAAAAAGAGTAACAACACTTTTGTGCAAGTGTCTCGGGATTGCCATGGGGTCATCTCTGCAGATAGTTTGGTTCAGATATCACACCACCGAGTTACTATACCCAACCTGCTTCAGCTTTGCATCTCTGAGTCTGACTTTCGTCTTTATAACTTCACTAACACTTCTAAAACTAGAGGTGTGCCTTATTCTTGGCAGTTGATGTCTTACCTCAAAATCCCAGTCCAAACCCTACTGAGCATTTTCCCCCAGGCAGAGATCTCTCCACAAGAAAACCATGGAGATGATTTGGCCCTGAACTCGTGATCACTACTCCAATCCACCACCTACAGCACTTCCATTTTATAGGTTTGATACCCATGATGCCCATCTCTGCCTAAACCTCCAGCTCCTTGTGTTTGTCACATCTGAATACCATTTTTCTTTCACTATGTCTTGTCCCAGTCCCTAGGACTGAGTCTATTTCTTCGAGGCTGCTCCTTTCCCAGGGAACAGGGAGATTTCAAAACACGTCTCCATATATATAAGACATTAGGACATGTAATTTAACATTTTGGGGAAAATAATTTGCATTCTATTCTCCCTTTTACCTTTTTTTCTTGCACAGCAATCGTTAGATCATCACTTCAAAGAAAGGATATAAAGTTATGATGTAGCATAAGAGCAGGTACTTCACAGGTCTTAGCTCTATGATCTCACTTTCTGGGGGTGTCCTCAAGGATTTCCAATACAAAGTTCATCACAGTATCTAGCTAGTCTATTGTTTTGTTCTTAGCATATTTCTGAACAAAACACTCAGTTTAGAAAAAAAACTGATATAACACAAGGTGTTTATTAATAACTGTCTCAGTTACTATATTTCCACATGTCCTGAATGCACTGATAGAATCCAGGCATTTCATTTAAGAAAATATTTCAGCTAAATTCAAATTTTACTATAGGGAAAAGTTGATTAAGGTATTTATGATTAAAGCTTTCAGAAGGATTGGTTTATCTATGCTCATTATGGCCATGGGTAAAAATGGAAATTTCAATGGACTTAGAACAGGTATCTGAGCAAGTAAACAATTATTTATTGAAATTATAACATCCTGGCAGTTTACAGTCTAGAATCATGGGCTTTTCTCTGTCATTCTGTTTTGTACCCAAAGGTGGAAAGGTAAGAGTTTGGGGAGTATAGAAAGCATATGTGGTATAGGAAGAGCATGAAATTCAAAGTTAGACAACTGGGATTTGAGTGCAGAGCCACTGAATGGCCACATTAAGATGGCCGCATTAATGGGCACATTAAGATAACTACTCTGTACCTCAGTTTCTTCATTAGCAAAACTTACTACAATGCTTTTTGCTTTGCACAGAATTTGTAAGGATAGCATGGTGATGAAGAACATGCATTTTGAAGGTAATCCAGGGCTTGAACCTAGGCTCCCTTTCTTACTGTGTATGATCTTAGACAACTTACATCTCAGCCTCCCTTGACCCCCCCCATCCCAGATTTAAAATCGAGATATAAATTGTTCATTGATCCTACTTCAAAGGATTTTTTGTAAAAGATTATACTTGATAATATATGTAAAATGTGAAGTTTTTGAGTCATTGTCCAAGCTAGTACACTATCAGCATTAAATATAATTATTACATTATTATGGAACTTTGGAATTTTTTTAAAATGCTAAGTATATGACAGCTCAATGATATGATGAGGCAATCACAACTTTATCAAAGCAGATAATTTTACTGAAAAGTTTTATAAACAGTTTATACAAAAAGGGGGTGGTTCATTTGCAATAAAACAAAATTTCCTTCAAGAAACTTCATCATAAGATAAATCAGAGTTTGCAAGTTTGTGAGATGTCCAACTCAATAAAGTCCTTCACAAATTTATGTAAATGAGAATATTTCTACAATTATATAATCAAGGTTCTGAATTATAATTTTTTAATTGTCATGATGAAAAGGAAAAGTTACAATTTTACATAACCTCCTGCTTGTTCTGCCTCTGTAACTCAGCTTGCTCCTTGCAAAGTCTGGATCATGTAGGTCACTGTAGTCTCAGAAAGTGGGGACTTACAATAATAGGAACTGGAGCTTATCTCACTCACCCTTGTCCTGTTCTTCACAATTGCCCAGCCCCTGCAAACCTGCTTAATCATGCCTGTCCCTGTAAAGGTCAGGCATACCCTTCCCCATCTTGACTGCTGTTCCCTTCACAAAAACCCTTTGTTTAAACCAGCCTATTAGAAGCTAGTGTTGCCCGTTATAGTCTGTCTATAAAAACTTTGTAACCACTTTGTTCCAGGCTCAGAGCTTGGAGTGTTAACTCCTCTGGGCCTGCCTCTGTAATAAACCTGAGTTCACCAACTCTCTGAGTGTGGTGTTTGGTTTCTTGATCACTGGTTTCTGCAACAGTGATAGGGATCCTATTGCTTCCAAAATATAAACTGTTATTATGTTTCTATTGATTTCTTGTTAGGTTTTGAGTTGAAAGCTTTTGTGATTTTCTATAATAACTTTCAAACCATATACTTATTGGTTTATGCTGATACATTCTTCTATTTAACTGATAGTCTCCAGCTTGGTTCTTTTCGCCTAAATTATTTAATACTTGTCATCATTTAAGTTGATTGAGTGCCTCTTAGTACTCACACTCAAACTTTCTTCTCCTTGAATCAGGTTTCATTGCCCTTCATTATTTCCTCTGCTTCCAATTCCAGCTTCATTTGCAGACTCAGAAATTTTGTTTCACTGCTTTCATCCAACTCATTTATGTGTATTACAAACATCCACACTGCCGAAATTGATCTGTGGCCCAAGTACAAGAAAATTCAGCCTTCAAGTGAAATAAGCCAGCAAGAAAGTCATTGCAACAGAGTGTGTGCTTTGCTCTGAAGCAGTCACAACAACCCTTCAAATGGTTAAAAGGAAAGTGAGGAGGACTAAAGGGAGCAAGGGAAGATGAGGTCCACCTGGAGATGCAGCTGCACGTTTCCCATTAATTTCGGTTGGGGACTCAGCATGAACTTGAATATAGGATTTAGCTGGAAGCAATCTGTGAGGCTTTGAGGATGTTGGTCTTTGCAACTGAAACGACTTTCATGATAAGCAAAGATTAAGGATCAATGATGCCAGGGATGAAATGTAAGGTGGGAATAATTCAACACTGCATGCATGAGGATGACAGGAGGATCTGAGGAAGTGTCTGCTGGGACTGTCTGCAGCTGAATAAAATACCCAATTTCGTGGTATAATTTCAACTTGATTTCCTTTTATATACATGTAGTACCCTATAAGTGGATCTGTTTGTCAGCCATCTAGATTAAAAGTAGCTAATCAACTCAGAAAACGTACATGTATGATAAAAATTACTTTGAAGAGGAGTGCAATAGGAAACCTGCATTCAAAAATACAAATGAAATAGATAATCTCATTTTTAAGGGGTACAGAAAAAATTAAGACATCTTTCTGAAATTCCATACTTATCTTTCAGACTAAATTATTTTAAAATCAGGAACTGAAAAACAAACAAACAAACAAAAACAACACTCACCAAAGAAACAATTTGGCAGCAATAGCAGCAAACATATTACTTCTCATACTACAATGTATAGGTCACTTTGGGTCAAAAAAGACCACAAAAGGCAACCAAAGAAGGCTCTAGGCAACTCCAAGGAAAAGGAGCATTTGATAAGAACTACTGGTCAACACCTGCCATGTGATCAATGCTCCCATTGAGTGCTCCTTGGACAACTGTATGTCCATGGTTCCTTTCTGCCTATCAGACTTGTCTCATCCTTGCCTGTATCACCAGACCTGTCATACTTCTTCCTGGTGTTCAGTTTTGATACTTATTTATCTGGTCAAGCCTTAGATTAATACATTTCTTATTTGCTGGGATATTGATTTTTCAAACTGGGCTCTGCAGGGATGGATTTTTAATAAGCCCTACAGGAAGCTCTAGGAGAGCTGCAGAAGTTCAACCAAAAACACTTTTGTATATATTTTCAAAGAGTTAAAAAACTTGAAAGAAAAAAAATACAAATGTATTGTGTATCAAATTTTAACATGTTGGAGATCCCATTTGCTAACTTCTGTAGTATAATTTAATTTTATACAGATCTTGAAACAGTTTTCTTGCTTTCCCATAGCATATACTTAAACTTTTGTAAGCTTATCACTGATTATGAAAAATGATGATTTACACTGAATTTTGTTTCATACTTGTGCATGTCTGTATAATCATTGGTCTAACATCAGGCAAGACCCACATATACCTTTCAATATATACTCTCATTTTGGCACAACTGTCTCTTGTACAACCATAAATAATAGAACATATTGTATTGTGACAATAGAAGTTTATAAGAATTTTCATGTTTATATTTTTTGGAATGCTTACCTTTTAGCTTTTCCATTTATGAAAAATGTAGTCCATTATAGATATTTCTAGAGACTTAACTCTGAAACAAAGAGTATTGCTGCTCTCCTTTAAATGTTTTCAATCAGATTAAATTGAATCATATCCTGCGACTACAAGTCAAATTATTTTTTTAGGTCTGTTGTCATAGGCACTGACTTTTTAACGTGAATTTTAACAGCACCAATCTTGTATAAGCAAAATAAAGAATTCAACTCATACTGAAATTGATAAAAAAGTGCAATCATCATTTATGTTTTGGAAAACAGGCACAGACTCAAAATGTATAAACAAGCTTTTACTATTAATAAGAACTACATTGTAGGAATGGAGGAATGCGCCCATTGTCAGAGTCTATAAATAACTGCACCTCAGGTGCAAATGCATCAAAATTCCTTGTTTTTCCTTGTTATAAAAATTACCTGAACATACTCACACCATCCATTTTCAGATTCTTCTCCATTATAGGTTATTACAAAAATATTAAAGTATGACATATTTTAAATGAGGTCAGACGTGTTTGGGGTTTTCCGCCCCCCCCCCCAGCTTTACTGAGATATAATCAACACATAATGTTGTATAAGTTGGGCTTCTATAGCTGGTACATATATATATATATGTGTGTGTGTGTGTGTGTGTGTGTATACCTGGTAGCTCAGCTGGTAAACAATCTGCCTGCAATGTAGGATACCCTGGTTCAACTTCTGGATCAGGAAGATCCTCAGGAGAAAGTATAGGTTAACCACTCCAGTATTCTTGGGCTTCCCTGGTTGTATAAATTGAATTTGCATTACCACAAAAGTTTACTTAACACATTCAACACTTCACATTGTGTGTGTGTGTGTGTATGTGTGTGTGTTTACTGAGAACATTAAAGATCTACTCTCTTAGCAATTTCAAGTATATAATAGAATATTGGGAAATTTTAGGGCGGTTGCAACTGTTCTGTCTGACACTGTAGGGGTCAATAATGAAGCTATGGAGTTGTCAATACTCATAGACTAAGGCACAACAAGCTAACTTTAAATTTTAAGACTTAAAAAATCATTTAGAAGTTTGAGGGGTTTCTAGAATGGAATGTGATAAAATAATTTCACTATATTTCAAATTATGAAACAATCTCACTTCAAGAATAGAGGGGGAGTGTGCCGCCCTGACTAACTTTAGAGATGAGAGGGGTCCTCAAGACTAGAGGCAAGGGGACTTGTACACAGCACTGTACTTTAGTTGAAGAACTTATTCCCCACGGTGATAGAGGTAATAGTTCTGAAACTACTTTTCATATATACTGGAAAAGTAAGTAAATGGGTTAGAGTCAGTTTTCTTACAGTCAGAGTGGGAGATCATAGACAAATAAGAGAAAGCTAGGATTCATGTGGTCATAGGTCAAAGTTGGAGAGAACAGAATGAACCCCTTTTTAGTCTAGTATAGATATCTGTGGTTACACATAAAAATTTATAGATCTAGACTCTTTGTGACTCCATGGACTGCAGCCCATGAGGCTTCTCTGCCCATGGAATTTTATAGGTAAGAACAGTGGAGTGGATAGCCATTCCCTTCTCCAGGGGAAGTTCCTGACCCAGGGATTAAACCTGGGTCTCCTGCATTGCAGGAAGATTTTTCACTGCCTGAGCCACCAGGTAAGCCCTTGCATGGGTTAGTATGCACATATTAAAAACCAAGATGTAAATGTTAGGTATACTCATTGCTACTGATGTGCCATTGCTTCTAGGCTCTTTCAACTGAAACAGCAGGGAAAATAATGACAAGAATGGAAGTATGTAAAGGGGCCAAAGAAACAATGGAAAGAGCTCCCAATGGTCAAAACTGGAAAAGTCTGAGCAACAAAATAAATATTGGAACATAACCCAAAGTATAAAATAAATATTTAAAGTCCATATAACATGAATAAATAGGGAGAACAGAGAATTTTTCTGTCTCTAACAATTGCACATACTCTATGTAGAGACTGACCACCCAAGCAGGTAGAACATAAGATTCTGAACAGGCACATGTTGATGAAGGAAAGGGAAATAAACACAAAATGCCTGGAACTCACAGTTTCACTCATTTACTGAAACCCTGTGTGGGAAGCCCTGAGCAGACGGTGTGGCATAGGAAGGCACAGAATCTTGGTGGGTGGTTTCAGTGAAAAGAAGAAGAGGCCACGGAGTGGAAGGGAAGCCACAAGCCAGCTCATTACTACTATGTACCATTGCTCCTGGCAAAATATATTCAAAGTCCTAGGAACCAAGTGTTTATTCTCTTTCAATTAATAAGACTGTGTCATGTTTTATTTTTTGTACATACTTCTAGTTTGAGGCTACTTACTTATCTGTGCTCTGTTTTTACTCAGATGTATTTACTCACAGCTGTGAGATTATTCATCCCCCCAAACTAAGGCAAATCTGGTGGAAGATTTTTATAAAATAATAAACCATTTGCCTTACAGTAAAGGTGAAACCTGTTATTACTACTGTTACTGTTTTAGTCAGGTCTTACCATGTTTGCCTTTCCTGTGGCTCAGTCGGTAGAGAATCAGCCTGCAATGCAGGAAACCTGGATTCGATCCCTGGTTGGGAAGATCCCCTGGAGAAGAGCATGGCAACCCACTCTAGTATTTTTGCCTTGAGAATTCCATGGACAGAGGAGCCTGGTGGGCTATAGTCCATGGGTTGCAAAGAGTCAGACATAACTGAGCGACTAACTACCCTACCATGTTTGAAAGAAAATTGTTGGTTTCTCTTTAAAATGATGTGATTTGCATCTAATTTACATCTAAGTTAGCTAATTTGAAAGACTTTAATTGCTTTACTTTCCCTTACTGACATTACCCAAGGTGATTGACAACCCTAAACCCATACAATTTTAGCCTTGCTCCAAACTGTTTTGATAAAAATGAAGTAGAATTCATAAAAAGATAAAATGAAGGATATAATGAAAATTAGATAAAAGTAATAAGTAAATCTGCTCTTTGCTGCTCAATGCATGTCCAAACTTTCCTCAAAAGTGTTACTTGCTGTCTTTTATTCTGAATGACACATGTGTTCCCTCAGCATTTTTGCATTTGACTCAGTCTGTATCAGTCTGTGCTTATTAATTGTTTATTAAATGTTTTTGGTGCTTTAATATCCTGTGCATATAAGTGTGCATGTCTCTGCCTTACACATGTATGCATGTGTTTGTATTCAGTCTACCAAAATAAATCACAAAACTCTTTAAGATCAGCATAGTATCTTTGAATTTTATGAAGGGTAAAGGAGGTATAGAAAAGCCTTTACATTATAAGAGGTCATATTATGGAGGTCCTTTGTATTATGGGGAACTGAGAAGGCAATGGCACCCCACTCCAGTACTCTTGCCTGGAAAATCCCATGGATGGAGGAGCCTGGTAGGCTGTGGTCCATGGGGTCGCTAAGATTTGGACACGACTGAGCGACTTCCCTTTCACTTTTCACTTTCATGCATTGGAGAAGGATATGGCAACCCACTCTAGTGTTCTTGCCTGGAGAATCCCAGGGGCGTGGGAGCCTGGGGGGGCTGACGTCTATGGGGTCACACAGAGCCGGATACGACTGAAGTGACTTAGCAGTAGCAGAGCAGTCCAACATTCCCAAATTACC
The DNA here is from genome assembly GCF_000754665.1 of Bison bison bison. Lineage (NCBI taxonomy): Eukaryota > Metazoa > Chordata > Mammalia > Artiodactyla > Bovidae > Bison > Bison bison. The sequence continues at coordinate 863,356 of NW_011495058.1, read as the reverse complement.
AGATAGGTTTTCTTGATAAAGTAGTCAGTAATGCTGAATGTTCTATTTTCCTACCTTTATACTCTAATAATCATCATGAGGCAACTGATTATACAGAAGTAGTCAAGAAACTAAAACTACACTTATATACAATGATTTGGTTTAAATTTACTTTGTCAACCTTTTTTGATAACCCTTCTTTCCTATATGCTAAACATTTTTGCTATTCATTTAGGAGATAAAGAGAAAGAAAATAATCACATCTTGAAAACCCTGAGTATCAATCACTATCCCCTGATACATTTAATCTCTTCTTATATCTTTCTAACATTTTTATTTTCATATTTATTCAGGCCACAAATATTTATTGAACACTTACTATATGCCAGGAAGCCTTCTATAAGCTAGAGCTATAGAAATGAACAAAACAGAAATTTTATCATGTGGACATTTCATTCTCTTCCTGCTTGGATATTGAAATTTTGATGAGAAAAAGTTAATATATAAGGCATGAATGCAAACAATTATCCACCACTAATTAATGATAAGAAGAGAAAGCCCAGTTGCCCACTAGATATTTAAAGCTCAGAATATGCTTTCAGTTTCTTTTTGTGTTTCACAGTTATAATGACTAACTGTATTTGTTTTACTTTCTCTAAATTTAACAACTACTTTAAAAATCTGAGAAAAAACTCAGGCCTCGTAATTTTTTTCTAACCAATCCAAATATATAGATCTCTGGAAGGTTCTTCCTCATAGATTCCAGATAGTTCAGCCTAGAATCCATTCTAGGTAAATACTGTCTCGCTGAGGATTATTCAGTGTAATTTTCCTTAAGAATCAGTACATGGAAAAGGGAACTCTCTTACACTGTTGGTGGGAATGCAAACTAGTACAGCCACTATGGAGAACAGTGTGGAGATTCCTTAAAAAACTGGAAATAGAACTGCCTTATGATCCAGCAATCCCACTGCTGGGCATACACACTGAGGAAACCAGAAGGGAAAGAGACACATGTACCCCAATGTTCATAGCAGAATTGTTTATAATAGCCAGGACATGGAAGCAACCTAGATGCCCATCAGCAAATGAATGGATAAGAAAGCTGTGGTACAGATACACAATGGAGTATTACTCAGCCATTAAAAAGAATACATTTGAATCAGTTCTAATGAGATGGATGAAACTGGAACCTATTATACAGAGTGAAGTAAGGCAGAAAGAAAAACACCAATACAGTATACTAACGCATATATATGGAATTTAGAAAGATGGTAACAATAACCCTGTATACGAGACAGCAAAAGAGACACCGATGTATAGATCAGTCTTATGGACTCTGTGGGAGAGGGAGAGGGTGGGGAGATTTGGGAGAATAGCATTGAAACATGTATAATATCATGTATGAAACGAGTCGCCAGTCCAGGTTCGATGCACGGTACTGGATGCTTGGGGCTGGTGCACTGGGACGACCCAGAGGGAGGGTAGGGGAGGGAGGAGGGAGGAGGGTTCAGGATGGGGAATGGTGGTATACCTGTGGTGGATTCATTTCGATATTTGGCAAAACTAATACAATATTGTAAAGTTTAAAAATAAAATAAAATTAAAAAAAAAGAATCAGTACATGAAATGTCTTTAGAAAGTAAAATTAGCAGAAAATAAAACAGCTGCATTTTGAATATGCACTTGCCACCTGCACATTTGCAAGTACATAGTATCAAATTAAAATTACAGTGACCTGAGAATGAATTGAATTTAGTTCTATTTGAATATTTATATTGCAACATATTTAGATGTTTTATTTGAAGGTGTTTCTGCCTTTGGACTAGGCAAGTGTATTGGGTGTGTGTGTGTGTGCATTGATATGTGTGTACATGCATTTTGCATATGTACAATAAATAAAAAGTTTTTCCTCTACCTCTTATAAAGCATTTTAAAATAAAAATACTTGATTTAAAGTACCACTCGCTTTTACTTTTAGGAAATCTTTCAGACATTATTTGCTGTCATAGCAGAATACAAATAAAAACTCTACATACTTAAGTGTGTGATTCCATAGACACCTATCCAGAGAAGTGAGAAAATGTTTCCCAAGATACAGTGATATGTATCTAAGCACAGTGCATTTTTAGGCAACTAATAATCACAACTAACAATCACAATAAAACATTGTATCTTGTTATAGCAAAAGAATAGTAATTTTAACATTGTAGAATTCCTGTTCAAGAGTTAGCACTGAGCTGAGAAATACATTTTACTATATAAAATAACAATAAACATCAGTTAAGGAAAATTCTTGAAGGCCACTGCATGAAGCATTACATGGGTATTGCTCTAGAGGAGGCTGATGGCTCAGTTCCACCAGACCTCTTCAGAGAGGCATTGTAATAATAGCTGCATCTTTGAAGAGTAGCTTAGGAGGAGAGAGAAAATAACTGCTAGCTACCATCTTCGGTTGTTAAGCTTTACCTCCACATGGTACTAAATCCCAGTATGTTCAGATTGAGTGGAGCTGGTTCAAGGCAACAAGGAAACCCAGAAACTGGAGGCATAGGCCACAGTAGGGTTTTGCTTCCCAACATCAAAAGCAACATTTGAGGCAGGAGCTAACCTGTCTCCAGGATGCAGAAGTGTGCAAGTATTATCTAGGCCATTCTGAAGAAAAAGTAAAGGCAAGTGCAGGACCCAAGGGAAAGTGTCAGTTGAATCCACATTGCCTGAGAACTTTACCCATGGGTCTAACTCAGATTGTATCTTTTTGCTCTACTAAAAGCCAGCAAGAACACGTCATAAGTAAACAATAGCTTGTAATGAATTGTAAGGGACTACCATATAGCCTAAACTTTTTAATAGTTTAGGATCCATTATGGACTCCTATTGCCATTCTGTATTTTTTATGTCTTCATGAATGGAAAATGTTTTACTTGTTATTTCCCTCTTAGAATTTGTATTTTACTTGTTATTTCCCTTTTAGTATTTAGTTATTTCCCTTTTCATATTTCCCTTTTAGTGTCTGATTGATCTAGTTTTCAGATATCTCCCCCTGTCTGTTTGACCTTATATATCATGCTTTAATATGAATAATTACCAAAACATAAAACACATAAGCCACAGAACACTGATAGAAAAGCAGCTTCTCAAGTCATCCTGATGAATTGTAATGCTGTCTCTAATTCTTAGAAACTGCATGGATCCAGGGAAAACTTACTCTCTTGTCCATAGTATCGAACATGCCTATCTTGTAGAGTAGTGGTGGAAATTAAATAAGTTAATACATAAAAACACCTAGAAAAGGGCCTGCCACAATATAAGTGCTGTATAGATCACAGCCATATGATTGCTGAGAGATTTTTACTGTGAAAGATTTTCTAACTGAACATGGCCATCGCCTCTATAATCTCTTTTTGGTTGTGGCCAAGAAGAGAGCACTCTGCCCAGCACACAATATATATTCTTGTAGTAGGTAATGAGAATAATACAATAAAAGATTTGGGAAAAGGAAAAAAATGGGAAATGGAATCAATCACCCAATTATTTGTATTACATATAAGACAAACATAAGTGGAACACTTTAGGGTAAATCCTCATGGCCAATGGGTTCCACAGTCAAAAGTTTTTAGTTAAGTATATTTTAAGATTTAAAAATCAACAGATACTAAAAGCTAGAATTAAATATATGATGTGTTGAAATATGTGAATAAAAACTTCAAGTATATACTTAAACTATTTAAGTGAGCAACTGTGCTTGTACATTCAATTAATTTTAATATTTACTCTTTTTACATTAATGCTATATTTTTAAAATTAATGTTGATCTTTATTTATTTCTTATCTACCTAGTCACTTAAAGGATTTGAAATGACTTCCGGGATTTTCAAGCTTAATGGTCATATCAACTGCTTAAAATGTGGACCTTTTTTTTTTTTTAATCAGAAAACATACAATAATTTAGATGAATATCATTTTGGCACAACTGCAAACTTAAATGAGGGGAAATCAAAAATTGAAAATAATGACTGTCTTATCCATTTTCACACTTATGCATTAAACCTCTCAGTTACATTACCAAAAAAATGAAATCCATTTAAACCTTTGAGCATACATCAATTTTGTCTTGTCACTTCACTGATGCATTCTAAAAAATCAATAAATACACTGAGTTCTTTGAAAATTATGCTTCCTTTCATTTTCAAGTATCTATGCTCTGAACACTAAAGAGTATAATTTGGCATGGATTCCATTTTATACAAAGACAGATTTCCATTATAACTATATTGACAAATTACTTATACACAAGCTTCCAGGCAGAACTAACTTGTAATAAAAGTCATGTACTAGATCTCACTTCAGCAAACTTTCCAAAAGCACCCATGAAATGTTGCATTCTGTAATTCTACCATCTGCTGCATGGTTCAACATCATATAACCTTTGCCAGATAGGACTGTTAAATAATTCCATTGTACTTGCAACTAAGATAGGGTAATTTTACCCCAATTTATTAAGTATGAAAGGGTCTAGAGAGTCTATCTTATGTCTAATACCAAAACTTTTTGCATTTTCTTATCTTTCATATTAGTCTTATATCAATTAATTGTTTCCACCAACCAAACACCATAAATTACTAATTAGAGTATACCTTATAAAATGGCTATGTGGTAAATGCACTAGCTTCAGAAGAATGAGATACGATCTCAAGATACATATTTGGATGTGAATTGTCATTTTCATATACAGGAGATCATATGCATGATAAAAAATGCTCTCTAATAGAATAAATAACAGCTGAATATCACATTTTTGCATCATGAAACACATAATAAGTCATTTTTTACAAATTCACTTCAGTGTTATTGCTAGACCCTGAAAAGGCTTACAAATATTTTTGTCAGTACCTGAATCTGCACAGTGAAAGCTTATTGCTTGTAAGTTAAAAAAAAAAAAATCAAATCATATCAGGCAAGCAGAACAGGAAATGATAACAGACTCTCCCCTCACTGCCTTACCAACTATCTCATATTTAGTCAGTAGATTAAGTCATGGAAGATTAAAATAGAAGCTTGCTCAGGACATGTAGAAAATGTAAAATACTTTATTTGCAAAAATGTAAAGAGGAAAAATGGGTTGGAAAAGCAATCAAGTTTAAAAAGTCCCTGAAGAATCTAAATACCTTTCTATTATATTTTTGAGGGATTGCCATAGTTTGAAGATAAACCATTAAATCTTTAAAATTAACCAACAGGAGGGCAATCTGAATGATAAAGCCATTCTAATGAAATGCAGACAAACACTAAAAAGTATTAAAAGTGACAAGTAAAATCCATTAGAGAACAGCATTTAACTACTGGAATCAGAAGACTATTTACTTTGTCAATTTATAGCTCCTTTGCACAGAAACAAAACATCCTCCAGAGTGTCACAGTCACACTTGTAAGGCAAACAGAATGTGGTCATTTGAGTGGTATACAGAGTATTCATGCTTCCAAGTGAAACATCCAAATATCATTGAATCTACAAGCCCACAATTAACTATGCTTCAATGGGTTAACACTCACTCTTGCAAAATGAACACAGCAGATTTAGGAAGTAATTAAAAGCCAGAAAATAATTGCAGTTCAATTCATCAACTACAAGAATGTTTCTCAACAACTAGAAAAGCTATCCTTAGGTGAGCAAATAAGAGTTCCTGTTCAAAACTCTTCAGAAACTGTAAGTGAAAGTGAAGTCACTCAGTTGTGTCTGACTCTTCATGACCCCATGGACTGCAGCCTACCAGGCTCCTCCGTCCTTGGGATTCTCCAGGCATGAGTACTGGAATGGGGTGCCATATCCTTCTCCAGGGGATCTTCCCAACCCAGGGATCGAACCTGGGTCTGCCGCTTTGCAGGCAGATTCTTTACCATCTTAGCCAGCAGGGAAGCCCTCAGAAACTGTAGGTGACCAATAAAAACAATAGATGATTCCCTACTTTGAGTTCTATAAACACTAAACATCCAATCATTTCTTCTGGCAAACTATTGTAAACCTTAAAATATGCAGAAAAAAGGGATGAGAGTAGAACTTTCCAAACACAGAAAACATCTCCATTTATAAATGCTCACCAACAAAGGCAGCATTGATTTTTGAAGAGAACTTTGATTTGAACAAGCATATTCTAAGCTTATAGAATGCATGCTGAACAGGGTTACTACTTTTGGAAACATTAATCTAAGAAGGGATCAAGGAAAATGAAATTGTATACAGAATCAATTCATCCCCTTGAAATGAAAAAAGCTACAGTGCATGTTTTTCAAAGACTATATTCATCTTTTTTATTAGTAATACAATAAACTGATAGCTTAAATGATTATTTAAATAAATTACTATATTTCAGATTTCACTATGATAATTTTATTCATTAGAAAACATTAGTAAAAAATATTAGGAAATAAGCACTAAAAATCTAGCTTGAAAAAGAAAAATATGTAAAAATAAATCAGACAAATAATTAGCAGTTATTTTAGAGAATTCATGTAATTCAGGGAAACTATTTTGTTAAATAAAACTACTTGCTATTATCTAAACATTTCAAGGCATTTACAGATATGGCAACCCAGTCTAGTTTCCTGCCTGAAAAATTCCATGGACAGAGGAGTCTGGCAGACTGCAGTCCATGGAGTCACAAAGAGTCAGACATGACTGAGTGACTGAGTGCACACACATACATGTAGAGAGATTCCAAAATCAGTCTCAGTAATGTATGCCTCTTACCTGAACTTTTTGATACAACATTCTATGTCAGTTCCAGCAGTACCAAAATAAATGGTTAGAGTTTCAATACTAATATGAATAAGCCTATTTCTGGTGTCACTAAGACTGGCCTGTCATGCATAGCAATGCTAAGCCCTTGCCATGGTGGGAAATATTAGCAGCCATTGCCCAGTAAGGCTGGCTCCACTGTGCCGGAGATAAGGGTCTGTGATCTACAGACTCTGCTAATAGCACAGCATAGTTTATTCTGTATCAGCCAACCTCTCTTTGAGTATTTCAATTTTACAATAAGTTGGTCCTCCTGAGATTCGAACTTTCTCTTGAAATCCAATCAGCCTGCTAGGTTTCTATCATTCTCTCTCCCACTTTCCAACCCTTTTCTACCCACTCTCCCTCACTCTGTGAGACTGGTAAGAGTACTCACCGGCTGTGAAACTCCCCTGGAATAGTATTCCTCATATAGCTTATGGGATTGTGACAGTTGAATTTCATCATCTTCTGGGCTCTACCCATAGATCAAGTTGCTTTGCCATTTTGATCAGGGACCTGAATACCTAGACCACTCCCCAAGAGCATTTGGCCTACAAGCTGTTTCGTAATCTTTGTCCTATTTCATCTATGCCCAGCTTCTTCTATTTCCCCAACTGTTCTCAAGAGCCTTTATAACCAAACCACAGGAGATACAACAACATGGCTAAAATCATGGTCCTGTACCGGAGCTGGGCCTCAGGCGTGATCAAATGGCCCCTACGGCACATCTGAAATACCCTTGGAGACATTTAGTCACCATATCTTCCTATCCTCTAGGATTCAATTCAAAGACAAACAGGAGAAATAAGTTTCTCTCCAGTATGAACCTGCTGCATAGGCTGCAGCTGTTACTTTTTGGAAACAAAAATACCTCCAGAGGTAAAATATCTTACGATGCTTGACTAAGTTAGAGGAAACAGTATTTATAATGGTTGCAATTCTTTTCAAAGTATATGTGATGAATTTGAGCAACCTCTGGGAGTTGGTGATGGATAGTGAAGCCTGGCATAATGCAGTCCATGGGGTAGCAAAGAGTTGGACATGACTGAGCGACCGAACTGAACTGAAGCCTGGAATGTGTGAACATGTCTTATCTAGCCATAAAAAGTTATTCACATATCCTTAAATACATGGATTTCTTAATATGATATCATAATAAACAATTTGGGAAGAAATGGGAAATAAGAGTATCTGAAGTATATAGTAACAATCATGATCATTCCTTCTTGGTTTGGTTTTATATTTAATTTTTGTAACCTTGCTCTGATTTGCCCCCAGACGATTAGAGAGTCAAAATTAGGAGAGTTGATTTGGAAAGGAGGCAATGAGCTGAAATTACTAACAAATTTGATTATAAGCACCTACTGTTTTTTATTTCACAATATTTCAGAAAGTTCAAATAATTGCACATATTTATTCAGAAAAATTTTGTAATATTAATGGTTTTATCTGTATTGCTGGGAGAAATTTCAATCATCTCAGATATGCAGAGTTTGAGCAAGCTCTGGGAGATGGACCGGGATGCCTGGTGTGCTGCAGTCCCTGGGGTCGCAAAGAGTTGGACACGACTGAGCAACTGAACAGCAACAATCTGTGTGTGTGTTTGTGAAATATGCTTCATACTATATTTATTTCTAGTAAACATAGTATATTTACCCTTGCTAGGCTAATTTGCAGAATTTCAATTAAATGGTATACTAAAATATTTTGCAAAGAGGATCAAAAATTCACAAAAAATAAAATCCCTTTGAAACTTCTTAACTCCAAATAGCATTGAACATAAAAGCATATCACAAACTATTACATTTAAAATAGATAAACAACGAGGTCCTACTGTATAGCACAGGGAAGTGTATTGTATATTTTGTGATTAACCATAATGGAAAAGAATACAAAAAAAGAATGCACACATGTGTATAAGTGAGTCACTTTGCTATACAGCAGAGATTGGCACAATATTGTAAATCAACTATACTTCAATAATTTTTTTAAAAAGGAACATCAAATAAAACAGGTTGTTATTAAAATACTTTTTATGTTAATAGTAGATATCAACCCTCATGTTCCCAATAAATGTGGTCACCTAAAAACTGAGTATCTAGGGAACTGTCAACTGTCACTAATTTAGTTGAAGAATTGAAATTATCTTCAGCAAATTAATTTATTTTATACGCCATAAGATTTTTACACTTATTTAAATCATTAAGAATATTTTCCATTGAATACTGTGAGATCCATAAAGCATCACATTTTTTTCAAATAAGGGTTTCATCCAAGTTGGTGATTTATTTTGTTTTTAACTACTTCGGTTAGTCCTTACAGGTTAGCTTAGTTAGAAGGAAAGTAAGAGTACAATTTCAGGTTTATGAACCTTGAACCCACTCCCACTCCAAGCACTAACTTGATTATCAATGGCCCTTCACTCAGAGATAATTTTTTTTTCTTTCTTCTTTTTTTTTTTTTTAAACTTCATGTGGGTCATACAACAAACTATATAGTACAGTCTTCTACTCCTTCAAGTGAGGAAGATTTAAAGATTTTTATTTTGTTTTGAATTTGAATGGAAAAATATAAAGTGAGTATTAGTCTAGTAGGTATTTGTGAGAAAAAGAAATGATAAGGAATACTTAAATCCAGTTGTCTTAATATACAATTTTGAGTTTGAGAAAGCCTAACTGGGAAACATATGTAGACAAAACAAAGAGATAATCTGGATCTTATTTTCTATTATTTCAATGATCTATTTTGCAGTTGAATAGACACATATATGTCTCAAAATTATTTAGGATGACTCGCTAGTTGTCTCTTTCATTTATTATATTTCACCAGCTCAATATTATTATTATTAGTGGCATTTACATATAATATGCAGGTGCATTTACCAAGATCCCTTCATATGTAGTTTGGTTATTTGGTTGCTCATAGAAAAATAAATACCATATAGATCTTGAACAACTGATACAATATATATTTCAAAATGCACAAGCTGAAAGGTTGAAATGTTCCCTCCGTATTCTATAAAGAAATAATTATTAGAACTGGATAGTGTTAGAGTTTCCTGAAGCTTAGAAATCATTTCATTAAATTTCTAGAATTTAAAGGAAGAGAAGATGGCTCTTTAGATTTGAAAAAAGGACTAAATTTTTTCAAATATAAGGGATGTTTCAAAGAAGAAAACTATAGAAAATTGAGTATAAAGTAATTTGCTTTTTCACAGGTTATCAACAGGATAATCCATAAGACTAAAGTAGAGAAATATGAACAATTTGCTCAGTAGAGATGGGAAAGTGAGAAGAATGAACACAGATTTTTTTAAATAGTGAAGGAATGTAGGAAAATCCATTTTCCCAAAATGTTCATTTTAGAGATCATTTAAATTTGTAGTTATACCTTAGAATGATCTTCATGTAATTTAAAATTAATTTGCTCAAATCTTGATCCTCTGATGACCTATTTTCCTTCATCTCTCCCTCATTTCCTTCAACAACTGACTGAGTTCATTTACTTACCATATGCTAAGCTTACGCATAATGTTCCCAGTGGTGAACAAAACCAGCCCTGGAGGAATTTACAAGCATATAGTGGATTTGCAGTGAGCAATACTGATCAAATATAAAAATGTAAATTTATAACTATGATAAGGGACCATTCAACAAGTTATGAGAACATCCAATGAGGCAAGTATATCAAGTTGGAAAGGTTAGGAGGGTGTTTTCAAAGAATAGGGGGTCCAGCTCAGTTCCTTCCCTGACTAGTTGATAATTTGATTCAATTCTACCTTCAATTTTATTTCTCATTTTCTTTTCCTATCACTAAATTTCAAATTTCTGGCCCTGAAATTGACCAATGTCTCTGATGAAGGGTGAGTTCTTTCTCCCATGAGAGCAACTATATGCAAAATAACAAAAGCCAGCTTATCTCTATTGTTTCAACATCCCTTTGGCTATCTGCTCCTTGTCTCTGAAAGTCCAACTCTGTTATAGCATTTATAGAACCCTACATCAACTTTTATGTATCAAACCAAAACACTCAGGACACATCACACTTTTCATATTTCAGTGTAAAGAAAATTCAGTTATTGCTTTTTGATAGATAACTGTGGATGGATTTGAATATGTAGTTAAGATTTAGTTTTTTTTCCCAATAAGATTAAAGTGCCTATGTGGATTCTTTATTATAAGAAAAAAAAATGAAAACACTATATCATGCTTTAGACTTGCTACAAAATGCACTTAAAATTTACAGGAGGACCACTCTTTATTGCAGATCTCCTCTCACATTTCTGGAGATTTCCAGATGGAGCATGCTGGAGCAGAACTGAACTGATCCACTTATCAAAGGGAATATTCCTCAGGACACAGGCTGAGGCCAGATGACACAGCTGCCAGAGATGGATTATGAAGAGTTGCTTTGATTTCTGCAGATCAGTATCCTTATTAATCAAAATCCTGACAAATGCAAATTCAATAAGGTTTCTTTGGACCTAAAGAGATCAAATTGCTAACATCCATTGGATCATCAAAAAGACAAGAGAGTTCCAGAAAAAAAAGATGTTTTTCTGCTTTATTGACTATTTCTGCTTTATTGACTATGCCAAAGCCTTTGACTGTGTGGATTACAACAAACAGTGGAAAATGCTTAAAGAGATGGGAATACCAGACCACCTGACCTGCCTCCTGAGAAATCTGTATGCAGGTCAAGAAGCAATAGTTAGAACTGGACATGGAACAACAGACTGGTTCCAAATCGGGAAAGGAGTACATCAAAGTTGTATACTGTCACCCTGCTTATTTAACTTATACACAGAGTACATCTTGAAGAAATGCTGGGCTGGGTGAAGCACAAGCTGGAATCAAGATTGCTAGGAGAAATATCAATAACCTTAGATATGCAGATAACCACCACCCTTATTGCATAAAGCAAAGAAGAACTAAAGATCCTCTTGATGAAAGTGAAAGAGGAGAGGAAAAAGTTGGCTTCAAACTCAACATTCAGAAAACTAAGATCATGGCATCTGGGCCCGTCACTTCATGGCAAATAGATGGGGAAAGAGTGGAAACAGTGAGAGACTCTATTTTGGGGGGCTCCAAAATTACTGCAGATGATGACTGTAGCCATAAAATTAAAAGATGCTTGGAAGAAAAGTTATGACCAACCTAGACAGCATATTAAAAAGCAGAGACATTATTTTGCCAACAAAGGTCTGTCTAGTCAAGGCTATGGTTTTTCCAGTGGTCATGTATGGATGTGAGAGTTGAACTATAAAGAAAGCTGAGTGCCTAAGGATTGATGCTTTTGAACTGTGATGTTGGAGAACACTCTTGAGCATCCCTTGGACTGCAAAGAAATCCAACTAGTCCATCCTAAAGGAGGTCAGTCCTGAATATTCATTGGAAGGACTGATGCTGAAGCTGAAACTCCAATACTTTGGCCACCTGATGCAAAGAACTGACTCACTTGAAAAGACCCTAATGCTGGGAAAAAATGAAGGCAAGAGGAGAAGGGAACGACAGAGGATGAGATGGTTGGATGGCATCACCGACTCGATGGACATGAGTTTGAGTAACCTCCAGGAATTGGTGATGGACAGGGAAGCCTGGCATGCTGCAGTCCATGGGGCTGCAAAGAGTCAGACATGACTGAGCAACTGAACTGAACTTAACTGGACATAAGGAGCTTATTATATGGTTTCCTATATTCAAAAAGAAAGTATAGCACCTCCTGAAAATGATGTAATCCTGCACATTCAGGCTCTGGAAAAGTCTAATTTTAGATACTGCAAATGCCCCAAATAGCAACTGGCACTTGTTTAATTCTTACAACATGTATTTCACAATAATTCTGTAAGCAAAAGTGCAAATAAGATGCTTTTTTTTTTTGTATGTGAATAGACCAAAGATGCAATATTCTTCTCATTTTCTCTCACAATGTCTTTTTTTTTTCAAATTCAATTAATTTCTATGGATTTGACTAAAATATCTTCAAAATGTGTCTAGACTTTGATTACTTCTTACCACCACCATCACCACCCTGATCCAAGCCACCTTATTTCACCTAAATGACTGCAATATCTCCTAATTGCCTTCCCTGTGTCAGGGACTTCCTATCTTCAGTCTATTCTCAACACAGTGGCCAGAGTGATCCTGTAAAAGTATATGTCAAATCACATCGTGCCTATGGTGAAAGCCTTCACTGGTTTCCAAGGACCTGTAGGGTGCTTCAGAATCGCATGCCCCAGGTGACTCTGTTCTCATCGTTTTCATCTTCTCCTCTCCTACCACCATCCTCAAGCTTGTGCACTACCTAACAGCCATGCAGGCCTCTTGCTGTTCCTTTAACATGCCAGTATGAATCTTATCTCAAAGCTGTAGACAAAGTATGTCCTCATTTTAGAAAGCTTTTACACTAGATATCTGCATGGTTAGTTTACTCAGCAGTCACTTCTGAGAGGAGCCTTCTCTGGGCCATATCTAAAATATCAGTCCTCATGGATCAGTTATTGTCCACATTCTATGTGTGTATCTCCCCTTCACTTAATATCTAAATTATATATATTTTACTTTTTCATCTTTTTAAGTTATCTGTCTGCCCCAGCTAGAATGTAAGTCTTGTAAGGACAGCTTTATTTACTGTAGTATTTGCATAAGGGTACTTGAAGAGAGAAAAGTGTTTAATCGCTATTTGACTCTAAATAAGTGAAGTTCTCAGATGTTGAATAATTGATTGAAGGCCATATGGCTAAGAGTAAAGGACTCTGTAGTCAAATTGGGTCTTTCTTATTTCATAGTATTTTACTAATTTGTGACACCTGCCTAACTTTCTTAAGCTGCATTTGCTTCTAAACATAGAACTGCAAAGAGAATGTCCAGATATAAAGGCTGTGCCCCACAGCTTGACTCTGGGTAGAAAAATGATCAAATAACATTTAATTTTTCAACTTGAGCTAGAATATCTATATCTATATTCAAGAATCACAGCCAAGGCTGCACTTCCATACCTTTATTTTTCCTTCCAAAATGACATCTCTGTAGTTCTTGAAGGAGATTGTGAAGTGAAGTTGCTCAGTCATGTCCAACTCTTCACGACCTCATGGACTGTAGCTTACCAGGCTCCCCTGTCCATGGGATTTTCCAGGCACGAGTACTAGAGTAGGTTGCCATTTCCTTCTCCAGGGGATCTTCCCGACCCAGGGATCTAACCCAGGTCTCCCACATCGTAGGCAGATGCTTTACCGTCTGAGCCACCAGGGAAGTCCATTAGTTCTTGGCCTTTGCCAAAATGTATTCTTTGTTAAATGGATATGTATATTTTGGAAATTTAAGAGGGATTTTGTACACTTGAATGTGAGATGAGGCAGTTCTACACTGAGCCTTTCAAAGCTAAAAGAGTTATGGATAAAAGAGAAATTTTAAAAAATTAAATGGAGGAAAAGAACAAGAGCCATAAATGCTACTTCCTAATTGTCATATTATATAGCCCCATACCCCATCTCTTTCTGTCTCCTGAAGAAGTTAAACTTGTTCTATCTTACATTAACAAAATTATGGTTTAAATCCAATGAAATATTTTTGAAAACTTAAATACTTTTTCAAATGTGTAATGATTGAAAGAAAAGGAAGTTAAAGAACTGAAAAATTCTATTTCTTAGACTCCCGAATTTCTTCTTCTTCAATAGTCATTTTACTTCCTTATAAGAGGAACATGCAAAACTGTAGATCCTTTGGAAACAACTGAAAAGGTTTTAGGCAGAAAGAAAATATTTAACAGGTTTGATAGGTAACAAACTTTTAAACCACAATACTTTTGTTGTTATTGTTGGTTTGTGTGTGTGGTAAAAATTACATAATGTAAAACATATAGTTTTAACCATATTTATATTGCTGTAACATCTTATTCATCAGATTACAAAATATTTAGATAATATTTTAGGAAGAAGAAAACCCTTACTATGGCAGGCTTTCCTATCATAGTAAATATCCCTCATTGATGAGAATAAAATGCCCTGAACTTTCATGTACTGGTAGAGAAGAGTAAGAAAACAAACATTTTCTAGCTAAAATAAGAAAAATATTCTATTTTCACAACAATCTATTAATTCCAAAGACTGTTGCATACTGGTCTTTAGAGGATATCACAAATTAGAAGCAAGACCAATGATTTCTAAAATTCTTAATTGAGTATTTCCAATGACTTCACGCTATGCTAAACGGAGATGAAACTTGGGGATTTTTTTCCTAGCACAGAATATACTGATTACGCTTTATTGCCCTCAGTGCTCAAGTCACTGAAGCAGTAATATACTCTGAGATACTGTGGAAGTCTGAAAAAGTTAGTTTCTCTTCATGGTACAATCTACCATACTAATGGAAAACAATTTATACACTTGCAACATTCTAACTTATTATCCCACTAGTAAGTTTGTAAACGTTTAATGTCAATAAAATCTTGTCCTCCTGACTTTCAATAGTCATAGAAAGCTTCTATTAAAGAGTAATACCTTCTGAGTATGGTTCTTATTAGTCTTATTTATTACAAAAACTATTTAAATATGAAAGAGGCTTTAATAGAATGCATAATTAATTAACCTGAATAAATGTGAAAATAATAGTTCAACCAGATGTCATGTAAAAAGTTTCCCTGGTGGTCTTTCTGGAAATATTTTTAAGTTGGATAACACTTTAGGTGCTTTTATTTATACTGATATAGTTAAATATTTTTCATTGTTAATTCACCTAGCTTTTGTTGAATTCCCTTGATTAGCTTAAGAAAGGCAGAACCTTGGGGGAATCTAATATAATGTTTTTCCTTAAAAGAAAAAAAAATAAATGATTAGGAAGGAGCAGTGTTTCTAATCAAAAGATCAATCATATCTTCAAATTCAAGACTCCTAAAAAGTTATTTTTTGAACTTGAGCAGGACATAAGTTGCTATAGCACCAAGAGCCATTAGGTTTTCTCCTTTTCTCTGTTATTTCAAAATCTTACTGAAGAATAATCAACTTCATTAACTTACCTCCCTGAAAACAACACCCAACTAAAACAATTCCAATTTTTAAATGTTTAATTTTTGTGAGCAATTTTATACCTTCTAGAAGTTAGAAACTTCTACATTAAAAACTGTCAGGAATCACACATCAAAACCACAGTGAAATAACATTTCATGCCAGTTAGGATGGCTATTATCAAAAGAGACAAGTGATAAGTTGCGGCAAGGATGTGGAGGAAAGAGAACTCTTCCTTGCACCCTGTTGGTAGGAATGTAAACGGATATAACCGCGATAGAAAACACTACAGAGGCACCTCAAGAAGTTAAAGATAAAACCATCACGATTTAGAAAATCATTTCTGGGTACATATCTAAAGGAAATGAAATCATTATCTCAAAGAAATAGCTGTACTCCCTTGTTCATTGCAACATTATTCATAATATCCTTAAAAACAACCTGAGTTTCCATTGACAGATGAATGAATACAGAAAATGTGGCATATTATTCAGCCTTAAAAAAGAAGGAAATCCTGTCATCTGTTATAGCATGGATGAAGCAGGAGAGCATTAAGTGAAATAAGTCAGAGAAAGACAAATACTGTTTGGCATTACTTATATGTGGAAACCTCTCCTCCCCTCAAAAAAAGAAAATTGAACTCAAGCAGTAGAATGGCTTGAGGATAGGAGAAATGTTGAGAAGTTGGTAAAATGGTACAAACTTTCAGTTATAAGATGAAAAAGTTCTTAGTATCTAATTCATAATGTGGTGACTATAGTTGACAGTACTATATTACATCATTGAAATTTGTTACGATCTTAAGGATTCACAATTTTAAAAAGGTAAATATGTAAGGTGATGGATGTATTAATTCAATTGTGGGTACCTGTTCATAATATATATATGTATCAAATCCCACATTGTACACTTTAAACATATTACAATTATATTTGTCAATTATACATTAATAAAACTAAAGAACATTGTCAAACTTCCTTCTTCACTGATTTGCTATGATTCTGTGGTCCATTATTTTAATCAATAACTCTCCTGTCTAAAGTCTGCAGCCTCCTACCTTTCTGCTTTTACTCCTACCCTCACTCCCCATTTAAACTTCTGCAGTTCTTAAGGATCCCATGAAACCAGCTCCCTGTAGCTTCCCTGAAGCGGTCAAGTCTTTTGAAAAAAGTGACACAATAGAACTGATTATTGAGTCTGAATTTACAGAGAAAGCAACATCAGAGGAGCCTTCTAAACTGCCTGTGTAGATAGCTCTTTACTGTCACTATGTCAAATATCCTCCATTGTTCTCCTAACTATAGCCCCTGAACATATCCTCTGACTATAGACTGGGCTTCCCTGGTGGCTCAGACTACAGATTATCTCACCTAATATTTTGTAGGAAATTGAAGCCATTAGACAGGAGCCATCAGCCATTCTCACTGACCTAACACACTACACACTGCCCCTTTTGGGCTACCCCAGAAGGGCTCTTCTTATTGCTTTCACCTCCTTCTTCCAGTAGTACTTTAATTCCTGCTGCTGCTGCTAAGTTGCTTCAGTCATGTCTGACTCTGTGCGACCCCACCAGGCTCCGCCATCCCTGGGATTCTCCAGGCAAGAACACTGGAGTGGGCTGCCATTTCCTTCTCCAATGCATGAAAGTGAAAAGTGAAAGTGAAGTTGCTCAGTCGTGTCCGACTCTTAGCGACCCCATGGACTGCAGCCCACCAGGCTCCTCCGTCCATGGGATTTTCCAGGCAAGAGTACTGGAGTGGGGTGCCATTGCCTTCTCCAACTTTAACTCCTAATAAATGGAATATTGCCTTCCATATCAGTAAACAAAGGATGCCACAGTCATCAGTGATTGCGGTCACAGCCTATGGTAAACTAGTGATCCCTGAGGGAACTCAGGAAGAAAAAGAATACCTGCCTTCTAGCAGCCACTAGACTGCAGTAAAAAGAATACCTGCCTTCTAGCAGCCACTAGACTGCAGTAAAAAGAATACCCGCCTTCTAGCGGCCATCAGACTGCAGCCACTTGCTCCAGTGATACCTGAGGAAACTCAGGATGTGCAAACACAGGATACTGTTCCCAGATAGCTGAGGCGCATGCTAAAAAGAGTAATTTCTGTGAGTCCAGACTCTTGCATCATCCCATAAATAGAAAAGCACTAAATTCATTAGCTTGAGATTTCTATTAATAGTTCTCTTTAATTAAAAGTAATCTTTTGCTCACATTACCTGCCCTTTGGTGCAAAGCTCCTACATATCAATTAGCTCCACCCCCTCCCCCACCCTCACTCTCTCAGAGTTACTTGTGATGCTGCCTCCTGGGTTTAAAGTCCTAAAAAGTCCTAAAAAGTCCTGCCAAATAAAACATAACTCTCACCTTTTATGTTGTGAGTATGTTTTTTTAGTTGACATTCCCAACCCCTTCTGTCCTCAGAAAACCATCTTAGCATCAACTCTTTTTCTCAAACATTCACAATTCCATCCTTCCTATAAGTTTGCAAACATGCTTAAGCCTCTACCATTTTTAATAATTCTCATTACCATCATGCTGCTTAGCTACTACAGTTCATTTTATACAAAAATTTTCTCTAAGAATCTTTCTGTAATAATTACTAAATATCACAATCATATTATCAAAAAGTTATTTGGACTTAAGTAATTGTATTGCTCAGTAATGTTTTTTCTTATAAGGAGAGAAAGATTCTTAATAACTGATTTTTTTGATCTGAATATATGTATCTACATATTTTTTTCCTAGAAAGGGAGTATAGATCATTTTAACCAAACTCTTTTGACTCTACAAAATGCCCAACTCCAACTGGCATCAAATAATTGGAATTTATTGACTCACAGAAATGAACACTCAGGGAGATAGCTTTTGTTTCTGGCATGGTTGTATCCAGAACTTAAATATCATCATCAATACTCTACCTTTCTCCATTTCTCATCTTTACTTCCCCTGGTGTTTTGTTTTGTGTTATGCTATTCCTACAGATATTTTCCTTGTGGTGTCCCCTGGCATCACCGGGGAATAATCCTATTCATGGCAGCAAAAGACTTTTGTGAATGCTAAATTTTCTGACTGGGATTATGAAATCATCTCAGACTCGATCTCTGTAACCTGACAGAGGGAATTTAAGATTGGCACCATCTTGAATATTTTGTTAAACTCTGTCAAGAAAATTAAAATTTAGAAGCAAAGAGTAAATTTATAATAATAATTCAATGACCAGTGGTTAATAATAATTGATAGATTAAAAATATTTAAAGATCTGCAGGCAACAGTTATTTTACAGGTGACTGTCATATAACTTTGAAAAATAAATAAGTCTGATATTATTCAAATACTATATTTTATCCTGAATCCAACAAAACCAATACAACAAAATGGATTAAAACAAAAAAATAGACTAACTTCACTTATGAATACAGCCAAGCTCCAGAAAGTATTAAGAATCTAGCAGCATTACAAATACAAAAATGCAAGAATGGTCTGATATAAGAAATCTATCAAAATAAAGGAAACGATCATATCATTATGTTGGTATGCTCAGAAAACCAATTAAGTACAAATAAGTAGTGTTTTATAATAAAACTTAAAGTATAATAGCAATATAAGAAATTCTTTTTTCTACTAAAAATCTATTTTAGTAAGCACCTTCTTCACTCATACATTTGAACACCCTTCCCCAATGTAGAGAATGCCTCATCTTATTAATTCATACCTCCTCAAGGTGCAAGCTGAATACTTTCTAAGCTGTACTTACAAACTACTATTTTGTAAAATATGTACATAATTTCTACAAAGCAATAAGGGACTTAATTAAAAGTGTTCATGTGTTCCTTTGTGTGTGTGTGTGTTCTACAGTGGCGACTATCTTATTTTAGTCACTAAACCCCAATCTTTTTAAAGTTCACTTAACATGTTTTGACAGAAATTTAACGGCAAAATTCTGAAAAGCAATTACCCTTCGATAAAAAATAAATTAATTAAAAAATGTTTGTGGAATTTATTATTTTATCAGTTTTTATAATGGGTCATCATTTCAAGCTTTGGTTTTCTACAAGCTCTGGTTGAAGACTTGTAACTATTTTCTAGTTTCTTGAACAAACTATTTGAAGACCCTGACCTGAATGCATTTCAAAAATCTAATTGTTCATTACCCAAGTGCATCTCTGAGTCTTGAGTTTCTCTTTATGATATATAGTAGAAGATCAAAATAAAAGAGCTCGTCTGTGATTGCCAGGCAAGAGCCTTATTTCCTCTTTGTGTATTTTCATTTTCTGAATACAGTTGAAACAAGAAAAATATAACAAAAAGAGTCCCTAGAGTTCTTCTTTAAACAACAGGTTATTCTATGTTGCCTTTCTGATTATATTTATATATCCTCATGCCACTCTTTTGAAATCACTTTTATTGGGAGTATTCTTATTCATTTTGTATGGAATTTTTATTCACAGAGATATATTAAGTCACTTACCCAGATACCTAAAGGGAGAATATGGCCCCCCCTGCTGCAGTGTCCCAGATTTCAGGTAATAATTTTGAAGAGAAGGTCAGTTTAGATGGATTAAAGACAGTTCATGCTCTATCAGATACCCACATGTTTAAGAATTATTAAAAGAATATTTCAAGTATAGTCCAGTTCCAGTGTTCATTCTTTTACTGAAAAGCATTGACTGTGTAGTTATATAATCTCTGGGCAGTAGGAACTAAAAAAGGAAAGGAAAGCACAGAAGTACTTTCTATAAGCCTGGATCCCTAGAGTTTCAAGAGGTGGCTGCCCAAGTCATTCTAACCATGGGGAAAGAAATGTACCTAAAGCCTCAGAGAAAACTGGACTCAAGATCATGGGAGACAAGTGTGTTCTATCATTTATGCAGCTTTCTGTCTTTTGCAGACTGATCTCATTTCTTTCTATTTCAGACTAAATAGAAAGTCTGGGTCATGGAAGTTCAGTTCAGTCACTCAGCTGTGTTCGACTCCTTGGGACCCCATGGACTGTAGCACGCCAGGCCTTCCTGTCCATCACCAACTCCCGGAGTTTACTCAAACTCATGTCTATTGAGTCGTTGATGCCATCCAACCATCTCATCCTCTGTCATCCCCTTCTTCCTCGTGCCTTCAATCTTTCCCAGCATTAGGGTCTTTTCAAATGAGTCAGTTCTTCACATCAGGTGGCCAAAATATTGGAGTTTCAGCTTCAGCTGAAAACTTCAGCTCAGCTTCCAGTGAATATTCAGGACTGATCTCCTTTAGGATGGACTGGTTGGATCTCCTTGCCGTCCAAGGGATTCTCAAGAGTCTTCTCCAACACCATAGTTCAAAAGCATCAATTCTTCGGTGCTCAGCTTTCTCTATAGTCCAACTCTTACATCCATACATAACGACTGGAAAAACCATAGCCTTGACTAGATGGACCTTTGTTGGCAAAGTAATGTCTCTGCTTTTTAATATGCTGTCTAGGTTGGTCATAACTTTTCTCCCAAGGAGTAAGCGTCTTTTAATTTCATGGCTGCAGTCACCATCTGCAGTGATTTCAGAGCCTCCCCAAATAAAGTCTCTCACTGTTTCCACTGTTTCCCCATCTATTTGCCATGACGTGGTGGGACTGGATGCCATGATCTTAGTTTTCTGAATGTTGAGCTTTAAGCCAACTATTTCACTCTCCTCTTTCACTTTTATCAAGAGGCTCTTTAGTTCTTTTTCACTTTCTGCCATAAGGGTGGTGTCATCTGCATATCTGAGGTTATTGATATTTCTCCTGGAAATCTTGATTCCAGCTTGTGCTTCATCCAGCCCAAGGTGGATGGATCCAGCCAAGCTGGATGGGTCATGGAAAGCACTCCTCTAAAGCTTCATATTTCTCTCTGAAGAGAAGGGTGGGCGAAAATTTTTTAGGGCTGTGTCATGAAAAGCACTTCTCTAAAGCCTCATATTTCCAGCTGCAGAGAAGCTAAGACTTAACCCTTTTATTTCCAAGTTGAACTTTCTGGAAAATCTCTGCCCTTAGGTTAGCTCAACCTCTCTTCCCCATTCTAATCACCTTCTGCCAGGGTGTATTGGTCTTTCCAGCATGGGATACGTCCCAACTCTGATAAATTAGACAGAGAGCAAATGGAGTTTGTTAGCAAATTGCAGGAATGACAAAAAGGATTTCATGATCAGGAGGGGAAAAGAAGCATTTCTTAGAAGGATGCACTTGGAAGGTAATTATATGTGTGTGACTGTATTGTATGTGTGTGTGTGTGTGTGTGTGTACATACACACCATCTCTTCTGCATACTTGAAGCATTTTATTTAAATAAATTACAAATATTTATACTATTAGATAAGCACATTTCCTTTGTTAAAATGTGGTCCTATCGTATATTTTAAATTGAAAATTGAGCAAAATGGACCTGAAATTGAGAATAAGAAAACTGTGATCTAATGAGACAGAAATCAGGCTACAAGCTAGTGCCTGAATTTGCCATTTACTGATTATTTCTGGGAATAAGGTTTTATGGGAAGGACTCTCTTCTGATACTATAGTTTCATTTCTATATTTCTTAGATAATCATGCCTTTGTCTGAGTCCCTTGATCCCTTCATCACATGAAATGATCCTACAGAAACATTAACTTTAAAAATGCTTAAGTCAGAGATGGCAATTTAAAATTTAACATTCCTATCAAAGATTTATTTATGCACTGAGATTTCCCGATTAAGCCAGTCTTTGTAGTATTTTGAAATCTTGATAACTAGGAATTGGGATAATGTTATAATATGAGAGGAATTTTTTCTCTTTCTCTACAAGTGGAATCTTGAATACCCATTTAGGAACAGCATACCCTTTAGTTCGAGGCAAGGGTACTATTAATAGGCTATTTGGCTTTACCAAAGTTGTACCTACAATTAGCCAGAGAGGCTAAATTTTATTAAATTTTTACTATGTGCTAGGCAGCATGTTAAGAATTGTTACATGCTATAACTCGTTTAGTCCTCAAAACAGACCAAGGAGGTAGATCCTGTTATTGCCATCAATCTATATATGAAGAATATATATGGTTTAGGAGAGGCTAGTTAACTTGCTCCCAGCTCACCCAACTAAGGAATTAATCTCAGCCAAGATGAAATTAGTAGCCTAATGCTAATGTTTAACTCACCATGGGGTTTAAGCCCTCCAGTGATGTCACAGTACACACTACACCACATTGGGATCTCTATCCTGACCTTGAGGTCGGGCTGAGCCCTCCCCTCTGTACTCACTCATTCTTAGTGTGCCTCAGCCACTCATCAACTTTCTGTTTCTCAAACTTGCTAAACTCTTTCACAAACCAGGATTTTGTGTTATTACTGTTTCCTCAAATTTTTTTTCACTTGGACCACAACAAAAGTACCTTCTAACTGCCTCCAACCCATTACCACAAGTGTTGCTAAACTCCAGGACACCTTACAGTTCGCTTCCTTCATAGCACAAAACACAATCTAAAATATCTTGTTGACTGATGTGTTTAGTTCTTAATTATCTGTGTTTGAAAACATATTTAGGCAGGAGGTATCAAACAAACAATAATTTGCTTGTTTTTAGGAAAACAAACTCAATGGAAGTTAACATTTATCAAACACTAAGTATGTGGTAGCATATTTCTTCTTGTTTTGTGTCTATTATCTCATTTAACTCTGTGCCACTAGCTGGCATATTATCTTAACCTTCAGATGATGATATTGAAACTTTGTGAGGAGAAATACTTTCCAAGGTCATTCAAACAAAAGGTGGTTAAAATTGAGTTTATCCAGTTTGAGCATCTATGCTTTCAAGCAGAACGTTAAATACTGAAAAAAAATACTGTAAAACAGATGATAGTGATTATTTTCAATAGTGTGAAGATCTTAGCGTACAGATCCAAATACAACACAATCACAAAGTAGAATATTGTGTAGTCATGAAAATTATTATATAAATATCATAGAAAATCACTCAAAATGCTTATTGAATGTTTAAGTTCAAAAAGTATAAAATCATGTGATCAATTACATAAATGAAAAAATTAATTGTGCATTAAAAATATTGAAGGGAAGGAATCAGTGATTGTCTTTGGATGACTAGACTATGCATAATATCTTTTTTTCTCCTTTAAAAAATGTTCTACCTATCCTTAATGAGCTTCAAATATACTTCTGCAATGGCATAGACTTTTCATTTCATATACACAGTCTCATTAGAGACATTTAGATTCTAACTGTATGTGAGACCTCCTGGGGAAAGGATTGCCCTTTAAACCCTCTGTACCCCTTCACACTCTGTCTACTCAGTTGAAGTCTTCTGGATAAAGAGGCTTAAGGAATTTTTCTTGTTACCTTGTTCAGGGTCATTATGGCAGGAAAGCGTGGAACTTATGTGTCTCCCTCTTTCATTAGTGCAGACACATGATAAATAAATAGGCCAACCCTGGAAATTCCCCTTCTTTTGTCTTCTGTCTACTGTAAGTCAATGCTGGTTTTGTTGATGTGGGAAAGTGCCTGACTGTCCAATCATGCTCAGTGAAACCCAGTCATCAGCTTGGAGCACTGGACTTGATTCAGTTATCTCAGAGGTCTTTTCTCCTGGGCACAAAGTCAGCTCTGCTTCTACAACTGTCTGCAGCCTTCTAAGTGTCTGTAAGAGTTTTTTTTTTTCCTTACAATGGAAATTTTTCTAGACTAGTTAGGCACAATTGGCTCTTTTCTCAATTACACATTCTTGGAAGACTTTTTGATTAATCTTGTTCACATGATGGTTAATGGTGAGATTCTCAGTCACAATGTGGATTTTTAAATGGCAAATCACAAGTTTTAAAAGATCCCAGATAGACCTCTTCAGGACTATAATATATCTAGTCTGTAGCTTTATTTCTTGTCTAGTAATTTGCTCTCTATTTTCAATTCAGGGCAACTAAACCTAGCATAAGATTTCGTTTAGAAAAATGTAAGGATAACTTTCTTTCAAATGAACTGTTTCTTTTTAGTAATATACTAACACTTCTGATTGCATCCACTCTCCTTGCAAAGAGATAAATGAATAGAAGTTATTTATAAATTGATAATGACGTCAGGCAAACATTTGGGTTTTAGGGACATTGTTTCTACATCATAAAATATTCATACAACAGCATACATAATTAGGTAGAATATAATACAAATATTATCAAGCTACAGTAATATATACATTATTCCAAATGTCATAGTTAGTTAGCTCAGTCTCTCAGTTGTGTCCGACTCTTTAAGACCCCATGGACTACAGCACACCAGGCTTCCCTGTCCATCACCAACTTCTGGAGCCTACTCAAACTCCTGTCCATCGCGTCGGTGATGCCATCCAACCATCTCATCCTCTATCGTCCCCTTCTCTTCCTGCCTTCAGTTTTTCCCAGCATCAAGATCTTTTCCAATGAGTTGGTTCTTTGCATCAGGTGGCCAAACTATTGGAGCTTCAGCTTCCGCATCAGTCCTTCCAATGAATATTCAGAACTGATTTCCTTTAGGATGGACTGGTTGGATCTCCTTGAAGTCCAAGGGACTCTCAAGAGTCTTCTTCAACACCACAGGTCAAAAGCATCAATTCTGTGGGGCTCAGCTTTCTTTATGGCTCAACTCTCTCATCTATACATGATTACTTAAATACATGTCATACTTATACAATATATAAAAAGTCACAGGATGGGGTATGTTGCTGTGACTTTAAAAAGATAAAGCTCATAGTATCTTCCTAATCACCCAGCCCTGTCATTATAACTTTCCAACAATAACTACAAAGGTTAAATGAAAAGGTATAAACAAAAGAATTAATTATGTTGTCTGGTAGAAAATAGTTGATATTTAAGATACTCTTGAATACCAACATTCAAGTGTTTTGTCACCCCACTGTGTTCAGCATTTTGCATGGATTATCTCATTTAAACTTTCTACTTTTTAAGCATTAGCTCTCTAAGAAGTTACCATGGTTCACCTATTTAAAGTCATGTAAGTTGAATGTGATGAATACTGAACTTAAACTTAGATCCTGTGACATCAGAGCTCCTATGGTTAATTACTGTTATTGCCTACATACACGCTCAGTCACTCAGTTGTGACCAACACAGTGTCTTTGTGACACTGTGGACTGTAGCCTGCCAGTGTCCTCTGTCCATGGAATTTTCCAGGCAATAATACTGGAGTGGGTTGCCATTTCCTCCTTGAGGGGATATTCTTGACCCTGGGATCTAACTTGTGTCTCCTGCATTGGCAGACAGATTCTTTACCACTGATTCACCTGGGACTAGCCTGCTTCAGTTCCTCAGAATTTACTGGCTGGGATACTTGTGAATCCAATAAGATAATAAGCACAAAACAGAATAAGAGGAGTACAATCTTCTAACTCTCATCGTTATTTTCACTAACAACACTGAGTATTGTCATGGAGTTTTGATGTGTTAGTTTTACTAGACTTAGCTATGGGAAAGGAAGGGAGAGGAGCAGTCACTTTGTTCCAGACACATATCTTTTTCCAGTTATTCAAACAAACACTAATCTCAGTTCTGGTATAAAGGTATTTCTGCAGATATAATTAACCATTGAACAACACAGGGGTTAGGGCACCAACCTTCCAAATAGTTGAAAATCCATATGTAACTTATAGTAAGCCCTCATTGTCTGTGGACCCAACCAAAAATTGTATAGTATTATGATACTTAGTGTAAAAAAAAAAAAAATTCCATGTATAAATGGACCCACACTTTAAATCATCTTGTTCAAGGGGCGAATGTATGAGTAGCTGACTTTAAAGAAGAGAGATTATTTTAAACAGGCCCACTCTAGCCAAGTGAGCCCTTAAAAGGAGCTAAACTCTTCCTGGTAAAAGAGAACCCCAGCAATGGTTTGGTCTACTGCTACCCCTTCCCTGGATTTTCCCTTTTTCACTACCTTCCTTATAGATCTCAGACTTGCTTAACCAGCCTTCAAACATAATCCCATAAACCAGTTTCTTACACTACACATTTCCCTATAGATAGGTATGTGATAGGTGTGTGGATAGATAGATGAAAGATAGGTAGGCAGGTAGGTAAACACATAGAGATAGATAATCTGCTTTTCTGTTTAAACCCTGGCTGATACAAGTGTTATCAGTGACAGATTCTGATTCTGTGAGGCCTGCATCTTACATAGATGGAGGTGTATGTAGAACTATGGGATCCTCCTTAAGACAAAAAAATAAGACATTTAGGTATCAAAATAAGTATGCAAGATAAGAAAAGACTCACAAAAAGTAAAATTTTTAAATCTGACAAGGATCACAAGATCACATAACCCAGAAAAAAATTATTTTCTAGTATCTTTGCTAATATTTTTATCATGAACTGTTTGGTACAGGTTTAAAATACTTTTTTTCTCTAAATATTTTTAACTCATTGTCTCTTCATATAACAAAAATTTGGTAATACATTTTCTATAAAGAGAATAAAAAATGTAGTTTGTTCTGCAGTTCAGGGTTTGTATCTATAAAGAAAGCTGAGTGCCAAAGAATTGATGCTTTTGAATGGTGGTGTTGGACAAGACGCTTGAGAATCCCTGCAAGGAGATCCAACCAGTCCATCCTAAAGGAAATCAGTTCTGAATATTCATTGGAAAGACTGATGCTGAAGCTGAAACGCCAATACTTTGGCCATCTGATGTGAAGAACCAACTCATTGGAAAATATCCTGATGCTGGGAAAGACTGAGGCATGAGGAGAAGGGGACGACAGAGGATGAGCAGCAGCAGCAGTAGTCCTAAAACAGAATCTTCCTGAGGGCAGGAATTTTTTAATTCATTATCTATAGTCAGCACCAGAACAGTGCCTAGCTACTCATGCATTTACTCAACAAATTGCGATTCACTGTCTGCTATATGTCTTGATATTTAGAGCACATTAAGTGAACAAATAAACAAATGGGTTATTGAGTGAGATAGTAAGCTCTTTCTCCACAAATGTAAACAACTTTAGTTAAATGCGGAGAAGGGGATGGCACCCTACTCCAGTTCTCTTGCCTGGAAAATTCCATGGACGGAGGAACCCCCTAGGCTGCAGTCCATGGGGTCGAGAAGAGTCGGACATGACTGAAGCGACTTAGCAGCAGCAGCAACTTAGTTAAATCATTTGAATGCAAAGACAGTATTTTAAACTTTTTCATGGTCTTCCTCCTTCTCCAAATGAACAATTCTCTGTTTTTTTCACTTTCTATAAATCATAGTGTATAGGGTGGTTTACATATACTTTCCTTATTACATATTCACTGGCCCACCTTATTCACTGCTAACATTCCTTTACAATAATCATATGAATAGTATGAAACTTCCTTCTGTGAGTCCCACTGGGATGAAATGTAATAGGTATTTGTTGATTGATCATTTGTGCTGCTGACATTTCAGTTTAATTTACATTTAAGATAGGTCTCTATTTTTCTTTTGCTTCCATCCTGCATTCCAGGATGAACATTTTGAAGAGGATGAAACATAGACCATGAGATCCTAGACTGAGGATTCAGTCTTACACAGCTTTATGCTCTCTGAGACTAGCACAGCATCTGATATATATATAAAGTCTCCAAAATGCCCCAAATATGACCTCTCTTATGATGGTAAAGGGGCTTCCCTAGTGGTTCAGATGATAAAAAATCTGTTGTAATAAGGAGACCCAGGTTCAATTGCTGGGTTGGGAAGATTCCCTGGAGAAGGGAATGGAACCGACTCCAGTATTCTTGCTGGGAGAATCCCATGGGGTCACAAATCAGACACAACTGAGCAACTTACACTACTACTACAACTCTGATGATAAAAGAAGGCTTCCCAGGTGGTACAGTGGTAAAGAATCCACCTCCCAGTGCAGGAGACACAAGAGAAGCAGGTTTGATCCCTGTGTTGGGAAGATCCCCTGGAGTAGGAAATGGCAACCCACTCCAGTATTCTTGCCTGGAAAATTTCATGGACAGAGTAGCCTGACAGGCTACAATTCACTGTGTTACAAAGAGTCAGAAATGACTAAGCATCCACAACAGCATGATGATAAAGAGCAGAGAAAGTTGCTTAGTCTGACTAGCACTTCCGAATATTTGTTTCCAGTGGGGAGGAGTGTGTTGAGTATAAATGATATTTATTGCTAGTAATTACAAAGCATTTACTTTCATGTCCAACAGTGTACCAAGCATTATGTATATAGATTATCTCCTCACAAAATCTATGTGAAATAAAATTTTATTATTATATTAAATGTGAGGATGTATCTGAGGAAGTTAAAGTATATTACCTAAGTATATATTACCTAAAGTATATTACTCATTTCTTAAATGAGTAAGAGCAAAGTAAACTTTCAAAAGAAGTCTGTCATTAGTCTGTCTTAAGTTCTAATTATAGCAAGTTTCTTCAGATGCCATAAATGCACTATTTCATAACTGAATCCTTAGAATATCAGCAAGTAGAAAAAGACCATTAAAATTTGAATATATATATATATAAAACTACATGCATATATTTAAATTATTATTAAATCTACTCACCTCAGTTAACCTGAGAAATTGAGTTGATATATGTCCACTCAATAGGAAATTATAGGTGAACAGTTATCTCAAATTATTTTATTTACCAATTCAACAGATATTTATTTGAATGCCTAATATATTCTGGGATCTTCTTTAGTTACGAGGAAGCAAAAATTACAAGCTATAAACTTGCCCTCAAGGAGCTTATGATCATATAAAGACAAAAGTTAATGTGTAAGTAAGAAATCCTAAGATAATATAACAAATGCCAGATCTGATGGACTGATTGTTCCTCTCTGACTGGAGCACAGAGAGAAACGACTTTTAGGGGCTGGACGGTGAGTTGAAGTCAGGAAAGCTGTCACAAATAAGGCTCCCTTCAACTGAGGGGCAAATAGGAAATAGGTGGACAAAGTAGTACCTAGAGAGTACATTCTGACAGGCAGTCAAAATAGACAAAGGCATGGAAGCCTGTTATAATTCAGTATAACAATATGAGCATTCATTTCAATATTGCTTATAGCAAGAGTATTTTGGAGGGATAGAAATGGGGAGGTGACATGTTCCAATAGGAGGTAGGGGACAAAAGGCAAGAAGCTGCTAAGAAAGTAACCATGAGTGCCGATCACTTCTTGTCAAGAAGTTCAAATGCTCTTCTGTGTAGAGTGAAGACACACAGAAGGACTGTCAAGCAGAAGGTGGACGGGATTGTATTTTCTGGATCAGTAGTTCAGAAATACTCCTCTGGCAACAGTGCTAAGGGTGGACTAGAAGAGCCCACAGGTTGGAAAATAAGTTCATCAGAAGGCTATTATGGAGGTCCAGTCTGGACTTGGTGTAAGTTGAGTCATGTGAAGGAAGCTGGGATGAAGGTGACGGCACTTTTGATAGGTATAGGAGGCAGAACTGCTGGATTGAGGAACTAACTAGATGCAGTGGAATTCTGAGGAAACCAAAATTCCTGACCTGGGTAATAGTCAACATTTGGTATAGCCAGAAAGAGAAGATTAAGCAGAAGGGAGAGAGATGACACATACTGAGCTCAGGTGTTTGCGAGACATCCCCATAGAGATGAACTAGAGGCAGAGAAAAAATATTAATGATAAATATCATTATTTACATGGCATTGTTCTCAGCATTTCATATTAACCCCTTTGATCATGATGCAATCTAAGAAGAAGGAAGTGAGTTGTAGAAGCAATTAACTCACAGATGCTCACACAGCTGGTACAAGGGAAAACTAAGACCATCTTGTTCCAAAGCTTACATTTTACTCAAAGACTTTTGGAGATTATTGAACCTTTTATGTATGACATGTTATATTTAGATGGCTTTTAAGGAAAACTATTGCTAGTTGGGCAATATTGGGAGGAGCGGAATCGTTTCTTCAACTAAAAAGTTAACACAACTACTAACTGGCAGGGATTATTTGTGATCCATGTTGTGCCACTTGGCACAATGGGGCAAACAATTTAATATGGAGCCAAACACAGACCCTGGCACAAAGTCTACATGTAATACATCTTGGTCTCTCCCCATTCATTTCTGATTTCCTTTCCTCTTGCTTTATTGAAAACAAACAAACAAACAAAAAACACCCTGCATTATCCACAGTTGTACTGCCTTGCAGAAACAAGTGTGGGTCTAGGGAGAGAGCATGAGCAGTTTTGGATATGTACATCTCAGAATTAAATACACAGGTGGCAGTTAAATCTTTGAACACAGACAAGGTGAAATTCACGCTCTCTGATGTGTCCTTTCCCCTGATATCAATACACACACATGGAGGTTCATAAGTATAGTCTCGGCATATTTGAATAGGGCAAATGAATTTGGTCAAAAGAGGATTATTTGACCTGAAAAGAACCTGTGAGTTCTGAGGGGTAATTTTGGCTTCTCTCAGTGGACTACAGTCTTCCTTTTGTTCTTTGATTTTTGTCAGACTTACCTATTCCTCATTCTGCATCCTCATGATAAGTCTGATAAAAGGTAAAACTTTAAAACGCTTGCTTTAAATAAAAGAAAAATATTTATTTAGCAGCAATGTTGTAGCACACTGCAGAGTACATAGAATATTATAGTAAAAATACTAATCAGAAGTGTGGAAAGTAAAATCCATTAAGACACTTTTCTGGTGAATCATTTTATAGTGATAATATCAGTATAAAATTATGTTATACCATAAAGGATCTTTCTCAAGCTTGTACTAAATTTTCTGGTTTATGATCTTTAAACAATTAAAAAGCTATAAAGGTAGAAACCTGATGACAATAATTATTAAGATATAACTGAAAGCATTAGCCTCTATCATACCTAAGCAGTTTCAAAACGTCCCCATATTTCAACACATTTTATTTGCAGATCTTCAATATAAAAGTTGTTTTTATAATAAATATAAGGAAATTATCTTACTACCAGTTATCAGGGCAAGTAAGCACCTTGAAAAATGTAATCAAGTCAGTGAAATGGGATGTTACGTTAATGTTGTTTTGCTGTTACCAAGCCTGAAAATTGACCTCTCCCCAGAAAGTCTGTAATACTTCTCTCCTTTCCTGGGACCGAGTATGCCTCAGTTTCCTCCTCCACCTCTACATTTAGGCTAGGTCACCATCTAGAGGGATTTTCATACTGATGTACTTTACTACTCAATTGTGCATTTCTTTATGTTGGACAGGAGGTTGCCTTAGCCTAATTTCTAAGCAGAAATCAGGCACTAAACTCTTCAATCTGGGGAGGAAACAGAAGCTTTTGGTTGGTAATGTAATAGCACAGGAGTAAACTATAGAATCAGTATTTCATTTACTCACTTGAAAAAAAAAAAATAATCCCCACTTGCTCCTACTTCAAGTCCACTCCACAGACACACTCCCACCACTGCTGCTCTCAATGGCTATTTATCATCTGACTCCTCCCCCCTCTAACAAGACCCATCTCTCTCCATCTTCCACACCCCTTCAGTGTCCTACTATTAACCTGGATATTCATGAAGCCAAGGATAATGTAAATTTTATTTCTACTTCTCTGTATCCAGAAATAAATATTTTTCATTAATTAATAATTTTTAAAAGCTAAATGAAGAGAGTCTGTTTTGCATCCTAAGTCCTTGAAGGAGCTGTGGTCCTCACTCTGAACCCCTGCCACCAGCCAGGACTGTACAACCTGCTTCATGGCCTCCTTTTCTCTTTAATCTTTCCCTTTACTGCCCTCTGCTTAGATGTCTAGTTGGTTTCAGGAAATTAGGTGTATCTGGTCAAATTCAAGCCCATTCTGACAGATAATTAACCTTCTACCTCATCCCATTTAAAGAAAAGTAATTCATTGACTGCTTCTCTGAAACCTGAATGCTGTTATGCTTTTCCTGCAATGGTTCCATCCTGTTTGAGTGTTATAACAACAAAACTGCTCCACACAAAGGACACATCAGGTTTACAAATGGGAGGTATTTTATTTTCTTTATTAGTAGGCTTCTAGTTTTGTCATTCAGTTCAGTTCAGTCGCTCATTCGTGTCCGACTCTTTGCGACCCCATGAATCGCAGCATGCGAGGCCTCCCTGTCCATCACCAACTCCCAGAGTTCACTCAAACTCACGTCCATCAAGTCGGTGATGCCATCCAGCCATCTCATCCTCTGTCGTCCCTTCTCCTCCTGCCCCCAATCCATCCCAGCATCAGAGTCTTTTCCAATGAGTCAGCTCTTCTCATGAGGTAGCCAAAGTACTGGAGTTTCAGCTTTAGTATCATTCCTTCCAAAGAACACCCAGGACTGATCTCCTTTAGAATGGACTGGTTGGATCTCCTTGCAGTCCAAGGGACTCACAAGAGTCTTCTCCAACACCACAGTTTTGTCATAGTCTCTTCCTAATCTTATGCTTACTTTCCCTGTGACAAAGAAGACACACACTATTTTCCTCAAGACCCTATGATCACTCATTTGACTTTACTTCCAAATTGTGCCATTATATCTACTCTATTCCTTATTTAAATTAGCATCAGCACTTCCCTTATAGCTAAACAACCAGCATGCCTGTCCTTAGGCTCCCAGCTTTACTAGGCCCACTCTTGCCCACCTTCAGCTTCACCCTTCCCTAAGGGCAAGGAATCACTGAGTCAAGGCATTCATACCTCTCAACACTCCACCATCCCATTTCCACCTCTATTTCCAAATACAAGGGTTCATGGAATTTCCTGCTCAAGTGACTGTAGTGTTCACTTGTATGTGTGAGGCTCTGCACAGAGGGAAAGAGTGTCCTCAGTTCAGTTCAATCACTCAGTTGTGTCTGACTCTTTGCAACCCCATGGACTGAAGCATGCCAGGCTTCCTGCGGTAGGTGGGGTGGATAGGCTGTTTGGTCAGGATTCTTCATTTGTTCCTGGACTAGTTTCTTGCCTGGAGAATTCCATGGACAGAAGAGCCTGGTGAGCTACAGTCCATGGGCTTGCAAAGAGGTGGGCACGACTAAATGACTAACGCACACAACACACAAATCTTAGAGATGGACCTCGTCATCCTAATTATGATGCTAATTCATTTATCCTGTCCCCGAAATGATCTCTCTGCTGATCCCCAACCATACTTTCTCAACACAGCAACCAACTCCAGATCAGATCTTAGCATTTTGCTACTTATAACAATTCATTTTCCTCCCATTGAACTCACAGTGGCCTCCAGGATCTCATCCACTATCCAGCCACGAGGCCTCCTCCACCAGTTCAGTCCTTCCTCAGAAGTGTTTCTCCCTCTGTCCTAGAACTCCAGACGAATGGTTTTTCTCTTTTGTTCATACAGCTTCTCAGGTAGGTCTTCCATGGCCACCCAATCTAACACTCAACAATACCCTGATTGC
Source organism: Bison bison bison (assembly GCF_000754665.1). NCBI lineage: Eukaryota > Metazoa > Chordata > Mammalia > Artiodactyla > Bovidae > Bison > Bison bison. The sequence continues at coordinate 829,243 of NW_011495058.1, read as the reverse complement.
TCATCACACTACATTTTATAGCAACCACAATGATCTTAAAATTTTGTACCTAAGTATTTGTTTTAATTATTTGCCTCCCAGCTTTAAAATATAAGGCTTCACAGTAGCAAGGGTCTTGCCCACTGTGTTTACAGATCTATTGCAATGACAGCATGGTAGACATTCAAGAATACTTGTTGAAAGAAGGAGGAAAACAAGGAAGAAAAAAGATAAAAGGTAGGGAGAGGAGAAAGATGCCAGTAGGGAGGGTCTATCATCAGAGAGGGGTAGAGATCAGCTTCCCAGAAAATATCTGACTGCTTCTTCATTCCACACTGTAAAAATGAAAGAAAGAATGATTCAGACTTTTCTACTACAATAGGCAAGGCATTTTCCTGTTGGAAGATGGAGACATTTGGGAAGAAGATGTGCCTTTTCTTAGTACCTTGTGTCCACTGAGAAATAAAAATGAAAAGATTTACTCAGTGCTTGATTGTCCCTTCTTGGGTCTCATTTCTTAGTTTTCTTCATTTCTATGCCACAACCATTTCTAAGTGGCAATATGCTCTGGAATTTCTTCAAAACACTAGTCTTTAGGGGAAAATCACGTGCCAGGCACTGCACTGGTGTCTGGTTTTTCCCACCCCAGGAGGTCTGAATGGTTTTATTATTACATAGTGACCATATAAAAGGTAAGAATTAATTTTCTGAAAGACAGCATGAATGCCAGGAAAGAGAACACTGAAGGAGAGGATCAGGCTAATTAAGGACAACTGCTCCTATGAAAGCCTCTGCCTGCCAGGTAAGTCACATACCTAGGAGACAGTTAGGGCTCTGAACTCTGCATGAAACTTGGTGGGTAAAGAAGAGCTTTTTGTTGTTGTTTTTAATGTTTATTAGAGTATAGTTGATTTACAATGTTGTGTTAGTTTAAAGTGTACAGCAAAGTGAATCAGTTATACATGTACCTGTATCCACTCTCTTTAGATCCTTTTCCCATATAGGCTACTATAGTGTACTGAGTAGATTTCCCTGCACTACACAGCAGGTCCTGATTAGCTGCCTATTTTATATATAGCAGTGTGTATGTGTTGTACTGAGTGAAATAAATCAGACAGAGAAAGACAAATATCATATGGTATCACTTACATGCAGAATCTAAAACAGAGGGGCACAAACGGACTTATTTACAAAACAGAAATAGAGTCGCCGATGTAGAAAACAAACTATGGTTAGGAGTTTGGAGTAGGAGTAGGAGAGGGACAAACTGGGAGATTGGTATTAACAAATATATACTATTATATACTACATATAATATTTTATATATATATATATAAAGAAGGGTTTTAAGGATTAACACTACATATTAAGAAGCAGGATGGCTACAGTTGTGAATATGTGATTTTTCCAGGGTAAGAAGAGATTTAAGTCACATGAGAGTGCTTACACTGGAAATGGTGGTGATAACTCTTCAACATAGAACCTATGACCTATGTTCTATGTTCTGTAACACTACTATATCAATAGAAGACCAGTAACCAGCATTATGTTGGAACTTCAATTTCTACCTGCAATTCTCTTATTATTCTCATATTATTAATATTACCTTCAATACAAGAGGGTCTCTATACAGATTTGGGGATTTTTTCAAAATCAGTAAGAACATCTGATCTGTTTTATTCAACAAAAGACAGAAAGAAAAAGAGAGAGAAGGAGAGAAGAAAATCACTGAGGAAGACAGAAAGGGAAGAAGGAAGTTACAAAGAATGGCCGTTATCCTAAAACAAAAAGCAATTATTATGGCAAAAAACAACAGCAAAAAAAGGCATAAGCCTCTGTCAAAAATAATAACATTTATGCAAAACTCTGCTTTGATCCCCACAGGAAAGTTCAAATACAAATTAGTTTATTTTTAATATTAATATTACTACAGTAGATATTCAATATTAGTAGCTGAAGAGAGAATTCATCCAAATCAACTTTACAATTCAGCTTAAGCTGCCAATATATTTTTATTGTTTTCTAGATACTAGAGTTAACACAGAAATGAAAGCACCTAAGAGTGACAAGAAACATCGCTGAGTTCAGCAACAAGATTCCAAGTGTCTGTCAGATTAGAATTTATTACTTTTTGCTACAAAGACAATGAGAAGGTAAATGGAATAAGGGCATGGTTTTGACTAAAGTACTGTAACTTATTCATTCATTTGATAGAATATCCTTCTGACAACTAGTATTATAAAAATCGCAACCAGAATGTCTTTTGCAAATTCTCCCATAAGAAACAGATTCTATTCAATTCTATAAAATATTATGAAGCTATTATATTTATATCAACAGAATTTTTGGTAGTGTTTAAAATGTTTTAATTCTATGGAAGAAATGAATGATTTTGTTAAGCACAGTTAGGTGTAAGTAATATATTAGAAGACAAATTTGGTGATATTTATTAAAATTAAAATTCAGAGAGCAATACAAGCAAACTTTCTTATATTTTTTTTTTTACTGCAGTAAAAGTAGGTAATGAACACACACAGGGATGCACACAAGGTTTGTGAGTGACTGTATGAGTGAAAAAATGATACCTATAAGAAACTTTTGAGTAAAAACCTAGTTGGAGGACAAAGTTCATGCTATTCTTTCATCGTAGTAAAATGTCAAACAAAATAATAATGAAATATATTTATGTGTGTATTTGTACATATTTTGAGAACAATATGAAATGACATACACACTGTCAAAATTGTTGCTATAGAAGGTAAGAATTAGGAAGAACTAGAGTTATGATTAATTTTTTTTCTCTATTTGTCTCTATTATTTCACTTATTTAACAAGCAAGTTTTGTTAAATGAAAAATGAACTCTGTTTTGGAAAAGGAAGACAATTTCCTAATTATTTTACTGAAAGGTCTTTTAATAAGTAACACTTTAGCAGATGAAGATATTTAATGCACCTTTAAAAGATCAGCACTGTATTCTCTATTGAACATTAAACCATCTCTGAGAAGAAAAAGTCTATTATAAATGAGTCGTGATGGACAGTGAATTAGTAAAGTGACTCTGATCACTCAGGACATAACTTCAAGGCTCATGTACTTATAAGGAATGAGTTGTTGAACCGTTAACTATAGAGCAAGCATTGGAATTTTGCCAATTTTCCATTTAAATTATAATATAGATTGAAAATGGTGTGACTTTTAGAGAAACAATTATTTAAAACCACTTGAATATTAATTTAAGATTCTCTTCCATGATGCCTTATTTGGCAATAAACTATAACTCCCTTTCATCTGGGACTAGAAAGGAAGTCCTACAGAAAATTTATGATGTTGCATTGGTGGATAAAATTCCATATGTAAGTCACCTGGTAATAATCTTTTTTTGTCATCTCCATTTAAATATGTTATAAAACATTAATCTATCTTCTAAAATATGCTTTTAAATTGAAAGCATCAGCACTTTGAACCTAGAACAGCCAAACTGTGGTACTCTGTTTATTAATGGAAAATTACATTTATTTCTATGTGTACTTATTTCTGGACTTAGATGGAAATTTTTGAAAGGAGTTATATCCAGAGTAGTATAGATTCAGATATATATTTTAAATCTTTTTCACTTGAAACTTGATAACAGAGAATGAATATATGCATCAGGATCCTGTTGCTTTTGGTAATAGCTAAATTAAACAGAAATCAGGTTTCCTCAACCAACTCCTGATGTCTGTATCTCTGCCCCATAGTGATTAAATTTAGGGTTATGTGACATTCACTTTGAATCCTGAAGTTGTGGAAGTGAACCAGATATGCTAACAAATGTTGAACAACAGGATCTTTATGGGTTAGAAGGGCAGAAGCATTTGCAACGTATGTGCTATAAATATTTACACTATGGCCAATTTCAAGCTATTAAATATTTAAAAACTAGGTGGCAAATGTCCTAAAATTTTAATAGTCAGCTCTTACAAATCAGTACAAGTCAACTCCAACATATCATCCAAGTGAACCACAGGTTATTCTGATCTTCCAAGAGTGATGGTCAAGCTGATATGGAGCAAAATGACAGCCTCCATTTGGTGGAATATTGGATTTGGTGAGAAAATTTGCTTCTTCCTATTATCTCCCACATAACATGCTCATTGACCTTGTACTAATCAAGGTGATTTCCCATTCTTATTGTATACAAAGTACCTCAAAAAGTCCCAGAACATGCCAGCATTATTAAATGTTCACAATACTTGATTATTAATGATATGATAATGATGAACAATAACTAATTTTAACAAGCCAAAAAGGAGAGACTTGTGAAATCTGACTACAAACGTGTTTGGCTATTAAATGAGAAAATAAAAATATATTTTTATTTGTCAGCAAATGTTTTATACTGAAACATAATCGTGAAACTGAAGCAAAAGGCTAGACAATTTGTCATATAAATTTAATATCTAAGATCTTTGCTTTACCTAAAAGAAATCCTGAGTCTACATTGAACTTGGCTTTGACTTATCTAATAAAATGCACAAGAAGAGGTTAAGC
>NW_011495058.1:818934-824633 GCF_000754665.1 Bison bison bison | reverse complement strand
AGAGGTTAAGCAAAATCATTAGCTAATCCAAAGAAAGGAAATAATTAAGAGCAGTACTAAAGGAATGGTAAGACATGTACTATAACCAGTTAAGTAAATATTGTAAAGGAAATTTTTGTAATAAAAGCTTAGAATTTTCTCTCTATAACATTTTTGCATTATATAATTTCTTATTTCAAGACCATCTTTCAACCTGGGATGCATGCTAAGTTACTTCAGTTATGTCCAACTCTCGGTGACACTATGGACTGTAGCCCACCAGTCTCCTCTTTCCATGGGATTCTCTAGGCAAGGATACTGGAGTGGGTTGACCTTTCCTCTTTGAGGGGATCTTCCTGACAAAGAGAAATAGCAGTACCAGAGTTAGCAGGTTTATATTCTAATTAACTTACCTTCTTAACATAATTGAATTAAGACACTTACTTTTAATTATAATGTATTATCAATAGTTAAATGATTATCATCATAGTTTATATGTAAAAGGGTTTCCCAGGTGGTACTATGGTAAAGAACTCACCTGCCAATGCAGGAGACAAGTAAGAGATGCAGGTTCAATCTCTGGGTCAGGAAGATCCCTTGGAGGAGGGCATGGCAACCCACTCCAGTATTCTTGCCTGGAGAATCTCATGGACAGAGGAGCCTAGTAGGCTACGTCCACAGGGTCACAAAGAATCAGACACAACTGAAGCGACCTACCACAGCACAGCACAGCAATATGTAAAAACTGCCAATCACTATTCTTGATCTTTTAATATATGCTATATCTAATATTTTTGGTGAAAAGGTCAAACTGTTATTTTTCCCTATGAGTAAATGAAGGAAATAAGAGTTTGGGAGAATTAACATTTAAAATCACACAAACAATAAAAACAGTAAATATTAGTGCCAAGATCTGAATTCAGCTCTATTTTGATAGTCTATACTATATTTTCCGTATTTTTTAATAAGAGAACTGGCATTTGCATTACTGAGAATTGTCTTTACTTAATGGTATTTGATTGTCAATATTACTTCCAACAAATATTTCCCAACAGTTCCCATAAAATGTTCCCAGCAGTCAACATTACTTCCAATAAACTCCAAGGCATGAAAGCCTACATGTTATTGGTATTAAGGAATTATCGGTGGCTGCTGATATTTGTGCGCACAAAGAAGTGAGGTGAGTAATGTGAGGTATAATGCAAGGGCTTCCCAGATGACACAGTGGTAAAGAATCTGCCTGCAATGCAGAAGACACAGGAGATATGGGTTCAATCCCTGGGTTGGGATGATCCCCTGGAGGAGGAAATGACAACCTACTCCAGTACACTTGCCTGAAAAACCCCATGGAAAGAGGAGCCTGGTGGGCGATGGTCCATGGGGTTACAAAGAGCTGGACATGACTGAGCAACTAAGTATGCACATCACAGTGTTAGCTGTGGGCTATATATTGGCATTCCAATCAGTCCTTGATTTTAATCATTTCCAGTCCCTTGAAATGAAATGAAATGAGATTAAACAATGAGACATGAAAACTTTGCAGAAAAAGTTTGTCACTTCACTCAATGAGAGCCAATAAAATATGGTTTATATTCTCTATGAACACTGATTTAGAATTTAGAATATGTTAAAGACCTAATAACATTTCAGAATATCTTGTCTTGTTCCACTATTCATTCCATAAATGCTTAGCCAAATTTAGTGCCCTGCCTATATCACAGTAGTAAATTAGCATAAACTCAGAATTATAATCTAGGCCTTCTAATTATCAGTTTCTCAATCAGTAAATTGAGAAACTGATAATTTCTCAAAGTATTAAACAGGGAAACATCTAAGTTAGTCTATGAAATACAAAGTTAAATAAGACACTTATTTTGAGTATAGGAGAGTCAGAAAGGCAAATCAATAAGCCATAATTCAGTGGAGCAATTAATCCAAAATCTTGTGAAAAGGGAGTCACAAAATACACAAGGAAGAGATCAAGTGAGGTTTTTAAAAAGCTTCAGAAAAAGCAACACTTAGAACCAAATATGTAACAACAGCCTGGTTCCAAATTGGGAATGGAGTGCATCAAGGCTGTGTATTATCACCCTGTTTATTTTACTTATATGCAGAGTACATCATGCAAAATGCTGGGCTGGATGAAGCACAAGCTGGAATCAAGATTGCTGGGAGAAATACCAATAACCTCAGATATGCAGGTGACACCACCCTTATGGCAGAATAAGAGGAACCAAAGAGCCTCTTGAAGGTGAAAGAGGAGAGTGAAAAAGCTGGCTTAAAATTCAACATTCAAAAAAATAAGATTATGGCATCTGTCCCATCACTTCATGGCAAATAGATTGGGAAACAACAGAAATAGTGTTGAAATAGAAAGACTTTATTTTCTTGGGCTATAAAATCACTGTGGATGGTGACTGCAACCATAACATTAAAAAGACTTTTGTTCTTGGAAGAAAAGCTATGACAAACCTAGACAGCGTATTAAAGAGCAGAGACATTACTTTTCCGACAAAGGTCCATCTAGTCAAAGCTATGGTTTTTCCAGTAGTCATGTATGGATGTGATAGTTGGACCATAAAGAAGGCTGAGCACTGAAGAATTGATGCTTTTCAACTGTTGTGCTGGAGAAGATCTTGAGAGTCCCTTAGACTGCAAGGAACTAACCAGGCAATCCTAAAGCAAAACAACCCTGAATATTCATTAGGACTGATGCTGAAACTGAAGCCCAATACTTCAGCCACCTGATGCAAAGAGCCAATTCATTGGAAAAGAGTGCTGGGAAAGATTGAAGGCAGGAGGAGAAGGGGTTGACAGAGGATGAGATGGTTGGATGGCATCGTCAACTCAATGGACATGAATTTGAGCAAGCTCTGGGAGATGGTGAAGGACAGGAAAGTCTGCTGTGCTGCAGTCCATGGGGTCACAAAGGTTCATACACAACGAAGTAACTGAACAACAAGAACTAATAGATGAGAAGCATAATTTGCAGTAATTTAAATAGTGGATGTATTAACACACAGCAAGAAGTACTCAGGATATACCAAGACCTGGAAGCCAGGAAAGCAACAAGTAGCTGAAATATAGCAGGAAAGTCAGAAAAGAGCTGAATGAGACAAGAAATAGGGCTAGAAAACACATTTCAGAATGCTTTTCAAGCAGGAACAGGGAGACAACAGAGGATGAGATGGTTGGATGGCATCACTGACTCAATGGACATGGGTTTGGGTAGACTCCAGCAGTTGGTGATGGACAGGGAGGCCTGGCGTGCTGCAGTTCATGGGGGCCCAAAGAGAGTTGGTCACGACTGAGCGCCTGAATTGAACTGAAAGCACGATGCTAGAGCACTTGGACTTAATTCTGTGAAAGAACAAAACAATGAAATGTTCAAGCAGCTATATTCAAGGTTGTGGTTCTTAAGTTCTCTTTGACCACAGAGTGGAGGATATAATGAAGAGAGTTAACAGAGATGGAGGCAGGAAAACAACAACAAAAGAAGAAATAATGATAACACATAAAGAGAGAACGTTAAGATCTGGATTTGCTTTAATATGAAAGAAGCTAGAAAATAAGTAAATTCAGGATGACTCTGAAGTTTCTAACTGAACCCTTGGATACAAGATGACACCACTAACTTAGCATAAGGAAAAGAAGAAATAACCTACGGAGGAGGGAGGAGAGGGTCAGGTCATGAATTTTTCCTAAGTCTGAGGCACCTGGGAGAATATCCTGGTACATATAGGCAACAGACAGTTCTACCACAATCTTTTCCTGATTTTTCCCCCCTCTATAAACTTATTTTGGCCCCTAATATCTCTTAACATATATTCAGTGAAGCTGGTCTTATTACAAGGATGTCACTGACCCCTTTTGGAAGGTGGCTGATGCTCTGAATTTAAACAATTATCCTTACTGTCCTTAAAAGGGGGTTTTGTGTTCTGTGAGCACTTTGCCCTTAGCCAGATCAGCAGATAGAGTGAATCATAATTGCTTTTAACTATAAACTACATAGTGCTTTTAAATGTAAACCACAGTACATTTGGTAAAATGTTTTCCCATAAAGATTTACAGATTCAAAGCGTGCATTTGCAAAAGTTAATAGAGAAATCCTTTGAATGGCTTTCAGTGAGTTTCTCATCAACCATGACATTTTATGGCTGGTGCTATATTATGTTTTCTCAATGACATCGTTTCAGACACTTCCATGGCTAAATGTACTCTATAACCCACTCAAAATATTCCATTTAATTAAACAAAAAATAATTAGATGTCTGTAATTAAAAGTAGGAATTAGTTTTATTGTGCCATATTTGAAACAATGAAGGTTGATGATATAAGACGATTTAAACACCATTGTGTTTAACTGTAAATATTTACATCAAAGCAATTTCTACCTTAGGCTGCAAATATTTGTGATTAAATAATAAATCTTGGGAATGCATATCTTTAAAATGGCCCTCATCTTTCATCAAAAACTTAAAATTTTCCTTCTGTATGCTATTAGTAAGCCTCAGAGAACTCTGGTATTAATCTGGAGGAATGTCAGACATCCATGAGTTGATTTAGGAATCACTTTATTTTTTTAAAAGGAGCATCTCAAATTTCTTCTTTCAGCATTTTGACTTTGATTTACTTCACAGCTATCCTTGATTTCCACATTAGTTTTACACATACAATCCCTGTATAAGAAGTCAATAAAACATGTAAGAAAGCATAGAAATGAATATACTCTCATATTTTATTAGAAAAAATTGAATTGCTAATTATGTCTTGTGTACACTATACACAGTATTTTGTTATCTCTCATCCAGATTTTAAAAATCTGCTTCCATCTCGTATCTCTACAATACTAGTATCATATATTCTGTATCATTTTATTCTAGTATCATTTTATTCTATGAAAAAAAAGTGTTTTCAGCTAATTTTGCCTCAGAAGCCTAAAAGGATAAAACTTGTTCATAGACTCTAGATTTCAATGTCATCACTGATTCTCTTGGTTATCTTAGAGGGGATGGAGAACTCATTAAGTAGAACACATTTCTTTCCATCTTTCAGAGTAGCACCAGTTCTGCACTGTTAGAAAAATATTATAGCTGAAATTAGGGCTCATTTCACATTGGGATCTTTTCTCTCCTAAAACATAGAGGGACTTTATGCTAATGATATAGGAAAGCAAAGTTTAAAAATCATTAGGAATCCAAATCCTTTAATATGAAGGTCAGTAGTGAAAAATTCTCATTTAGCAAACATTTTAAGGCAATCACTCAGTTCAGTCCAGTAGTTCAGTCGTGTCTGACTCTTTGCGACACCCTGAACCACAGCACGCCAGGCCTCCCTGTCCATCACCAACTCCTGGACTCCACCCAACCCATGTCCATCGAGTTGATGATGCCATCCAACCATCTAATCCTCTGCTGTCCCCTTCTCCTCTTGCCCTCAATCTTTCCCAGCATCAAGGTCTTTTCAAATGAGTCAGCTCTTCACATCAGGTGGCCAAAGCATTGGAGTTTCAGCTTCAACATCAGTCCTTCCAATGAACACCCAGGACTGATCTCCTTTAGGATGGACTGGTTGGATCTCCTTGCAATCCAAGGGACTCTCAAGAGTCTTCTCCAACACCACAGTTCAAAAGCATCAACTCTTCGGTGCTCAGCTTTCTTTATAGTCCAACTCGCACATCCATACATGACCACTGGAAAAACCATAGCCTTGACTAGATG
>NW_011495058.1:818021-818834 GCF_000754665.1 Bison bison bison | reverse complement strand
AAGTTAAATAAGCAGGGTGACCATATACAGCCTTGACGTACTCCTTTTCCTATTTGGAACCAGTCTGTTATTCCATGTCCAGTTCCAACTGTTGCTTCCTGACAGAATGTAGCCCACTGGAGAAGGGAATGGCAAAGCACTTCAATATTCTTGCTTTGAGAATCCCATGAACAGAATGAAAAGGCAAAAAGATAGGACACTGAAAGATGAACTCCCCATGTCAGTAGGTGCCCAATATGTTACCGGAGATCAGTGGAGAAATAACTCCAGAAAGAATGAAGGGATGGAACCAAAGCAAAAACAACACCCAGTTGTGAATGGGACTGGTGATAGAAGCAAGATTCGATGCTGTAAAGAGCAATATTGCATAGGAACCTGGAATGTCAGGTCCATGAATCAAGGCAAATTGGAAGTGGTCAAACAGGAGATGACAAGAGTGAACATGGACATTCTAGGAATCAGTGAACTAAGATGGACTGGAATCGGTGAATTTAATTCAGATGACCATTATATTTACTACTGTGGGCAGGAATCCCATAGAAGAAATGCAGTAGCCATCATAGTCAACAAGAGAGTCCGAAATGGATTACTTGGGTGCAATCTCAAAAATGACAGAATGATCTCTGTTCATTTCCAAGGCAAAGCATTCAATATCACGGTAATTCAAGTCTATGCCCTGACCAGTAACACCGAAGAAGCTGAAGTTGAACAGTTCTATGAAGACTTACAAGACCTTCTAGAACTAATACCCAAAAAAGATATCCTTTTCATTATAGGGGACTGGAATGCAAAAGTAGGAAGTCAAGAAACACC
>NW_011495058.1:817251-817921 GCF_000754665.1 Bison bison bison | reverse complement strand
GTTGATGATGCCATCCAACCATCTAATCCTCTGCTGTCCCCTTCTCCTCTTGCCCTCAATCTTTCCCAGCATCAAGGTCTTTTCAAATGAGTCAGCTCTTCACATCAGGTGGCCAAAGCATTGGAGTTTCAGCTTCAACATCAGTCCTTCCAATGAACACCCAGGACTGATCTCCTTTAGGATGGACTGGTTGGATCTCCTTGCAATCCAAGGGACTCTCAAGAGTCTTCTCCAACACCACAGTTCAAAAGCATCAACTCTTCGGTGCTCAGCTTTCTTTATAGTCCAACTCGCACATCCATACATGACCACTGGAAAAACCATAGCCTTGACTAGATGGACCTTTGTTGGCAAGGTATGTCTCTGCTTTTTAATATGCTATCTAGGTTGGTCATAACTTTCCTGCCAAGGAGTAAACATCTTTTAATTTCATGGCTGCAATCACCATCTGCAGTGATTTTGGAGCCCCCAAAAATAAAGTCTGACAGTTTCCACTGTTTCTCCATCTATTTCCCATGAAGTGATGGGACCGGATGCCATGATTTTCGGTTTCTGAATGTTGAGCTTTAAGCCAACTTTTTCACTCTCCACTTTCACTTTCATCAAGAGGCTTTTTAGTTCCTCTTCACCTTCTGCCATAAGGGTGGTGTCATCTGCATATCTAAGGTTA
>NW_011495058.1:806039-817151 GCF_000754665.1 Bison bison bison | reverse complement strand
AGGTTCTATGAAGACTTACAAGACCTTCTAGAACTAATACCCAAAAAAGATATCCTTTTCATTATAGGGGACTGGAATGCAAAAGTAGGAAGTCAAGAAACACCTGGAGTAACAGGCAAATTTGGCCTTGGAGTCCAGAATGAAGCATGGCAAAGGCTAATAGAGTTCTTCCAAGAGAATGCACTGGTCATAGCAAACACCCTCTTCCAACCACACAAGAGAAGACTCTACACATGGACATCACCAGATGGTCAACACCAAAATCAGATTGATTATATTCTTTGCAGCCAAAGATGGAGAAGCTCTATACAGTCAGCAAAAACAAGACCAGGAGCTGACTGCGGCTTGGATCATGAACTCCTTATTGCCAAATTCAGACTGAAATTGAAGAAAGTGGGGAAAACCACTAGACCATTCAGGTATGACCTAAATCAAATCCCTTATTACTATACAGTGGAATTGAGAAATAGATTTAAGGGACTAGATCTGATAGACAGAGTGCCTGATGAACTATGGTTGGAGGTTCATGACATTGTACAGGAGACAGGAATCAAGGCAATAATTATCACTATCTAATCAACACCAAGTAGGCATGTCCTATATCTAATCCAAAGTGAGACAATTTTAACTATAGTTTCTATTTAAAAAAATTCTCATGAAATTCCTCAAATAGGTTTTTTCATCTTCCAAAGTCAGAGAACTTCAAACAGAACTTTCAGAAATATTCTCCTATCTATATACAGTAAGTGGAGAAGGCAATGGCACCCCATTCCAGTACTCTTGCCTGGAAAATCCCATGGATGAAGGAGCCTGGTAGGCTGCAGTCCATGGGGTCACTAAGAGTCGGATAAGACTGAGTGACTTCACTTTCACTGTTCACTTTCATGCATTGGAGAAGGAAATGGCAACCCACTCCAGTGTTCTTGCCTGGAGAATCCCAGGGACGGGGGAGCCTGGTGGGCTGCCGTCTGTGGGGTCGCACAGAGTCGGACATGACTGAAGTGACTTAGCAGCAGCAGCAGCAGCAGCAGCATATACAGTAAGAATACAGCAAGTAAACATTAAAACTGAGACTAAAGTTCAATTCCTTCTCTAAATCCATAGCCAGAATTGGTGTTCTTTACCAGTACCCTTGTGACTATCTGTAGTTGAGCTGAGCTAGAAAAATTGTAACTCATTTCTCAGTCTTTGATCTTTTATCATATTTCTACCCCACTAGAAGGAATAGCTTATTAAAAACTAACTCTGAATCTTAAGTTTGATGCTGCTGCTAAGTTGCTTCCATCGTGTCTGACCCCATAGACAGTAGCCCAACAGGCTCCTCTGTCCATGGGATTCTCCAGGCAAGAACACTGGAGTGGGTTGCCATTTCCTCCTCCAATGCATGAAAGTGAAAAGTCAAAGTGAAGTCGCTCAGTTGTGTCCAACTCTTAGCGATCCCATGGACTGCAGCCTACCAGGCTCCTTCATCCATGGGATTTTCCAGGCAAGAGTACGGAGTGGGGTGCCATTGCCTTCTCCAAGTTGTACTATTTCCTGATAGCTCAGTTGACAAAGAATCCGCCTGCAATGTGGAAGACCAGAGATTGATCCCTGGGTTGGGAAGATCTCCTGGAGAAGGGAAAGGCAACCCATTCAGCATTCTGGCTTAGAGAATTCCATGGACTGTGTAGTCCATGGGGCCACAAAGAGTCAGACATGACTTAGCAACTTTCACTTTTACTATCTTTCATTACTTCTATGTCCTAGATGCACACACAATTTAAAATTTTATATTTAAATATTTTGATATATGTGTTGAACTGATTTGGTTCAATTACAAAAAATAGCACAATCAATGTTTTTTTCTAGTGAAATGGTATTTATCATATGCTGGTAAAATACACCTCCAAGCAACAATCTGGAATCATAGAACAATGTCAACACTAGAATTATACTATTTAGAGGACTGTCTGTAGCAGTAATCTGAACTTGTCAATTTGACTTCCTACTGGTATTTTTAGGAGCCAGTTGATTCTGGCAGACCAACTAGAAAAGAGTCCTATTGAAATGTGGACCTTGTTCACAAGACTCACACAAATGTTTCTTTTGTGTTTTGGGGGGGATTAGAATGATATATTGATAACATTTCTCCTTAAATTTTCTTTAGGTTAAAATTTTCTCATCCATGTAATGTGGCAAGTAATTCAATAGATTTAAAGCTCATTTTGCAGAAAAATATCCGTTTTACCTACAGGCATTCTGGAGACTAATTGATGTGAGAAAGTAAGTTAAACCTTGTAGCAAGAAAACAATTTTGGTTTCCACATCTTCACAACAGCACTCCAAGTCTGGCTCTTTAATGTCTGATAACTCAAGCATGTAGTCCTCACATTAGTCACCACACAGAAGAGTACCTCTTCACTTAGCAGAATTCAGCTTGGAAGTGACTCAAGCCAAACAAAAGCTGCTTCAGACTCTTAGTAATTGAAGGGGTGGCCTCATGTGTACAATACCCCAAGTTCTCAGACCTTTATTCCTGTAGTAGATTAACAGGAACTCGGGTGTCCACACTATACTGATTCATCACTTTGCTCCAACAATGCCTTTTCTGCATTATGCATTAATGTTCAGGTCTCAGTTTCTGGGTAGAGTTGATAAAAAGAAACATACTTTTGTAGAATATATTCTTGTTCCTTTTTGAATGTCACACTTAAATAAGGAGTGTATTCTACTAAGCAATTTCCCTTCAGGTTATCCTGGCCCTATGTGCTCTTTTGAATGTAGTTACTGGGGGAGGCTAAGGGAGGAAGAAACTATCTATATAAATGATCATACTATCATTTAGCGGACAATTATAACACTATTAACCTTCATTGCTAATACTTATTGAACTATACTGAGCATGTGCTATGTGTACAGCGCTCTTTTATGTGTCTTACATGTAGCAATAGCTGCTGCTGCTGCTGCTAAGTCGCTTCAGTCGTGTCTGACTCTGTGCAACCCCATAGACAGCAGCCCACTAGGCTCCTCTGTCCCTGGGATTCTCCAGGCAAGAATACTGGAGTGGGTTGCCATTTCCTTCTCCAATGCATGAAAGTGAAAAGTGAAAGTGAAATCACTCAGTCGTGCCCGACTCTTAGCGACTCCATGGACTGCAGCCCATCAGTCTCCTCCGTCCATGGGATTTTCCAGGCAGTGGTTCCCAAAACAGCCCCATGGTGTAGGTACTATTATCTCCTCTTGTACTTGAGGATTATAGTGTGCTTAAATTTTGCTCAGTCATGTCCAACTTTGTGACCCCATGGACTGGAGCCCTCTGTCCATGGGGATTCTCTAGGCAATAATACTGGAGTGGGTTGCCATGCCCTTCTCCAGCAGATGTTCCCAATCCAAGGATTGAACCCAGGTCTCCTGAATTGCAGGCAGATTCCTTACTGTCTGAGCCACCAGGGAAGCCCTGAGGATTAGAGAGGAAGAGAGAAAATAAATAATTTACTTATAGCTATTAAGTTGATGAGTCAAACCAGCAACCCAGCAAATCTAAGAACTATATATCCCAATATAGGTTTCATTCTGCTTTGGTTTACAGGAAATTCAGAGTTAAAACTGAGTGCTCAACTATTGTGAGAATTGTAGATGCCTCATATTCTGTTTTGCTCTATTCCTTTTAACTAGAATCCTGTGTTTAGTTTTACAATCCACATCAAATAAATGTAGAGGAAAGAGTTTCAAATCGTAAATAAATCACATATATATGAATGATCACAAAGTACTCAGTGTACTGTTTTCCCTTCAACATCCTACCAGAAATACCACATTTGAATGTGTCCAGTATGCTTGAATCTTCATAAATTTTGGAATCTGCCAACTTTTTCCTTTGTTCCTTACATTTCTGAAATAGGATCATATTACCTGAGTAATGCCTGAAAGCCTAATTCATTGTTAACCAATCAAGAAATTGCCTAAGGTTAAGAAAGACTAATCAAAAGCTTGTCACTTAGAGCTTTGCCCAGAATATCCACTTCATTCCCAGGCTTTATTCTAAAGATTTATGTCTAACTCAACTCATCTTTTCCATCACAAGTGAAACATAGTCTCTTCAAAATAAAAAGCCAATGGAGGTGATTAAGAAAATATACCATCTTGTTATTCTAATAACACAATTGGCTCCCAGAGCAAGAAATCAGAATAACACCCTTGGGAGACTTTTGAACCATAATGAAATTAAACCCTATTCATTGCTAGTGATAGAATTTTTTTTAATATAAATTTATTTATTTTAATTGGAGGTTAATTACTTTACAATATTGTATTGGTTTTGCCATACATCAACATGAATCCGCCACGGGTATACACCATGTTCCCCATCCTGAACCCCCCTCCCACCTCCCTCCCCATACTATCCCTCTGGGTCTTTTTTTAAATGAATTGCCTGTGATATTCCTGCTCCCACAGCATCCCCTCAGAATAAAAAATTACAACAGTAATCATGTTGTTCTTTCTTTGAACAGGTAGGTCTTTTCCAAATAGGCTGTGTAACAAAAAATAAATGATACCTGGTGTTCAATTCAGTTCAGTTGCTTAGTCATATCCAATTCTTTGCAATCCCATGGACTGCAGCATACCAGGCTTCCACTCCAGGCTTCCCTGTCCATCACAAACTCCCAGAGTTTACTCAAACTTACGTCCATTGAGTCAGTGATGCCATCTAACCATCTCAACCTGTCATCCCCTTCTCCTCCTACCTTCAATCTTTCCCTCCATCAGCGTCTTTTCTAATGAGTCAGTTCTTTGCATCAGGTGGCCAAAGTATTAGAGTTTCAGCATCAGTCATTCCAATGAATATTCAGGACTGATTTCCTTTAGGATGGACTAATTGGATCTCGTTGCAGTCCAAGGGACTCTCAAGAGTCTTCTCCAACACCACAGTTCAAAAGCATCAATTCTTTGGTTCTCCAACACCACAGTTCAAAAGCATCAATTCTTTGGTGCTCAACTTTCTTTATAGTCCAACTCTCACATCCATACATGACTACTGGAAAAACCATAGCTTTGACTAGATGGACCTTTGTTGGAAAAGTAACGTCTCTGCTTTTTAATATACTGTCTAGGTTGGTACTAGCTTTTCTTCCAAGGAGCAAGCATCTTTAAATTTCATCGACTCTTTCAGCAGTATTTTAAAACATAAGATTTTTTAAGTTATACCTGGTGTAGAGCACTTTAAAAAATTCTCTTTTAAAATACTGTTGAGAGAGTTAATTGCTGGGCAGGTTGATAAGAAGTCCGGGATCCCCAAGGAGGAGAAAGGCGTCTGGGGCTCTTGAGGAGATAGAGATCTGGAATTCTCAAGGAGGAGGAAAGGACAAATGTCTTTTTTTTCTTCTACATTCCTTAGTCTTAGTCACATAAATGGTTTTTTATCTTTAAACCTGGAACTGCAACAAACAACAAACAACTCAGTTTAAAGATTTTACTAAAGATTATATAACAACAGCAGTATCCAGTTTGAGGTCAGTTTGTCCTTCTTGAAAACCTTCTGACTAATCCTGTTAAAATGTATATTATGGGAGTGGGTCTGGTAAGATCTTTCTATTGTTAAGGTCTAATTCTGTTACCTTAAAATGTAAATTGTGGGAGTGGGTCTGGTAAAATTTTACAACCTTCTTTTGATTTATTGTAATGACTAACTAAAAATATATAACTCCCTTGCTTAGACTAGTGAGGGGGACACTCTCCACCCCCTTCTGATGTCTATGTCAGAAGCTTGTTCTGTCCCTCTTCACTGTAATAAAACTTGTATCACACAAGAGCCCTGAGTGGTCAAACCTGGTCCCTGGTGTTGAAGCTAAATCTTCTTCAGAGATCAGGAATCTGAAATCTTTCACTGTAAGCTATCAATGCTTTCACCATTATATTTCTCCAGAATGCTTATTAGTATCATTTCTGGATGCAACTGTCTGTGCTGATATGTGAATGCACAGTGTACAACTATAGAAATTTAGTCTCTATTGTTCCCTCAACAGAAAATTGAGAGATTAACTATCAGCTCTAAATTTCATACATGATGAGAGTAGCAAGTAATCAGTAAATTATGCACTAACTTTTAAACTTCATTTTTCTAATAAAGTATATTGAATCAGACAGGAAAAGTTATATTCAAGCATGGGCACTCTGGGTTTAGTGGATGTGATTTGACAGTTAACAATATTTTTCCAAAAATCTATTCTATTTGATTATAGGGCAGAGACTGCATTTTATTTATCTATTATCTCCAACCTCCAGAAGAATTAATGCATGTGATCCTCACTAGATTCTTACTGAGTGGATTAGACATAAAATGACTTTGAAATTATTTACTGGTATTCAATCCAAATAATACCATAAATATGAATACATAGGAAGAGATTGAATATACTTCAAAATTCATTCAGATTGTACTACAAAGCTGTAGTCATCAAGACAGTATGGTACTAGCACAAAAACAGAAATATAGATCAATGGAACAAGACAGAAAGCCCAGAAATAAACCCACACACCTATGGGCATCTTATTTTTGACAAAGGAGGCAAGAATGTACAACAGGGCAAAGATATCCTCTTCAATAAATGGTGCTGGGAAAACTGGACAGCTAAATGTAAAAGAATGAAATTAGAACACCTTCTAACACCACACACAAAGATAAACTCAAAATGGATTAAAGAGCTAAATGTAAGATCACACAAAAATAAACTCAAAATGGATTAAAGAGCTAAATGTAAGATCAGAAACTATAAAACTCTTGGAGGAAAGCATAGGCAGAACAATCAGCAACATAAATCAAACAAGATCCTCCATGACCCACCTCTTGGAGTAATGGAAATGAAAACAAGAGTAAAGAAAGTGGGCCTAGTTAAACTTAAAAGTTTTTGCATAGCAAAAGAAACTATAAACAAGGTGAAAAGGAATGGGAGAAAATAGTACCAAATGAAACAACTAACAAATAATTAATTTCCAAAATACACAAGCAGCTCATACAACTCAATGCCAGAAAAATAAACAACCAAATCAAAAAGTGGGGGAAAGACCTAAACAGAAATTTCTCTAAAGAAGGCATACAGATGACTAACAAACAGATGAAAAGATGCTCAAAATTGCTCATTTTTAGAGAAATGCAAATCAAAACTACAACGAGATATCACCTCACACCAGTCAGAATGGCCATCATCACAAAGACTACAAACAATAAATGCTGGAGAGGGTGTGGAGGATGCTGTGAAAGTGTTGCACTCAATATGCCAGCAAATTTGGAAAACTCAGCAGTGGCCACAGGACTGGAAAAGGTCACTTTTCATTTAAAGGCAATGCCAAAGAATGCTCAAACTACCGAACAATTGCACTCATCTCACACGCTAGTAAATTAATGCTCAAAATTCTCCAAGCCAGGCTTCAACAATGTGTGAACCGTGAACTTCAAGAGGCTTAAGCTGGTTTTAGAAAAGGCAGAGGAACTAGAGACCCATTGCCAACATCTGCTGGGTCATCAAAAAATCAAGAGAGTTTCAGAAAAATATCTATTTCTGCTTTATTGACGATGCCAAAGCCTTTGACTGTGTGGATCACAATAAACTGTGGAAAATTCTGAAAGAGATGGGAATACCAGACCACCTGACCTACCTCTTCAGAAATCTGTATGCAGGTCAGGTAGCAACAGTTAGAACTGGACATGGAACAATAGACTGGTTCCAAATAGGACAAGGAGTATGTCAAGGCTGTACATTGTCACCCTGCTTATTTAACTTCTATGCAGAGTACATCATGAGAAATGCTGGGCTGGATGAAGCACAAGCTCGAATCAAGATTGCCAGGAGAAATATCAATAACCTCAGATACGCAGATGACACCACCCTTATGGCAGAAAGTGAAGAATTACTAAACAGTCTCTTGATGAAAGTGAAAGAGGAGAGTCAAAAAGTTTGCTTAAAGCTCAACATTCAGAAAACAAAGATCATGGCATCCATTCCCATCACTTTATGGAAAATAAATGGAGAAACAGTGGAAACTGGCTGACTTTATTTTTGGGGGCTACAAAATCACTGCAGATGATGACTGCAGCCAGGAAATTAAGAGACACTTGATCTTTAGAAGAAAGGTTATGACCAACCTAGACAGCATATTAAAAAGCAGAGATATCACTTTGCCAACAAATGTCCATCTAGTCAAGGCTATGGTTTTTCCAGTAGTCATGTATGGATGTAAGAGTCGAACTATAAAGAAAGCTGAGCACCCAAGAATTTATGCTTTTGGACTGTGGTGTTGGAAAAGACTCTTGAGAGACCCTTGGACTGCAAGGAGACCAAACCAGTCCATCCTAAAGGAAATCAGTCCTGAATGATCACTGGAAGGACTGATGCTGAAGCTGAAACTCTAATACTTTGGCCACCTGATGTGAAGAGCTGAGTCATTAGAAAAGACCCTGATGCTGGGAAAGATTGAAGGTGGGAGGAGAGGGGATGACAGAGGATGAGATGGTTGGATGGTGTCATTGACTCAATGGACATGAGTTTAAGTAAACTCTGGGAGTTGGTGATGGACAGGGAGGCCTGGTGTGCTGCAGTCCATGGGGTTGCAAAGAGTCAGATGTGACTGAGTGACTGAACTGGACTGAACTTGTACTGTTGGTGGGAATGCAAATTGATATAGTCACTATGGAAGACAGTATAAAAAACTAGGAATAAAATCAACATATGATCCAACAATCCCACTCCTAGGGATATATAGAGGAAACCGAAATTGAAAGAGATACATGTACCCCAATGTTCATTGAAGCACTATTTATAATAGCTAGGACATGAAAGCAACCTATATGTCTATCAACATATGAATGGCTAAAGAAGCTGTGGTATAGATACGCAATGGAATATTACTAAGCCATAAAAAGGAACACATTTGAGTCAGTTCTAATGAGGTGGCTGAAACTAGAGCCTATTGTCCAGAGTGAAGTAAGTCAAAAAAAGAGAAAGATAATGGTAAAGATGAATTTATTTGCAAGACAGCAATGGAAAAACAGACATAGAGAACAGACTTATGCACACAGGGAGAGGGAGGAGAAGTTGAGATGTATGGAGAGAGTATCATGGAAACATGTTACTGTATGTAAAATAGATAGCCAATGTGAATTTTGTGTATGTCTCAGGGAACTCAAACAGGGACTCTGTGTCAACTTAGACGGGTGGGAAGGGGAGGGAGATCAGAGAGGGGTCCAAGAGGGAGGGGACATATATACACCTATGCCTGATTCATGTTTATGTTTGACAGAAAACAACAAAATTCTTAAAGCAAGTATCCTTCAATTAAAAAAATAAATAATTTTTTTTTAAAAAAGAAAAAAGAGAAGATATAAATCTCCAATATTAGGAGTGATGAAAGGCATATTACTTGAGAAATTTCAGACATTAAAAGGATAATAAAGTAAAAACAACTTAGGCCAATGCACTCAACAACTTAGAGGAGGAAACTGACCGCAAAAGGGTACTAGAGAATTTTGGAGGTGCTGGAAATATTCTACATCATTATTGTTGTAGTTCCTGAACAAATGTAACCACTTGTTAAGATTCATCAACCTATACAATTAAATGCTGAATTATACTTCATGTAAATTATACCTTAATAAAGCAAATATCAAAAAATTATATTTTAATGTGCTTTGTGGAGAAAGCAATGGCAGCCCACTCCAGTACTCTTGCCTGGAAAATCCCGTGGATGGAGGAGCCTGGTAGGCTGCAGTCCATGGGGTCGCTAAGAGTCAGACACAACTGAGCGACTTCATTTTCACTTTTCACTTTCACACATTGGAAAAGGAAATGGCAACCCACTCCAGTGTTCTGGCCTAGAGTATCCCAGGGACGGGGAGCCTGGTGGGCTGCCATCTGTGGGGTTGCACAGAGTCGGATACAACTGAAGCTACTTACCAGCAATGTGCTTTGTGTTTAAAATAGAATAATGAAACATATACTTGTAAATGTTGATACTAGTGATAAATAAAATTTAAAATGATATAGTGAATGATGTTCATAATTCCTTAACTAGCTAGTGGTTAATTTCATGAATGTTATGATTGGGAAATCTGAAAGTTCAGAAAAAAATTACTTCTCATCTGCCTATTAATAAACTTCTCATTATTTCCTAGCTATATCATAATGGCTAATCATACCCAGTCTTTGAATTGATATTTCTTTCACAGTATCTTTAATTATGTTATTTATCTAAGATGGCATTTTTTCTTTATGGATAAAAGCATTCACATAGAAATTTTATAAATTCATGTTTCAAATTTCACCTTAAATTTAAAAGGAAATATATTTGTCTTCCAAAGGCAATGGCAACCCACTCCAGTACTCTTGCCTGGAGAATCCCAGGAACAGGGGAGCCTGGTGGGCTGCCATCTATGGGGTCTCACAGAGTCAGACACGACTGAAGTGACTTAGCATATTTGTCTTCCAAAGGTAAAGGTTTCTGCATTCTCAAGTAGATCTTGTTCAGAAATTGTAACAATTTCACATCTAATTTCTGCTCATTTGAAGGTGAAATGAAAGTTGCTCAATCATGTGTATTTGCGACCCCATGGATTATATAGTCCATGGAATTCTCGAGAGGCCAGAATACTGGAGTGGGTGGCCTTTCCCTTCTCTACTCATTTATGTCCCTTCTGTTTTCAAACTGACATTCATATTCAAGGCTGCTCAAGTCCCTGCTCAAGGCTTCTCAAGCTTGTAAAGTCCCAAGCCTTCTTCCTGATCATATATTTACATGCAGTGCTTCTTATACCCAGTTTTATATATATTATTATGTCTCTGGATCGGAAATCTCTTTACATGTAAAAAAGCCTTATTAAAGTAAGGCTGATCTCATGATTTTAAAAGTATTCTGGAAAAAATAAAATAAAAGTATTGTGAAGTCAAGATAAAGAAAGGTAAGCATATAAATCTATTTTGTCTGTCTCATATAAAATGAAAAACTCATTATTCTTGCTTCCCATGTATTAGTTCCTAACATTTAACACTTACTTTAAAACTTTAAAACCTAGCCAGATTATCTCCAGAAATATTTAGGTATTTATTGACTCTAAGTTTTTTCCCTAAATAGTTCCCTAGT
>NW_011495058.1:799774-805939 GCF_000754665.1 Bison bison bison | reverse complement strand
AGTTGCTCAAAAGGTAAAGAATCTGCCTGTAATGTGAGAAATCAGGATTTGATCCCTGGGTTGGGCAGATCCCCTGGAGAAGGGAATGCCCATTAACTCTAGAATTCTTGCCTGGAGAATACCATGGACAGAGGAGCCTGATGAGCTACAGTTCACGAGGTTGCAAAGAGTTGGAAACAAGTGACTAACACTCTTTCCCCCATATACATTCTCTCTATTCCCTTCCTTCTCCCTATCACCCCACCAACACATACACATTCTCCAGGTACCTGGAATGTATTACAAAAATCTATCAGGGCATATATTTTCCACATCTGAAGTAACAAAAGTTTGAAATCATTTCTGACTTTCTTTGAAATACTGTGTATTTGAAAGTATACTTTCAAATACTTTCTTTGAAATATCACTGACATAAAAATTGAGGGAAAAATTCAGCCTCCTGAAAATGCTACAAGATTAGCTAATCCTATCATATTGAGTAGCTTGATGTTTATTTCAACTCAAAGTAAAATAGTTGGTGTGATCTTGGCCTGAAACTTAGATAATATATTACTCATACTCCAAAACTGAAAGCTTGAAAACAAAGGAGAACACAGAGTATTTGCCTCCAAGTCATTGAATAGGTTGTATCAGGAGAAAAAAAAGTAGTGTGGAAATATTAAAGTACTGGCCAATACAAAATGAATTCTAGCTATGCCAAACAAACCTGCTCCCTTTATGTACCTCAGCTTTGGAACCACATTGATTATTGAAAAGGCTGCCTTTCACCTAAAGATGTAAATTCACCTTTAATAGTCCTTCCCAGGAAGTAACCTACTAGTCTCTAGAATATGGTATTTGCATGATATTGCTGGAGGAGTGTGTAATTTCCTTGGTTCTGTCTTGCTGCAGCAAAGATTTGAAACAGCAGACCAGTGTTACAGCTAGGTTACAGCTCAGAGTTTTATTCTCAAGCAAAGGATAGTACATCCTTGAGGCATGAGGGCGGGCCAAGGGTGGCCCAAAGGAGAGGCCTCAATCTGTCTTGACTTCCTCCTTTTATACATTTGTCTTCTCCCTGCAGAGCCTGCCCTATGCAAATTGGGCTAGCCAAGAAAGGGGTGTGTTTGTTTCACCTGAAGTTCTCACTCCGGTCCACATGTCTTCTTTTGTTCCATTTTCACAGGTTTTTCTCTTTCTTTGTCTTTTAGCCACCACCATTTTGGACTCCTTTTTCCTATTGTAACTGCCTAACAATATGATATAAATTGTTTGAAAAATAAGATCATGCAGCCATTATAAGAGACACAAAAAGAGTTTGTTTAGCTTATTCCAGTGGTCTCAATATAGGCTTAAAATATATTTTTGCTGAAAAGGGACTTGACTATTCAACTCTCTGTAACTATGTGGAAAGCCAAAGTCTACAGAGAATATCTATCTTTTCTACATCCTATAAATTTTAATGGCAAAGTAAGGAAAACAAGTAGAATTCATTGTTTATGCTTTGTTTATACTATGTTGTTGATGAAATTTACCATTATCTATAATTTGTGAATTAAGTTCAACAAAAATTTTTTTTTTATCCTCTACCCTGTATCAAGTCTTCTGGAAATTAAAGAGAAGAAGCTGAATGTGCTATGCCCATAAGTAGCTCAGTGTCTAGTGGTAAAGGTAGTTATAGAAACCATGATGGGAAGAGAGATATAGGCAGCCATAGAAGAATACTGTACATGGTGGCACAGGGACAAGAGTGAGTATCTGATTCTACATGAGACACAGGGAAAGTTTAACAGTAGAAGAAATAACTGAGTGGAGTTTTGAAGGAAGAACTAACATTTGACAAGTGATGAAGGCCAAAAGAAGGACAGCCCAGGAAAGGCTCACGGTATATACAAACAGACATCAGCAAGAATACATACAAAAGAAACATGCATTTAATAGCTACAACAGTATAATGTCAGAAGAAGAAACCACAAGTCAGTAAGACTGGAGAGGAGGTCAAGGTTACATGTCTTTACGAAGGGCCATTAATGTTAAGTGAATGTGGAAACTCAGGGGAGCAACTGAAGAGAAGTGATGTGAATGATTTGGTTTTGAGAATGATACTTTTCATCTATTGTGAAAAATAACTCAGGGAAAACACAGGGAAATCAAAACTATTTTTTTCAAAAAATTTATTGATAAATGAAGCTGGACCAATAGGAATGGACACACTGCATTTAAGGGTAGAACCTTAAAATATAAGACTGGTGAGTGAGAGAGAAAGAGAAAAATGAAAACAATGTAGTAAACCATGAGGTTGAAAGAAGTATTAATGGATTTACTTATCTTTCATCTTTTCTTTGTCATAAACAGCTGTTCACATTAATTAAGAAATAAATATACTCTCTAACACTTGGATTCAAGATGGGGAAATGACTGCCTAAACTCAACCCTCTCTCACTCCACCAAAGTCAAGAATCAAAGAACTGGTTCACTTTCCCTTGGTCCTTGAAAATACAGTTTAAAAAAAAAAAAATGTAATGGGAAAACTCAAATTGTTTATGAATCAATGAGGTCCTACTGGGCACTAAACTATTTTTCTCTGAGTTTACTATTGGTCTGTGACTGTTTAGAGAGGCTGATCTTGCAATGTAGCAACCAATTAGGAATCAGAGCTTTCTTCAACCGTTATGTTATTTTCTGTTATAATCACAGTGACTCATCTCATCAGAAGACTGTGTTAGACTTCCTTCTGCATCTTTCACCCAAGGAACTGAATTAACTCATTTGTAAGACACTCATGACTAATGCCTACAGCTGTTAACTTAAATACAACCCCAGTATTTTCAGTTGTTTTGTTCCCAAAATAAGTCTCTTTGTATATCAGATTTTGTATCAAAATCGAGCCCTGTCTTTTGTGCAGCATTGCTGCTCCTCTATTTAGGTAAACATCAGAATATTACTAACATCGTACCACCTGAAATTTGTAAGCAGCACCCATCACTCCAACTTTCACCACCCAGGAGAATTACATTACTAGATGGAGAAGTTAATTAAAATTAAGATGAAAATTACATTTTAGGAAGGAGAAAAATTACTATCCTGAGATGCTTTGTCATAATATTTTAAGTCTAACAACTGAAAGGTAAAAAGTGACAGGAGAAAGGCAACAGTGACCTCAGTGATGAAGCTGGTGGTCACCTCTTTGGCTTCCCTGGTGGCTCAGTCAGTAATGAATCTGCCTGCAATGCAGGAGACACAGGTTCGATCCCTGGGTTGGGAAGATCCCCTGGAGAAGGAAATGGCAGCCCACTCCAGTATTCTTGCCTGGGAAATCCCATAGACAGAAGAGTCTGGTGATCTATAGTCCATGTGGTCACAAAGAGTCAGACACAACTTAGCGACTAAAACACCACCACCACACCACCATTCACTTCTTGAGTGAAACTATGTATAGTCATCACTACAACTCCATGAGTTAATACCATCATATTCATTTTTCAAATGAACAACTTTAAACTCAGGGAAATTTAGCAATCTGCTCAATCAAGATCAACCAGCTACAAACTCAGTATGATTCCAAAGTCTGTATGTTTCTTTCTTTTACTTCATATTACATCTCAGAATATCCTTCCACTGTTACTATCAGTTTTTCCCCAAAAAAAAGGTATTTATTATCTTACCCACTGTCATTCATTTGTTCAACAAGCACTTGACATAGAACTGCTACACTTATTAAGCCTGCACTAAGCTCGATAATAAGAATATCATTGATAAATAATATATATGAGCAATTTTAATTGAGCATTTAAACTGTGTCAGACACTGCTTCACATTCTTCTTATGTGTTAACTCATATGTGTGAACTTGTTTAACCTACAAAATAGCCCTAAGAAATAGGCATTATTAATATCCATGTTTGACAGGTAAAGAAACTGAAGCACTAAGAACTTAAGAAAATGACCATAGAAGAGTAAGCATAAAGGAAGCATAATTTTTAATCTAACAAAAATGTATTGTATAGCATCTCTTGCTTGAAAACGCCTCACAGAGAATGAAGCATGTGAGTTGATACTTAAAGGATCAGGCTTCTCTTAATAAATTAATAGAAGTAGAAAAGAGCATTCAAAGCCACAAAGACCGCTCCATAAATGCACTATCACCATCACGCATTTGACAGTTGCATGCAATCAGGACACTATATCTCCATGGTTTCCAACCTCAAATGGCTTGTGAAGTTGCCCAGCAATCCTATTTTTCTTGCTAGAGTGTTCTCTCCAATGCCATTTCATGCTTCTTCATCATACTGAAACCTACAAATACACTACTTCCTGCTCACCCCTGGTACATGGCTCTGCTTTCTATTTCATAGGAGCTAATCAAGTTAATGTTTGTAATCACCTCAAATTCCTACAATGTTTGGGCTAAGATTATCAGAGAAAATACCCATCTACCTTATTTATGTTATATATTGGTATTTTTAAAAATAAGTAACATGTAACAAATCATTATATAATTATTTGTCACCTAAATATTCCAGAGGTCTCAGGCTAAATAAATATGATGAGCCTAGGAATCATGGGTTCAGTAAATATGTAAAGTAAATCCTTCTTAGACAAATGATAATAAACAAAATCCAGAGGTAAAACAAAGGATTATCTAACTAGCCAGTCTGATAAGCTTCCATATTTGCAGACAAGCCAAATAAGGAGCTGACCAACTGCAGAATCTTTCCTGTAACAAGAAGCAGAACACTGACGATGTCAAGTGAGACAGGTAGGGTCATTAAGCCAGAGAGTCATGTGTCTGTCTCAGAGATGAGATTAAGATTTGCATCTGCCCTAAACCAACCCCTAGGGTCTTGTCATGCAAAAAAAGACATGCTCTAAGGACAGATTCTTCCACAACATTTTCTGTTTCTACATTTAAATTTTGCATGTACCAATGTAGAATCATCTAGAAGAGGTCCTCTCTTCCTATATATAACCAAAAAGAAAAAAAATAAATAAAAGGAAAAAAGAGAGCAATACATATAGTATTCTGTGTTTTGACCACTACACCCTCGTAGTTTTAGAGACTGGATGTCAAAATTACAAAGTTTTAATTAGCCTCCTGCGTGGCAGCAAGAAGTACTGAGAAATCTGTGGTTTCTTTTCTCATCCATAGGCTCTAAAATTGCCATTCTAACTACGTTTTTGCTTATATTTTACTTCATTGAAATTCCTTTCCCATATTAAGATCAATTTTGTGCAGAACGTTGTCTCATCCAATATCCTCAGAGAGCTAGCCCTTAAAGATTCTTCTTTCTGTTCCCTGTATCTTCAAATATTTCTCTCTTGTCTCCTTTTCTCTGGCATTTAAACATATTAAGCTCTATCACTATCGCATAAGCCAACAATGATTTGCTTTTTACACAAACCAGTGGAGACTTCTCAGTCAATGCTTTACTTTATTTGATCTATCACTCTTTGAAACTCTGTATCTCAAGAATTTTCTTTATTATCATCATTTTCTTCCTGCTTTTCTAGTCATGTTTTATTTCACTTGTGAACTCTTTCCTCCTTGACACTTCAAATATTGATATTTTAAGTGACACAATCTTAGATGTAGAACATCCAAAGGACTACACACACACAAAATTATTAGAACTACTACATGCATATAGTAAAGTTGCAGGATACATATTAACATACAAAAATAAGTTGCATTTATATATACTAATGATGAACTACCTGAAAAGGAAATTAAGAACACAATCTCATTGAAAATACTAAAATAATTAGGAATAAACTTAATCAAGAAGGTGAAAGATAAAAATATCTTTAAGAAAAATATTTTTCTTAAAAAGAATACATTTGAATCAGTTCTAATGAGGTGGATGAAACTGGAGCCTATTATACAGAGTGAAGTAAGCCAGAAGGAAAAACATAAATACAGTATACCAACACATATATATGGAATTTAGAAAGATGGTAACGATAACCCTGTATACGAGACAGCAAAAGAGACACTGATGTATAGAACAGTCTTATGGACTCTGTGGGAGAGGGAGAGGGTGGGAAGATTTGGGAAATAAAATAAAAAAGAAAAAAAAAAAAAGAAGGTGAAAGATTAGTACAAAATTCCCTAATTTTGAAAGATACTACAAAGTTAAATGTCTTAAACTATACACAAAAATAAACTCAAAATGTACTGAATATTTAG
>NW_011495058.1:785201-799674 GCF_000754665.1 Bison bison bison | reverse complement strand
TGAATATTTAGATGTAAAACCTGTAATTATAAAACTCCTAGAAGAAAATAGAGGTGAAAATCTTCATAACACTGGGCTTGGTGGTGATTTCTTGGCTACAACACCAAAAGAACGATCTATAGAAGCAAAATCAGACAAGTGGGAATACATCAAAACAAAAAGCTTCTTCACAGCAAAGGAATCAATCAACAAAATGAAAAGGCAGTATAAAGAATATGAGAAATACTTATAAACCATGTATCTGATAATTATTAATATCCAAAATATCAAGGAACTCCTACAACTCACTAACAAAACAAAAAACAAATAATCTGATTTTAAAATCAGGAAAGGACTCAAACATTTCTCCAAAAGAAGATAAACAAATGACCAAGACATATATGAGAAGATGCTCAACATCACTACCCAGGAACTGCAAATCAAAACCACAATGAAATATTGTTTTATACATGTTCGGATAGCCATTATTAAGGGAAAAAGGAAAATAACAAGTGTCAGTTAGGATATGAAGAAACCAGAACTCTCATGGCACTGTTTGTGAGATTACTAAATTGTACAGCCTCTATGAGAAACAGTTTCTTCAAAAAATTAAAAATAGAATTATCATATGAGCAATCTTATTTGTAGATATATCTATTTATATATATCATACTTATATGTCCAAAAGTGTTGAAATCATGAACTCAGAGAGATATCTTCCCCTCCATGTTCATAGCAGAACTATCTACAATAGCCAATATATGGAAACAACCTAAATGTCCATCAACATATGAATGGGTAAAGAAATGTGGTACATATATGTACCACATACGTGCAATTGCTTTTGAAAATAAAAAAAAATTTAATTAAATTTCATCTTGACAAACTATGAGGAAATAGCAGTGGTTTGAAATTGCTTCAAGAAATAATTTGTCTTATTAAACATGTGAATAACCTCAAAGCAGCTTGATTTTCTATAATGCATTAAATAAAATCATATTTAATTCTGGAATGGTGTCCAGACACAGCATCTCGATTATCCAAATACTAACACGTTCCCTTGTAATACAGACTTTAATTAACAGACAGGTTATCTTAATTACTTTGTAATTCACTGATTTCATAACAAATGACAAGTCAAGGACTCAAACTGTAGCATGCTTAATTTTATATCTAGGTTAACTAATTACAAATAATAAGACCTATATCACTCATCAAGTACAACATCCGCCCACTTCAGTTTCATTTTAAAGTGTCTCTACTGCCATGACTGAGTTGCCTCTGCAGATTTAAAATACCTCTGAGTTCAATCAGTTCAAACTCAGTTATAAGTACTTGAAAATCAAGAAAATGTTTAAGACTAATTCTTAAATCACTACTTTAAATTGTGTAGTAAGCATTAAGAAGAAAAGTAAAAAGAGTTGAGAAGTAGTAAAAGTGGGCAAATCATGTACCGTAAGAGTGACTTGTGTGACTGTCTCCGTAAGAAGATGTAATTAGCTACATGAAAAATGTCATCCCTTCCCATTCCCTACAGGCCTGAAATGGGCACCATATGCTTCTGTTAAGATACATTTCTATATTCATAGGGTTCATATAGATATGTACTTTAAGGCCTGTTAGCATTAATCACCAGTGCATTTTGGTGCTATATAGCCATGCATGGCTGTGGTGCAGAGATTAGAAAGAAACAGTTTTTCCCCCAAGAGACAAACTCAAAGCTCAGAATATGCCCTAACTTCTTTTGCCATCAAGCCTTTAAGGGTTCCTTTTAAAGACAACTCTAAATGGATCCTGCAATGCAGAGGCTGAAGATACCTGAGATTAGTGGGTATTTTGAGATTCAAGCTAAAGCAAATGTAGGGTTTTTTTTTCCCCAAATCCTAGCTAAGGCAATGCTTCTGGTTAGTAGTGCTTTCAAGGAAATTTCGATTCTCTCAGACATTTACTCGTGTGTGTTTTTTTTTTTTTTTAATTTACATTGCAGGAAATAGCAACAACTTCAGGTATCTCTCACTATGTTTGTCTCTGAGCCCAAGAGACATTAAGTACCATAAATGCAGGTACATGGGAAGTGGTATTAATCAGGACCACCCAAGGGAGTAAACACTGTCCTAGTTACTCTTCAGAAAAAAAAAAAGGAAACCCTTCTATGAGAGGACTCTGGAAACTGTTTATAAAGAAAGCTTTTTCAACAAGTCCCAGAAGAGGCAGTTACAGAGCCTCCTACTGACTATGCCACTGCTTATAAATGAACAGCTAACCATGTGTGAAGGCAGTGATTGTCCAGATTTTGGAGTACACAGAGCCTTAGTGACAGTCACATTTTTACCCCATATGTAAAATAAATATTATCATCTATAGGTGTTATGATAGGTAAAAGGAAAGGTAACCATAAGTTAGTGAGCTAAATTATTAGTTAATTCGGGAGAGAGAAGCTAAAACTCCGTAACAATAAACTATCAAAAGCTAAGCAGTGAAACATAACTCCCACACTCAATATTGTCACCGAAAATAAATGATTATCAAATACTGTAAAGGAAATTATGGGGTAGGTTCTATCAGGAGAAGAAATCATGCCTGCTTTCTCTCAACAAATAAGTGGTTATTCATAGTCTAGTTTCATGAGGGCTAAGCTATATCTCATCTACTCAATTGAGATATTATTAGACATGAGAGTTCTGCAAAAATCACAGCTGCTTGGCAAAGAAGGCTTCACTATTTTAATCTAAAATATGAAGCATCTAAAGACATGTCATGGACTGTAAGAAGACATATAGAAAGGGTCAAAGTGCAGCTCCAGACATCTTCCACTTGGCAGGGTCTTGTCTGTTGCTGCTGCTGCTAAGTCGCTTCAGTCATGTCTGACTCTGTGCGACCCCATAGATGGCAGCCCACCACCACCATCCCTGGGATTCTCCAGGCAAGAACACTGGAATAGGTTGCCATTTCCTTCTCCAATGCATGAAAGTGAAAAGTGAAGTCGCTCAGTCATGTCTGACTCTTAGCGACCCCATGGACTGCAGCCTACCAAGCTCCTCTATCCATAGCAAGAGTACTGGAGTGGGTTGCCAATTTGACAAAGAATCCTATGCCAGCTTAGTTTCATTATACTTTATTCTCCATTTCAAACTTCTTTATTCCATGGGAAAATGTGGGGTGAACAATGACACAAGAGCAATCCCATGCTGCAGTCAAGAAAAGTCTAAGTATAAGAGCTGAGGCCTGAAAGGAAGGAGCAGCTGAAGTGGGGAGTCAAGAATGGTCATACAAGAGAATTAATGAAAAAAGCATTACACAGAATATTACCCCTCCATGGCTTGATTTTCTGTGTGTTCCTCGTGTAAATGTTTGTGAATCCTGAATGTGGCTGGTGTGAACAAATGCATTTGTCTTTAGTGATATGAGACACTAAGGCTTGCACAAGACTACATTCCTAATGGGAAATTATTAAATGTGATGAAATGTCCAAGAACATTGACATGATTGAAAAGTGAAAGTGTTAGTCGCTCAATCATCCAATTTTTTGTGATCCCATGGACTATAGCCCTCTGCCCATGGAATTCTCCAGGCCAGAATACTGGAGTGGGTAGCCATTTCCTTCTCCAGGGGACCTTTCCAACCTAGGGATCAAGCCTGGGTCAGCTACATGGCAGGCAGATTCTTTACTATCTGAGCCACCAAGGAAACTCCTTGAAATGATTAGTAGAGATGAATTAATCAATGTAAAATTCCATCTTTTAAAGTATTAGTTTAGCTGAACTTCATGTATAATCTTACTTCATTCCTGTGTCAATAAAACAGAATTCTTGGGGTGTTTTTCCTTAAAGCAGAGGAATGATAATCTGTTTCTGTCAAGACATACTGACCACTGTGTTCAGTGAGGAAAGACCTCTATCATCTTAACACATTTTCCCACTAGGGACTTAAACACAAGTCTTTGGATTCCTCAGTTGGGTGTTTGAACAAACTGAGCCAATTAAGTTCACTAGTGAGACAGACCCACTGGGAAACTTCATATTATGCGGTTCACTGTTAGAAATTGCATTTGAAAAAACACCTAAGGCAGTCACCACCTACCTATTCAGCTATTAAAGTGGTAGAATTGGCAAAGGAATACCAGTAACGAAGGAGCAAATAGCATGATTCTTTTTGTGATCGACATTTGATATTTCTGGATTTGGAAGTCTGATGTGTGGATATGGCCAACTTCTCTCATTGTCCTTGATGACAAAAATCTGTGGAAGTCAGTGCTTGTGGTATGTATGTTTATTTACCCACCAGGTTAATTTTTTCTTAGACTGTGTGAAACTTGCCTCATGGATGAAGGTGGACTACAATGAGTTATTATTTAAAGCACTTGATTCCCCTTCTATTTTCTTTCTCTATCCAGCCACTGTTTTCTTCTATTTAATTTCGCCTTGCTCTACTCACATGGGGTATCCCATGTTCTCTTTCACTGATGAGCAAAAAGTGGACGTTAAAAATAGTTAAGTAGCTTGCACAGTGCGGAGTCGCCAGCATCCTGTTCTTTCATCGCTGGTTTACCGGCCTAGTTACTCTTACTCATCTTCAGTCGTCCTGTCATCTGATCTGGTCGTTAGAGTCCTTGGGAAGGACTCAGATAATCCCAGGAAACCTGGAAATGGACTCATTGGTCTTTGAGGATGTGGCTATGAACTTCACCCTGAGCAGTGGGGTTTACTGGATTCTTCACAGAGGAAACTCTACAGAGATGTGATGTTAGAAAACTTCAGGAATTTGGAATCAGTAGAAGCAAGATAGGAAGATCATGACATTGAAGATCAGTTCAAAAACCAGAGGAGAAAATTAAGGTGAGCCATGCTTCTCAGGCGGTGGTAGTGGTAAAGAATCATGCTGCCAGTGCAGGAGATTCAGAAGTGGGTTCAGTTCCTGGGTGTGGAAGATCCCCTGGAAAAGGAAATGGCGAACTACTCCAGTATTGTTGCCTGGAGAGTCCAATGGGCAGGGGCGCTTGGCAGGCTATAGTCCATGGGATCACAGAGTTGGACATAACTGAGCGTGCAAGCGAAACTCCCAATGCAAAGCATGTCTTCTGTGGGAATCATGGTCTGAAATGAAAATTCTAAAAGAAGCAATCAAAACAGAATGCCCATCTTCAAATTTAGTTATTCTTAGAAAATGTCTCTGAAAAATATTTTCTTGAATTTGATATAAATGTTCAGTGTTTGCAATATAGTGCATGTACAGTCAGTTTTCACGAGCCCTATATTTCAGTATCACTTTTTAATAGCAAAGGGGGTAGTCCTATTGCCAAACATTCAGTATATTCAACTTCTAACAACTCACAAAAGATTTAAAACCTCACTCTTCCTACAAATGATAATAAATACCATAAATATAATTAAGAAGTAAATCATTAATAATGTGCTTCTCATTACTTACGGAAGTCCTATGATAGACTCTCTGAAAGGAAAGATATTCATTCTTGGGGAGAAAATGTGAAGCTTATTCCAACTCTCAGTGTGAAGAAGAAAACTGCTGGTTTTAAACCAAGGGAATGCAGTGCATGTGGAAAATTCTTCTTGAGTCATTCATCCCTTAATAGACACATGTTATGTCACATTGAATACAAACCAAGAGAGCATCAAAAGTGCCATGAGAAGGTATATAAATGTAAAGATTGTGGGGAGACATTCATTTCTCCCAGTGCTCTCAGAACACATAAAAGGAGTCATACTGGAGAAGCTCTATGAATGTAAACAATGTGGAAAAGTCTTTCAGTATGAAAAATCACTCTAGAGCCACAAAAATACTCACACAGGGGTGAAACCCTATGAATATAAAGAATGTGGGAATGCCTTGACATGGAGATCAACTTTTTGAATAGATGTGGTAACACGCACTGGAGATTTACCTTGTAAATATAAGAAATGTGAGAAAACATTCGTTTATCCCCATTCTCTTACAATGCATCAAAGCAGTCACAATGAAGGGAAACCCTATCAATGTAAACAGTGTGGAAAAGCCTTTAAAAGTCCTAAAAGAATCCAAATACATGAAATAATTCACACCAGAGAGCAACCCTATGATTGTAAGCAATGTGGTACAGCCTTCAAACATTTTGGTTCCTTATAGGCACACGTACGACTTCACAGAGGAAAGATACCACATGTATGTATAACATGTTCTAAAGAATTGACTACTGCCCAGAATCTTTGAGATCATGAAAGAATCCACACTGGAGAAAAGCCCTATGAGTGTAAGGAATGTGGGAAAGCCTTCATGTGGCAAGTAACTTTTCAAAAGCACATGGTAACACACAGTGGAGATTTACCTTATAAATGTCAGAAATGTGAAAAAGCATTCCTTTATCCCAGTTTTCTTCAAACACATGAAAGGAATCACTGGAGAGAAACCCTATGAATGTGAGCAGTGTGGAAAAGCCTTTCCATATAAAAAAATCATTGCAAATACACAAAGAACTCACTGAAGGGAGAAATCCTATGAATGTAAAGAATGTGGGAAAACTTTCCTATGCAAAACAACTTTTCAAAAACACATGGCAATACGCACTGGAGGTTTACTTTATAAATGTCAGAAATGTGAGAAAACATTCATTTCTCCCAGTTGTCTTAGAATGCATGAAAACAGTCACAATGAAGAAAACCCTACCAATGTAAACAGTATGGAAAAACATTTAAAACTCCTAAACCTGTTGGAATACATGGAAGAATTCACAGAGGTGAGAAAACACTATGAATGTAACCTGTGTGGTAAAGCCTTCAATTATTTCAGTGCCTTCCAATCACACAAAAGATTTCACATAGGAGAGGCACCATATGCATGTAAAAAATGTTCTCAAGTGTTGAGTAGTGTCTGCTTGCTTAAAAACTGTGAAAGAATCCACACTGGATAGAAATGTTATAAGTGTAAGGAATGTGGGAAAGCCTTCACATTGAATATAACCCTTCAGAAACACATGATAATACACACTGGAGATGGACCTTATACATGCAAAGAATGTGAGAAAGTATTCATTAATCCCAGTTCTCTTAAAATACATGAAAGTAGTCATACTGGAGAGAGACCCTATCAGTGTCATGTGGTAAAAATTTAGAACACAAAATGTTTTCAGATTTCATGAAAAGTACTCACAGTAGAGTAAAACCCCTACAAATGTAAAATATTTGTGAAAACGTTCACTTCCAGTTATGTTCAAGCACATAAATTAATTCACACTGGACAGAAACACTGTCAACGACAGGAATGTGGGAAATCCTTCATTTGTCTCTCAACATTCAAAGACAAATTAGACTACACACTGGACAGAAATCATACAAATGTGAAGAATGTGGGAAAGGCTTTTCTGATCTTAGCTGTGTATGAAAGAATTAAGGATTTACTAGTTAAAACCTTGATTTTAGGGCTTCCCTAGTGGCTTAGTGGTCAAAAATCTGCCTGCCAATTCAGGAGACACTGGTTTGATCACTGATCAGGGAAGATCCCACATGCCGCAGGGCAACTAAGCCTGTCAGCCACAACTATTGAGCCTGTTGTGCTCTACAGCCAGTGCTCTGCAACAAGAGAACAAACTGCAATAAGAAGCCTGTATACCCACAACTATAGAGTGGCCCCCACTTGCCACAACTAGAGAGAAGCTTGCACAAGAAGAAAGACCCAGTGAAAATATATAAATAAATATTAAAAAAATACTTCAATTGGTTGATATCATTACATGTAAAAACCCCCATGGAAAGGAAGTATAAATGTAAGTAACAAGAGAAACTTGATGGAAATCCGTGTGTACTGTTCCAGAAAACCTTCAATATAAAAGAGCTGTTATAAATATATTTTGGCTGTGCTATGTGGCATGTGAAATCTTAGTTCCCCAATCATGGATTGATGCTGTGACCCTCCAGTGGAAGCTTGGAGTCTTAACCACTGATCTGCCAGAAAAGTACCGAAAGAGTTGTCTTAAAAGGTTACAGGGACTAGGACTTGCCTGGTGGACGAGTGGTTAAGAATCTGCCCTCCAATATGGGGGATACAGGTTGGTGAACTAAGGTCCCACAGGTGCAACTAAGCCCCTGCACTGAGCCGGTGTGCTCTAGAGTCAGTGGGCCACAACTAGAGAGAAGCCCATGCACTGTAATGAAAGATCCCCTGTACGACTTGGAAGATCCTACATGCTGCAACTAATGCTTGACACAGCCAAATAAATAAATTAAAAAAAAAAAAAGTTTACAAGAACTTCCCTGGTGGTCCAGTAGTTAAAACTCCACAATGCAGAGGGCCTGAACTTGATCCCTGGTCATGGAAGTAGACACTACATGCCAAAACTAAAAAAAAAAAAAAAAAAAAAAAGGTACCTGCATGCTAAAATGAAGATTGAGAGCACCACAACTAAGACACAGCTCAGTGACAAAAAAATTTTAGTAATATATTGTTATTCTAAAGATCTTTCTTCAATCATATCTTTGAATTGTAGATTTTGACTAATTTCAAAAGTGGATGTTAATGTTAGTTAATTCTGTAAGTTGTCTTTCACCAATAGTACATAAGGTTTAAAGGAGGTAGTTTTTCCTTTAATCAGATAATGACTTTTTTCTCTCATGTTTGAACCCTGTTGGAGTCATGGGTGAATTTAAGTGTATTTCTAGTATGCAGTGAGGCTTAAATTTTTATAATGTTCTATTAATTTTCTGTTAATGGGGCACTGAGAAATGGCAGTTTGGTATTTGTAGGGATTTTCCTAGTAGTTTATGTGGCAATTCCTGGATATTTATAAATACATATATTGTACCCTTTTAATTGAGGAAAAAAAATCTCTTTTGTTGGTAGTGCATGTAGGAGCCTTATGTCATTTTCCATTCTATTAATCACTTGGAATAAATTTTATGTATGGCTAGGGTGTCAAAGAGTATACTGTTACATAAATTATTATTTTTCCTATTTACTTTTTGTATTTCCTTCTGACTGTATTTGTTGAAAAGATTATGGGACTTGTGATAATACAAAAAATCTATAGTTCAAGATATCTTCAGTTCAGTTCAGTTCAGTTCAGTCACTCAGTCGTGTCCGACTCCTTGCAACCCCATGAATCGCAGCACGCCAGGCCTCCCTGTCCATCACCAACTCCCGGAGTTCACTCAGACTCATGTCCATCAAGTCAGTGATGCCATCCAGCCATCTCATCCTCTGTCGTCCCCTTCTCCTCTTGCCCCCAATCCCTCCCAGCATCAGAGTCTTTTCCAATGAGTCAACTCTTCGCATGAGGTGGCCAAAGTACTGGAGTTTCAGCTTTAGCATCATTCCTTCCAAAGAAATCCCAGGGCTGATCTCCTTCAGAATGGACTGGTTGGATCTCCTTGCAGTCCAAGGGACTCTCAAGAGTCTTCTCCAACACCACAGTTCAAAAGCATCAACTCTTTGGCACTCAGCTTTGCTTGTGAGTAATATTAGGACCAAACTTTCCAGAATCCATCCCATTTGTAGTTCCATATCTGCAATCACCAATAGCTTGTGTGTGTGATTTAAAACCAAATGCATTGAAGACATTCTTCAGATATTGGAGCTCCCACCCTGGGAGAGAGACAAATACATAAGAGCTTCAAGGACACCATCTTCCAGCTTATTTTCCAGAATCTGTGTCCATGTAGTCAACAGTAGCCTCAACACCAGCAAGCAATATTTGATTTCCATTTATATAGAAGTGTGGTTTCCCCTCATGTCTTCAGACCTTCCACATCAAAGATCCAGCAGAGGTTGAAT
Organism: Bison bison bison; assembly: GCF_000754665.1. Taxonomy (NCBI): domain Eukaryota; kingdom Metazoa; phylum Chordata; class Mammalia; order Artiodactyla; family Bovidae; genus Bison; species Bison bison. The sequence continues at coordinate 789,939 of NW_011495058.1, read as the reverse complement.
TTCTTCTGTAAGGGAACTTGTATCTACTATGACAGTATTTCAGTGTTTTATGGTAGGGAATAGTCTCTGATTCCACCCTTCTCTGGACTGTATTTTTGTTTCTCTCCTACATGTCAGTTTGCTTCTTCAGTGCGTTGTGCAGTGCCATTCTTGATCCATTGTTTCCCTGTGAGAAGAAGCACCTTCCTTCTGTCAGGAAGGCTGTGGGTGTTTCCTGTTACTTGTAGCTGAACATAATTCTTCAATGTGTTTTTTTTTATTGTATTTTATTTTCTATGCCCAAAAGTATGAATTTTTTTGTGAAACAACTATTTCTGTACTCATTTCAAATATACCAACTCTTTGTGAAGCATTTTTAGCTAACATATGTTGTTTTTCATATCCTCGAAGAATGTATTAAAGTACCAATTTTATTCATAAAAAAAATAAATAAATAAAAATAGTTAAGTATCTCTGTGATACTATGCCCTTATCTCAGAATTAGGGAAGCAACTCTCAAGCTTATTTTCAAAGGAGATACTGCTGATCAAGAAATCTTCCCTTTAGGAAATTATAGAAACCCTGTCCCACACACCTGTATGCCCTTCAGTAATCATTCACAGCACAAACAAGCCAAGAAATTTAAATTAGATTTTCATCAAAACTTGGAATTTTAAGAAAACAAAGTAATTTAAAACAAAACAACAAGAAAAGCCTAAGATACAGTCTAACAAGATTCTCAGGTTTAAGTGAAGAAAGGAAGGTAAGTTCCACATTAATGGAGCCCTCACAAGTGCACAGATGCCAGCTGTCCACCATCATGAAAAAATGAGGTAGATTCAATGCTTCACTTTTAAGTAAATGGCTCATGAGCTAGAGCTTTTTTAATAGTGAGTACTAGCTTTTCTAATTCCCACCTGTTTCTTCTGTCTTAATTGCTCTGAGGAGCATGACTAATTTAAAATTACCTTTCTGTGATAAAATCTTATTACTCTCAGGATAAAATACTGAAATAACTATATTTTCACTCTGACAAAACCTTTTACACAATAATAAATTATCTCTGTACAACAGAAATCCTGGACTTTTCCTGTGAAGAAGCTTAGCAATGAAAATCTAATATTTTATAGAAGAAATGTGTTCCAAAGTGGGATTAAAAACTGTAAATTTTATATGACCTTTCAGTAGCCTTAAACTCTGGTTTGAAACACACAGTAACTTTAGCTCCCTAATGGTGGGTGAGAAAAGCAGCCCTTGAATGAGAGAGTTTTATAAGATGTAAAGATAACCCTTTACAGCAAGGCTATCTGCTCTCAGAAGCTTTGGGTGGGAAACGAAGCAAATAACACTTAACAAAAGTTTTGCTTTCCCAGAGTAAGGTGAAAAATCCTATTAAATGCTTCTGTGGAGACCGTATTTTCAATAAGTGAATGTTGCCCATTTTGTAGAGAAGCTTCTCAATTTTCCATATCTTTTTTTACTCTACAAACCCTACCACCCACTCCAGGAATAATCCTGCTACCTAAATGCTAAAAAAGGAAAAAAAGATAATCTCTACTAAGAAAGAATTAGTAGCAACAGCTTTAGATTAACAGTTAAATATGGGCTTAATTTTTTTCTAAGTTATGTCATTCTAGATGACTGAGAAGTTGATGAATAGTTATGAATAAGCATCAAAGCAAGTTCAGGCAACACAATTTTCTCTTGTTTGTCCTTTACAGGCTATGAAACTTAGCAACATCCTTTGACCTCTCTGAGCTTCAGTCACTAGATTACATTAGAAAATAATATGCTTTGAAGATTATAAAGTTATGCAATGTATTAATATTTTAATTACTAATTAGTTACTTGAACTGTTTAAGAAAAAGATAAAATCCTTTTGTTCAGGTGGCTTATAATTTAGCTGGGAAGTAAAATAAGTGCATACACAAAAAAAAAAATAAATATAACACTAATACAAGGATTTGGTGATGGATTTAAAGCTGAGGACAAATTTGGGAGATAACATTCAATAACACTGATAAGATTTAATAATAACATTGTGTTTATGGAAGTAAATGAAAGTCTTTCTTCCCATGAGATTTGGAAAAATGTGTTAATATTTTTGAAACTAGTTTGGCCTAATAGGAACTCCATTCTGTGAAGAGATATAGTGTTTTTGAGATGTATTAAGTTGTCCATGAGAAATATTTATCTTTTAGGAGCAACTGGAATTATATGACTAGAATTTGAGAGGTTCAACCTGGAGGTATATTTTTGGATCAAGTACTAAAACAATGAAATTATGAGTATGGCTCATATTCAGAGATTGATTGAGAATCAAGGGTAGAGTCCTGACAATAAATGCTATAATAACCAGGCAAAGAGAGTGGCAAGGAGAAGCATCCAGAGAATGCTGAATCACAGATGTAAGAAAGAAAACTGAAAATCAAGGCGCTGATACGGCAGGATTTATGAAAAAATTTTGACACTAGAGGATAACATTTGAGAAAGGATTTTTTTAGTAACATGGCAGCAAAGGTGAACCTCAAACTCCCAAAGTTTAGTAATGAAATAAACAATTACCTTGTGGAAGCAGCAAGGATGAGTACTCCTTATCTAGGAGTTCAGCTGGCATATGAAGGAAAAAAAAGTCTTCACAGAAAGAAAAGGAGCCGAGAGCGGTGAAAACATGTAATGTGAAAGAAACTTGAACACAGGTGAAAAGGAAATAGTCATTGGAATAGGAGAGTTGAAAACACTTAAGAATGAGAGGTTAAAGCTGGGAGGGACTCAAAGAAATGGGAATGAAAAGAGTAGAAAGATTTACTTGCAAGAGAAAGAAAATCTCTGGCTGAGTGGAATCCTGCAAGGCATGTACTAAGTAGGAGACAGAAATGCAGGAGGGAAAGTGTGCCAGGTGGTCTCAATATTTCTTAAGTAGAGGCTAAGGTCATCTGGTACAGGTGAGATTGGAGAGCAGGAGAGATGAAAGCTAATGAGAAATTCTCATTCAATAGAGGTATGTACTTTTAATTAATTTTCTATTAACTAGACCACAATAGAAGTTGAAGTTACCTTGCACAGAACTGTCAAGCAAATGATTACTATCCATAGCAATGCAAATGAATTTCATTTGAGATAAAATTGATTTCCTTTCTCTAGAAAACATGACATTTTATTACTCTACGTGTAATTAACTAGTTTTATATGCATTAGCAAACTTCAACATCCTGACCACCTATATTCTTTAAATTTCTCTTTTTAACTGGTCTTAATATCTGGGCCTCTTTTTATTTGCTTCTATACAACTATTTTTTCCTAAATTTTTAATGCTTTTAAATGTTTGTCTATGTCCCTTCAATTTGTAAAAGCATTATAATATATTATATATATATATATATATAAATTGCACCATGGATAGCTTTATATAACACATTCAAAGACTGAGTTCCTCTTAAGAGTTTCCTGAACCTGGAAAACCCAACCAAATAAGCACCCCAACCTTGTGGACTTAAGTAACTATAAACATAAATTAGGTTAACAACAAAAGACCTTTAGTAAAATGCCTTTTACATTTTGGAAAGTGTAAGTGAGAAATGGAGGCTCATTTAGCATAAATGATAGATTAAGGTTTGCTTCTTCCAACTCAGGTATAAAATCCTGCTGTAAAAAAATCATGCTCTATCCACAGTAAGCCACTTTATCCTCCGAAGACTGCCTAGTTACCCTTTCCCTCTTGTGAAGGCTGAGAAACCAACTTGCAGCTTGGAATGAAATAAAAATGAGTTTAACTAAATGAGAGCTATTGCATCTAAGGGTGAAAACTGTATGACCCAGAGGGCTCAGCCAGAAAACAAGGGAGGCAGACACCAGTTTCCACTGGGAGCCAAGTCTGGCCGTCCCGGTTATTAAGAAGGATACCTTTTGTCACTCACAGAGGTGTTTAATGGTCTATGGTGACATTGTTAGTGCATAAGAAAATAATATACATGATCAAAAAAATAGTTAAAATATCCACATTTACAGAGGAGGTCAACTGAGACAAACAGCTGAGAAGCCTCTCGTGAAAAAGATGCCTCTTATGGAGTCTATCAGTAGAGCTTGCTGGTAGAGAACTGTTTTCAGAACTTTTTGTTCCTTCTTATCTTATGTGAGGTAAGTACAGACATCGAATGTAACAGGAAATTTTGACAGGGCCATGACATCCAATCACATGTAATTTTTGTTATATAATTATTATAAATAAAATAAACACTAATTGTTTTAACGGATTTTTGTTATATTTTTCAAAGTATTATTCCATATAAGATTGAAAATCAGATAAGCAAAATACTGGTCCTTCACAATGATGAAAATGAGTAGATTACACCTGATTTATATAAATTTGTTGTATATTCTGCTGGATATTTTCCTATGTGTGACCATATAAAATATAAAGTGTCTTAAAAATGAAATGTATCCATGATGAAAATCATCTGAATACAGGGAATTAAACAGAAAAGAAATGTTAGTTTAATAGATTAAAACAATTAAAAAAACAAGATCTCTTTGGATTGTAATCTGGGAGATTAACATTGTATGGTAGCAACAATAAAAAACATTATTTATCTAGCACTGAATTCTCTTCTCTTGAACCCCCTTTATTTTTTTTCTATTTTTATTTTTTTTTAAATTTTGCCAAATATCAAAATGAATCCACCACAGGTATACATGTGTTCCCCATCCTGAACCCTCCTCCCTCCTCCCTCCCCACACCATCCCTCTGGGTCGTCCCAGT
>NW_011495058.1:774290-785101 GCF_000754665.1 Bison bison bison | reverse complement strand
CCTCTGGGTCGTCCCAGTGCCCAGCCCCAAGATCCAGTATCGTGCATTGAACCTGGACTGGCATCTCGTTTCATACATGATATTTTACATGTTTCAATGCCATTCTCCCAAATCTTCCCACCCTCTCCCTCTCCCACAGAATCCATAAGACTGTTCTATACATCAGTGTCTCTTTTGCTGTCTCGTATACAGGGTTATCGTTACCATCTTTCTAAATTCCATATATATGCGTTAGTATACTCTATTGGTGTTTTTCCTTCTGGCTTACTTCACTCTGTATAATAGGCTCCAGTTTCATCCACCTCCGAACCCCCTTTAAATCCAAAGGATTTGTTGCCAAATTCCAGTACAGTCTGTTCTACAAAGCATGATGTATACCTTGCTATAAAATTGTCTATCAAAAATCTAGTTACAAAAACAGTTACTTTTGTGACTGAAAACTACCTGGGCCAAAGAGAATACCTAGTTGGATTTTCCCTTTGTTCCCTAAATTACAGAAGAATAATTATGCCTTGTAGAGAACTGCCAGGTGCGTTTACATAATAAAAAATCTGGGGCAGTAAAGAAAAAAAAAAATACTCAAAGCTCGTTGGAGGGTGAGTTTCTGAGGAGTGTTACAGGCCTGCAATGAAGGCAGTTTCAGGGGAAAAAAGGAGAAATTTATTAGTGTTATGTTTTGAAACACTTCACATTTTTTAAGACACCCAAGTAAAGACTTTGAACTATTTGATATAACTTTTGATTACTGGACTCCATTTCTTTGATCATAACACTGCTTTCAGATTGAATCAGTGGCTCTAGAATTTATGAGTAACTTTCATATAAGCGGTATCATATTTTATGTCTGCAATAACTAACTTTTCCTCAGTAGAAAATCTCACTAATGAAGGGTTTTATTAACTTGAGTATTTTGTTTTTACCTGAGAAAAATAAATTGACTCACCTAAATCAACAGCAATAGTTTATTTGTACTTCAATCTACATACTTATAAGTATTTCAGCTATAAAATCCTCCTTGACCTTGACCTTGTAATTTTGCTTATGATAAAATTCATAACTATTAAAAGAATGACAACAACCAAAAAACTGTGATGTATACTACAAAGCTTCCAAATTCCCTGACATTCAGTGCTTTGTACCCAGCCAGTGGAAGACCCCTTAAAACCTACAGTGCTCCCCACTTGGATAATTCATTTTGCATTCACATCAAGTTCTACAATCTGACATTAGAAATGCCCAGTTTGGGAAAACTTTGTGTAATAGAAAAGATGCTGCATTGGAACGGAATAAGGTAGAAAGAAATGAGTCAGAAGGGTTAGTGAGATGAGATGAATTCACAAATAACATGAAGAATGGTGAAAAGCCCAGTCAGAAGGGTATTTCAATGATCAGTATATGGTGAAGGCTTGATATTTGTGTGAATGGGCTAGAAGGGGAGGATTTTAGAACTCTCATAATAAAGAATGGTGCTGTTGTTGTTGTTTAGTTGCTAAGTTCCTCTGACTCTTGCAACCCCATGGACTGTAGCCTGCCAGGCTCCTCTGTCCATGGGATTTCCTATGCAAAAATACTGGCTGCTGCTGCTAAGTCACTTCAGTTGTGTCTGACTCTGTGCGACCCCATAGACGGCAGCCCACCAGGCTCCCCCGTCCCTGGAATTCTCCAGGCAAGAACACTGGAGTGGGTTGCCATTTCCTTCTCCAATGCACGAAAGTGAAAAGTGAAAGTGAAGTCGCTCAGTCGTGTCCGACCCTCAGCGACCCCATGGACTGCAGCCTACCAGGCTCCTCTGTCCATGGGATTCTCCAGGCAAGAGTACTGGAGTGTGGTGCCATTGCCTTCTCCGAAAAATACTGGCATAGGTTGTCATTTTCTTCTCCAGCGGATGGATCTTCCTGACTCAGGGATTGAACCCACAGCTCCTACATTGGCAGGCAGATTCTTTACCACCATGTCACCAGAAAAGCCCATAATAAAGAATAGCAGGTAACTAATGATTATAGTGAGAGAAAAGCTAGAAAGAAATTTTAAGAAATATAAATATTATACCCTGGGAAACAAGGAAGACAGTGGTCTTATTGACAGACATTTATTGTTTAAATTAGAAGACTCTTGCCCAAGCTTCCTTTCTGGTATTCCATACCTAAATATCTGAAAGGAGGAAACACTGCATAAAATTATGCAAGATTTAAAAAAAATAGAAGTGACTTCTAATTTAGGTTCCAAATTTTAAAACAGAAAATAATAGAACCACTAAAAATATCCACTGCTGCATAGAGCAAAAACTGATGGAACAATAGTAGTAGTCATGGTTACCTGTGTGGCATCAGCACACTATTATTATACAATTCATTCCTATGAATAACACAATCATAGCCTAACATAATACAAAATAATCTTGCAACAGTGATACAAAAAAACCCAAACCAGAAACTGTTTAAATCAACTAGGCTCACAGCTTCAAAATATAAATTTGCATTTCTTGTGTGAGTAATTCAACTGTTCTATATGTATTTCCTTAATTTTATAATCACACTTCATATTATTCTTGTTAAATCATTAAGTCATGTCTGACTCTTTGCGACACCATGGACTGCAACATGCCAGACTTCCGGGTCCTTCATTATACTGGAGTTTGCTCAAATTCATGTTCATTGAGTCCATGATGCTATCTATCCATCACATTCTCTGCCAGCCCTTTCTCCTCTTGCCTTCAATCTTTCCCAGTATCAGTGAGTCAACTCTTATTAATGAGTCAACTCTGCGTCATGTGGGCAAAGGACTGGAGCTTCAGCTTCAGCATTAGTCCTTCCAATGAATATTAAGGGTTTATTTCCTTTAGGATTGACTGGTTTGATCTCCTTGCAATCCAAGGGACTCTCAAGAGTCTTCTCCAGCACTACAGTTTAAAAGCATCAATTTTTTGGCAATCAACCTGCTTTTGGTCCAAATCTCACATTCATACACGACCACTAGAAAAACCATCGCTTTGAGGGTACAGACCTTTGAAGGCAAAGTAATGTCTCTGATTTTTAATATGCTGTCTAGGTCTGTCATAGCTTTCCTTCCAAAGAGAAAGCATCTTTTAATTTCATGGCTGCAGTCACCATCTGCATTGATTTTTGGAACCCAAGAAAATAAAATCTGTCACCGCTTCCTCTTATTCCCCTTTTATATGCCATGAAGGGATGGGACTGGATGCTATGGTCTTAGTTTTATGAATGTTGAGTTTCAAGGCAGCTTTTTCACTCTCCTCTTTTATCTTCATCAAGAGGCTGTTTAGTTCCTCTTCACTTTCTGCCTTTAGCATGGTTATCATCTGCATATCTGAAGTTGTTGATATTTTTCAGACAATCTTGATTTCAGCTTGTGATTCATCCAGCCTGACATTTCACATAATGTACTCTGTATATAAGTTAAATAAGCAGGATGAGAATATACAGCCTTGATATACTGCTTTCCCAATTTGGGACCAGTCAGTTATTCCATGTCCAGTTCTAACTGTTGCTTCTTTACCTGCATACAGGTTTGTCAGGAGACAGGTAAGGTGATCCAGCATTCCCATCTCTTAAAAATTTTTCTAGTTTGTTATGATTCACACAGTCAAAGGCTTCCTAAAAAACCTTCATATTGTTATTGTTCAGTCACTAACTTGTGTCTGAGTCTTTGGGACCCCACGGACTGCAGCACACCACATCTCCCTGTCCCTCATTATTTCCTAGAGTTTACCCAAGTTCATATCCATTGACAAAACAGCTTCATAGTAAAATGACTAAATTATTCATGGGAGTCCAAAGTTTAAAAAGTATTATTTTGAAAATATATAACCAAATTCAGAAGAAAAACAAAAATCACCCTTTCTTAAATAGGTCAGTTTTATATCAACTGTTTTAAAAAATAACAGTTAAATGCAATTTAAAAATCATTTCACTTTCATTGACTTTTTTTTATTAATATGTTTAAAGATCTCCAAACAGATATTACTGGCAACAAATCCATTAATTCTTGCCTAACATGGAAATAAATTTTGAATTGTTGGAATGTCTTTAAAAAAAAAAAATTCAATATTTGATCCTCACATTATATTGTAAAATCCTTCTTATCTTGTTACTCAATAAACTGAACATACAAATTTATGCCTGAAACTCCAATTTCAGAATAGCTACACAAATGTATTCCTCCTGAGACTATGGTATTCAGAGTGAACTCTACCACATGTTGAAACACAACTGATATAATTGATTTGGCATGAGTAATGAATGGGTTTTCTTTCACATTAATTGTATCCTGGCTATGAGAACAGAACACTATTTATAAATTGACTAACTGCATTAAGCTTATGGAACAGGGGTGGACTGATATGAGACAGCGGGAGGTAAGATAGGGCTTCCCAGGTGGCGCTACTGGTAAAGAACCCACCTGGCAATGAAGGAGGGACATAACAGACTTGGGTTTGATCCCTGGGTTGGGAAGATCCCTTGGAGGAGGTCATGGTAACTCACTCCAGCATTCTTGCCTGGAGAATCCCATGTAGAGAGGAGCCTGGTAGGCTCCAGTCCATAGGACTGCAAAGAGTAAGACATGACTGAAGTGACTTGGCATGCAGTAGGTAAGATGCTCAATATATTAATAGTACTTGGTTTTGAATCTGAAAATTTAGATTACATTCTGATTCTGAACCCATTTGACTTCAGACAAGTCACTTAACTTCTTTGAGCCTTAATTTCTTTACGGATAAATTGAGGGAGTAGATGCTAGATGACTCAGTCTGGTACTAAAACATTATGACCAAAAATCATTCTGTATACTAGTCACACAGCTCTCTAGTTTCTAGGAATTGCATACAAAGTTTTGCCAATATCTTCTTTCTGCCAATTTGTCTCAGCTCTTACATGCATTCAGCAAACTCCAGATCACAAATTATGCCAGTGAACATTTTGAACCTGGCAAAGTGAAGTGTACTATTTTGAAATATCTGCACAATATCCAGCAAAACGACTAAAGGTATTATGAGCTTTTCAAAATCAAACATCTCAGCTAACTCTGCAGTGACTTATCCCCATATTCAACTATGGGTCTTTTTCTTTTGGAGCATTCTGTTACATTGCTTCATCCTAAAGTAGTAAATGAACCTTGGAATACACTATATATACCATTTCTGTGCTTTTATAGTCGAGATGAAACTTCTCAGATAGGAAATAGTTAGCTATTACTCTGCAAATGAAATTGAAATGCAGGGGTTGTACATCCACTTATCCCAACCCTGGCCTCTGGAAATTGGTAAGGATTTTGGGGGAAAAAAAGTACAGGATAGCAGTGTGAAAGCCATTGTAATTGGTTATTTTGTGTAATAACTATGTCTCAAATCACTACTGAAGACTTCTTCAGAATTAGACTGATTCACATTTAAGAATTGAATTGACTTCTATCTTAGCATGGACTCCAGCTGTGCCCATATAGAAAGCAGTGTGATCAGCTGATTTTTAACAATTGTTGGCTTTATCTTCCTCTATCATTTTTATGAATACATTGTTCCCAACAAAATATTTGGTTCACTTTCCTTTTTTTCTCATCCAATTGTTTATTGTTCATAGATCTAGCTTGAAGATATCCTCCAATATGAGATGAAAAGGCAGCAGCTAATTTGCTTCCCTGAATATGGCACAAGAGCTTTTAAGTCCATGAAAGGCAGGGTCAATAAAACTTTAACAACATAGCAATTGAAGGGAAATAACTGTGGATTCCAGTCCCTTCTCGAGTATTTATAACAAGGGACTTCATCTTTTGTATCATTGCTAAAGATGAATTGCTAAAATAAATTTGTAAACTGTTGTTCATTGTGAAGCTTATTATATCTTCCTATATTTACTTTATAACTTAAGCACTTAAAAAGTATGGCCTTATCTATACATTACACTCAAAAATCATTTATATGATGGTTGCTTAGAAGTGCTTTAAATTTATATATATTATAAAATTTTTACATTTAAAAATCCTAATTTTTTATCCAAAGAAGTTTCACATTGTTTCCTGGTGATACAGCAAATCCTTTATCTAAAGCACAATAGTAGTAGCAGTATTTTTGAGTAAAAAAAACTCTATCTTCTCTTTGTCTACAAATGAAATGACCTCCTTTCAAACTACCACTTCTTTGAGTCAGTGTAGAAATTGTCCCATGATGTTTCACGGTACCCTTGGTAATCTTTCTTGTAATTAGCTGGCAAAGGAAACTCATAAGAGTAGGGATGTGCTTTCTGGGATACCATATGCATTGCATCATTATACAAAGAAACTGTGAGAACCTTCAGAAGAGACTTAGACTTGCCTAAGGCCACAGTATTGGAACTGAGATCTGGGATGTGGACCAGCCATCTTTCTCATTAGACTCAGCTCCTTGCTGCTTCCATCACAGTTACAAAAGAAAGTAGGAAATGATTCATCTTTGTATAGTCATATAAAAATGATTCTTTCTTCCCATTTCATTCAAATGGGCTTAGGTAGAACAGCTGCTGCTGCTAAGTCGCTTCAGTCGTGTCCGACCCTGTGCGACCCCATAGATGGCAGCCCACCAGGCTCCCCCGTCCCTGGGATTCTCCAGTCAAGAACACTGGAGTGGGTTGCCATTTCCTTCTCCAATGCATAAAAGTGAACAGTGAAAGTGAAGTCGCCCAGTCGTGTCCGAGTCCTAGTGACCTCATGGACTGCAGCCCACCAGGCTCCTCCATCCATGGGATTTTCCAGGCAAGAGTACTGAAGTGGGTTGCCATTGCCTTCTCCAAGGTAGAACAGAGAAGTAGGCAATTATCTCCTTTTCTATCTCAAGTGTCTCTAGAGGATGTGAGCCTCTTTTTGAAGGGTGTTTCTCTCCTATTTGCCCTCCCATCCCAGGAGTGTTATAGGGTTGGATTTAAATGACTGGATTCACAGAGAGGATCTTCAAAGGACAAAAAGAAACCAGAATTGCCCATAGAGTCCTATAAAGTGCTCCAGGAGCATGCAACAATGGAGTCCTGCTCTCCATTCACCTGCTCTGCACTCACTCAATTCCTTTTTTTTTTTCCACTCAATTCCTGTGTTAGCAATACCAGATTGTTCCCTGTTTAGAAGTTATTAACTAAATACTAGGAAAGATTTTTTAGAAGATAAATCATTTTAATTTATATTGTGCATATTATACCTGTTTCAGGTTCTCAGTAAGCATGTGTTGACTGAACCAGCAAATACTCTTATACTGTTAACATTACAGCTCTAATAGCCTGCACTGAATAGAAGCGCAGAGTCCCCCTTATGATGACCACATTCCCAGTGAAGTTTTATTGAGCCTTTTCTATTTGTTATGATCTATGTGACTATGCGTGCTTAGTCATTCAGTCATGGCTGACTCTTTGAGACCCTTTAACTGAAGCCTGCCAGGCTCCCATGTCCATGGGATTTTTCAGCAAAGGATACTGGAATAGGCTGCCATTTTCTTCTCCAGAGGATCTTCCAGGCCCAGGAATCGAAACCGCCTCTCTTATGTCTCCTGCATTGCAGGTGAATTCGTTACCTGCTGAGCTATTGGGGAAGCCCCTGTGTGATTTAATGAGCACCAAATGTCATAATCAGATTATTCAGCAAGAAGTAAGAAATATATAACTGGGACTAAACATGAGAAAATTTGGTCTGTCCATTATTGATATAAAATAATTTGAAGAACCAATTAATATCCCCTATAATTACAAAATGTGAATATTCTTTAAGGAAATCACTCACTTATTATTTAGTATCAGTTTTCTGGATGAATATGTACTAAGTGTCTAACAGTCTCCACCCTTGAAGAGGTCAAAGCTTGCAGATAGACAGATGGGGAAGGAAGCTTTGTCTAGTGAAGAAGTGACTGCAAGAGACCAGCAAAAGTCCTGGAAGCACAGAAGAGGTAATGGTACTTGTGGGCTGTCACAGGAGGTTCCAGGGAAAGAATTAGTGGAGACAGGTGGAGTTTACAGAAGAAAATAAAACAGAAAGACATTGCAGAGAAAGAAAGTGGAATAAACAAAGGCACCGTAGTATAGAAGTAGAAGATGTACTCGTGAATAAAATGACATTCAACAAGGGAAATATGTAGGGCATTTAAGAAAATAATTGGATAAGATCATGCCTCATTAGCAGTTTTCAATATTATCCAGTAAGAAATATGGAGACATACTTGAATTTTAACCAAGGAGGGACAGTGGAATAGAAAGAGAATTGTGTCTAATCTGTCTCCTCCTTTTCCTTTTCTATCACTATTACACATTCTAACTGACTTTTATTTTACCCTGACTCTTAGTCTTCATACCTTGAGATATTCTGGAGTGGGAATTAACTGGAATTTATGACAAATCTAATGTAGTGTAAGGGAGGCGGAAATCTAAAAGAACATTATGGGAATTCTTGAAGATATGGATGGATGTTGACGCCATTAAAGAGACACAAATTATTCAGGACTCGAAACAGTGTGGCTGTGCAAAATGTGTTACGTAACACATTTATTTGGATCATCTGGTACTTGAAATACCTGAATGTTCTTTGCAGGAATGGGAAAGAAATGAAATGCCAAGAAAGGGAAGAGTTTGGAGCCTGGTGGTGGAGTTATAGGGGTCCCTAGCATACAGACAGAGAAGGCAATGGCACCCCACTCCAGTACTCTTGCCTGGAAAATCCCATGGATGGAGGAGCCTGGTGGGCTGCAGTCCATGGGGTCTCGAAGAGTCGGACATGACTGAGCGACTTCACTTTCACTTTTCACTTTCATGCATTGGAGAGAAGGAAATGGCAATCCACTCCAGTGTTCTTGCCTGGAGAATCCCAGGGATGGGGGAGCCTAGTGGGCTGCCGTCTATGGGATTGCGCAGAGTTGGACACGACTGAAGCAACTTAGCAGCAGCAGCAGCTAGCATACAGACCATGACCATATGTGTGATTGTATAAGAGTATACGTTTGCTGTACACCTGAAACTAATATAATATTGCAAATCAACTATACTACATTTTTTTTAAAAAGAGGATTATAAAATAAGGAGAAAAAAGAACCTTGACTAAAACCCTGGAGAGTACTGAGGAGATGAAATCAGATTGAGGGAAATATTAATACTATGTACACAAAAGAAGAGAACATTTCAAGAAGACCTGAGTCAGCAGCAACAATACTACAGAGGACAAGGGAGATGAGACCACAGAGAACCTACTGGGTTTTGCAAATTAGGAGCTAACTTTTGTTACCACCAAACCTGTTTTAGCACACTAGTAGGTTGAGGTATGAAGAAGACCTGAGCAAGAGAAGGCAAGAAGTATGAAATTCTTTCCCCAAAAGTCAGTTCACAACATAAATGGGAAACCAGTAAAATTATTGGATTGGATACCTTTTGATGCTATTTTTCTTTTCAGACTTTAAAGGTTTGTTTAGAATTTCATCAAGAAACTGGGTATTTATCTTGGAATCACCCTACAGACATATGACCAAAGCACTTACCTACTGAAACAATCAAATTATCTTCACATTATTCTTCTACAGTCCATTGTGTAATGATGTATTGTTGCTGTACACAAAATATAAGTCAATCAAAATAACAAATGATTAACTCACCTAAACATAAAATTTATTGTTAATAATGCATCCTTCCTCTACTTAGACATTTAAATGCATCATAGTATGTATAATTATGAAATTACATATAAAACTGTAATTTAAGACAAGTGTATTTTGAGTTATGATAACCTTCACCACCATCTGGAAAATGTATCTATCATTTTGTTTGTGTCATGTATATTTCTTCAAAGAAGACATACTGATGGCCAAGAGGCACATGAAAAAAATGTTCAATATCACTAATTATTAGAGAAATACAAATAAAAACTACAATGAGATATCACTTCATACCAGTTAGAATGTCCACCACCAAAAAGTCTACAAAAACTAAATGCTGGAGATGGAAAGGGTTTCCTCCAACACTATTGGTAGGAATGTAAATTGGTATAGCCACTATGGAAAACAGTTTCCTGTTTTTATGGGGTTTCCTTAAAAATCTAAAAATAGAGCTACCATATTATCCAGCAATCACACTCCTGGGCATACATACAGAACAAAACAAAACAAAACAAAACATGGTTCTAAAGGATACATGCACCCAAAATATTCACTATAATGCTGTTCACAGTAGCCAAGACATGGAAGAAACCTAGATGTCCATCGACAGACGAATGGATAAAGAAGATGTGGTACATATACACAATGGAATATTACTTGGCCATTACAAACATTTTGAAATAGTGTCATCTGCAGCAATATGGATGGACCTGGAGATTATCATACCAAGTGAAGCAGTATAGTACGTCAGAGGTAAGTGAAATAAGTGAGAAAGACAAATATATCACTTAAATGCAGCACCTAACAACAAAAAAAGGATACACGTGAATTTATTTACAAAACAGAAAGAGACTCGAAGACTTAGGAAATGAACTTACGGCTACCATAAGGGAAAAGTCAAGGAGAGGGTGAGATTGGGAATTTGGGACTGACATGTATGTGTGTATGTTAGTTGCTCAGTCCTGTCCAACTCTTTGCAGCCCCGTGGACTGTACCTGATCAGGCTTCTCTGGCCATGGAATTTTCCAGGCAAGAATACTGGAGTGGGTTGCCATTCCCTTCTCCAGGGGATCTTCCTAACCCAGGGACTGAATCCCACTCTCCTATATCACAGGCAGATCCTTTATAGTCTGAGTCACTAAGGAAGCCCAACGTGTATGCATTGCCATATTTAAAATAGAAAACCAACAAGGTCCTATGCACAGGG
>NW_011495058.1:756518-774190 GCF_000754665.1 Bison bison bison | reverse complement strand
TATGCACAGGGAACTCTGCTCAATATTCTGTAATTAGCTAAATGGGAAAAGAATTTGAAAATTAAATCAATACATGTGTATGTATAACTGAATCATTTTGCTGTATACCTGAAACTAACACATTGTTAATTATACTCTAATATAAAATAAAAAATATCTTGAATTAGAGAATCAGTGAAGGAATATTTAATAACAATTGTTGCAGATGTTGATGTCTTTTTGAGTCTTCTTGGGACAGCAGGTTTATGTTAAAAGACAGTTCCATTCCAAGAGTCTTCTAGAACCTTGAATTCTTTCTTAGCAAATAACATTTCTCAGTCCTACTCAAGGAAATAATGAAAATACTGAATAATCAAGGGATTTCTCCTTTATGCATTGAGTTAAGAAAGATATTTTATTTTTAAATATCACTGAGGGAGGAAACAAAGAATATAGTTGATAACAAATTTTCAAAGGGATTAGACTAAATAGAATGTTAATTAGGTGCCTAAAGAAAATATGTGGAAGTAAATTTTTTTCTAGTAACCAGTGGAACATACACAAATCTCCCTTCTGCTTATCCCTTTGTGAATTTTCTAAATTGAATGTTAAAAATTAAATCATCTTTTCATAAAAAGGAAAAACATTGTGATATACTGATTCATTTGTCCCCTATTCTTCATAAAATGCTATTTTTAAATTTCAAACAGCTATTCATTTTTTTACTAAGAAAAGTATCAACATTTTAAAGAATAAGATGATAAAAATGCTTTGATTACAATTAATCTTTGTGTACACTGAATGAGAAACAGAATCTTTATTGGAGAAGCAGCAATCAAATCAGTAGATACTACAAAACAAGTTATAAAAAGTTCTTTAATTATGAATTGCCCTTGTCCACACTTTTCTCTTTCAATGATTCAAATTATAAATCTAGTTGAAAAAAAATCAATAAAACATGATGAATAAGCAAATTATTTTCCTCTAGTGCTAGTCTTTAGGTTAAAATAGGGACAGCAGCTTTACATACCATTGGTATGAGACATTTTAGTGCTAATATGAAATATGTATTATTTTTATAAAAAAATTTAGGTAAATTGTACTGTTTTAATTTTATCAGTAATGAACAGGAGTCTAGGATGATTCTCTGAAAATATATTGGTAATCTCTAAAGCATAAATTATTGGCTTTGTTCTAAAATTGATGGAAATCTTGTGATTGCTGTATATGCCATTCAAACAATATTTCCAAGTTTCCTGCCACAGGTTGAGAAATTCTGAACAAAAAAGAGAATAAAGTTATGGCTAAATACTAATAGCAAATGATTGCTTCAGATGAAGTAAACATCCCACATGTTTTCCTTAATGGTTAAACATATTTAACAAAATCTTGGTAGTCTTATTGGAAAAGCCATTTTACTTCTATTTTACTGAGAAGTATTTGCAGCCAGCAGAGTTAATGCAGGCTCATTAAGGAAGCCACAGCACTCTGTGCATTAGGACTCTGCACTTACCCCTGCTTTTAGCCCAATTATCCCATATTGTGGGATGAGGAAGACCATTGTTCCTGCTCACTAGTTCTCTTGACATTTTATGTCTCTGTGAGCTTACCACCAATTTATCCAGGGTTTTTCAAAATTAACCAATCTTAAGTAGCACTCTGGAACTTTAAAAATCAGATTTCTAGACTCCTTCCTCACAGGATTATGATTTGCTGAACTTAGGGTAGAGTATCTGAATCTACATTTTAACAAAGGGGCAAGGTACCTTTTAAGATTAAGTAAATTTGGAAATAACATCTACTTCTCTGCCCTTCTTATATCCTGGGCATGATCTCTCTCATGCATCGTGATTCTAGGCCATGGAATAGTCTTTTCTCTACAGTTCTGCATCCAGTGTGTCTTCTATTTCTTGCATACGTGGAGTTGTCACTCGCATGCTTTCATTTTGAAGGGCAAATCCCACTTTTCTACTTTCTTCTTCAGTATCCTGTGGGGTTAGAGTATCTTCCTCCAAAGCTCTGAGATTTATGAGCAGAAAATGAGTAGAGGACTCGCTTCTACTAGATGAGTTGAGGACTAGGGCTTCCCTGGTGGCTCAGTCAGTAAAGAATCTGACTACAATGCAGGAGATCTGGGTTCAAACCCTGGTCAGGAAGATCCCTTGGAGAAGGAAATGGCAACCCACTCCAATATTCTTGCCTGGGAAATCCCATGGACAGAGGAGTCTGTCAGGCTACAGTCCATGGGATGCAAGAGTTGGACATGACTTCTCAACTAAACCACTACCACAACCAGAGCTAGGATTAAATGGACAAGAGGATACTAGAAATAATAGATGCTCAGAACAGGAGGACTAGAGATGACATACCTGGGGCAGAGTATGGATGTGAGTAGGAGGAGCAAAATTTAAAAAACAGGGTGGAAACATAAGGTTTTGGCTAGTGACCTTACCTGGAAGGCATAGTGCCTCTGCCTGGTAAGACTAAGAGTGATAAAGGGGAAGACAGTCCTCTCCAGGAGCGAGAGACTAAAAAGGGTATTGGTACCAAGACATGTACAGAATTTCGATCACATCCCTTATTAACTGGATATGATGATAACCACAAAAAGTGACCACTCTAAATACACAGTCTCCTGCCTGCAGTGCAGGAGACCCAGTTTCAATCCCTGGGTTGGGAAGATCCCCTGGAGAAGGGAATGGCAACCCACTCCAGTATTCTTGCCTGGAGAATTCCATGATCAGAGGAGACTGGCAGGCTATAGCCCAGGGGGGTCACAAAGAGTCAGACAGGACTGAGCAACTAACACTTTCACTAAATATAAAGAAGTGATGACAGATTAAAAAAAAATGATGCTGACTTAAAGGTTGATTACATGGTTCTAAGGGTATCTCCCAAATCTAGTTTGGGATGGTGGCCCCCAGGTCACATTTTAAACATTCTGAATGTATATCAGTAAAACACATACTGCTTTTAAAATGCTATGCACAACGTTTCTAATAAAGAATTGCATTCAATATGCTAGACAGTCTAGTTTATACAAACACACACACACACACACACTCACCCTCTATGTGCACAAATCTTTTAGCGTGCCCATCTGTTGAGTCAGATGGAAGGAAACTACAGATGTCTTCCAACCTAAATGTCATGGTAGTGAGGGCATCAGTCTTGGCTCCCTACCAATCAATTCTACTTTATATCTCATTATGTCAAGATTTTCAAATTCCCCTTGAGGCCATTCACACACTCTTGCTACTTAATAGAGTAGTGATTTGTTCTTTGTCAATCTATGTTGCAAATATTTTAAATAATGTAACAAGAAAAAAAAAGTCATACTATTGCTTTAAAGTAAATAGCCTGTGATGGCTAGACTCTACATATAGGAAAGACTGTAAATGCTGAAAATTTTAAATTGTTGTATTTCAACTGAATTTTTCACAACCTCCCATTCAGAGTTGTCATCCAAAGGCACGATGCATTGCTTCAGGTAGGCATGGTAAAGGTAATCTTAATATGTGATTAAAAAAACACTTGAGGGAGATAGATAGTGGTGTCTGTTCACTAAAATGTATCAGAAGGCTAGTCCAAGAACATTAAATATGCAGGAGAATCATGGTCAAGAGCCAGTAAAAAAGAATCACATAAAAGAGCATTCTGTGCGTGAACACTAGCAATGGGATGTGCCAGCTGAAACCAATGCAATTTTTTTCCCCAAAGGATGAAAGGTTTAACCTTATATGATACAAACTCCTTTTTGCAAAAACATAATATAAAGTCACTATTTTTATGCAAAAATACAAGAGGGATGTATAAAATATTTTCTTTGAAAATACATAGAATTTGCAATCAAGAGACTTTTACTATTTCCTATATTATTAACACCCTGTTGGCATTATATATTTGTTAAAATTAAGGAACCAATATCGACACAAATGATCTACTAAAGTTCACAGCTAATTCATATTCTCTTAGTTTTTACTGAATGCCCATTTCTGTTCCAGGATCTCATTCCTGACACCACATTATATTTAGTCATGATATTTTTTTAGATCCTCTATACTGTAACAGTTTCTCAGACTTTCTTTGTTTTAGATAACTCTGACAGTTTTGAATATTGGTCAGATATCTGCAGAATGTCTTTCATTAGGAATTGTCTGAAGTTTCCCCATTATCAAGCTAATGTTATAGGGTTTGGGAGGAAAATCACAGAGGTAAACAGCTATCCTTATTACACCATAACAAAGGTATATTTTATCAACATAATTTATCATTACTAGTATAAACCTTCTCACCTGGCTAAAGAGATTTCTGTCAGGTTTACCTACTGCATGATTTACTCTGTTTCCTCCTTTCCACATTATACTGTGGAAGAAAGTCACAATGCACAGCCTGGAATGAAGGAGTGGCAGTTATCTTCCTCTTCCTTGATGGCTAAAAATCTACATTAATTATCTGGGATTCTACTGCACAAGAGATTTGTCTATGCTTTCATTTGTTTCTTTACTCAATCATTTATATCATCATGGACTAACTGGCATTTGTTTTATACTTTGGGTGATAATCCACTATACTTTATATATTTTGTTGGTCAAATTATTCCAGTTTTGGACTTTCCAGTTGACTCGTATGTCTCCTTGACATACAATCATCAATGACATGTGTTGGTTTGTTTTTTGAGTACTTCCTTACTTTCTAGCATATCAAGATGCTCCAAGATAATCTTGTATATTTTCTGCCAAGCCCTAGAATCAGTCCACTAAGCATTTCTCTAATTGTCCTTGGTTTCTTTATTTGGAGAAGGGTATTAGAAACCAATACATGGGTGCTTGTGTGCTTATTGCTACTGGGGTGTCATTGCCTTCTAGGCTCTCTCAGCTGACAAAGCAAGATAATATATTTATGTATACTATCCTGTGTGCATATGTATGTCTATGTGTGTGTTTACTGCTCACTAAACTTACTTCTCCTCTTACTTATCTATAATCTCCCACTCAAACAGTAAGAAACTCAACTCTACTATTTGCCATCCATTATTCAGTTAAGTGCTTAATTCCCTGCTGCTGCTGCTGCTAAGTCACTTCAGTCGTGTCCGACTCTGTGTGACCCCATAGATGGCAGCCCACCAGGCTCCCCCGTCCCTTGGGTTCTCCAGGCAAGAACACTGGAGTGGGCTGCCATTTCCTTCTCTAATGCATGAAAGTGAAAAGTGAAAGTGAAGTCACTCAGTCGTGTCTGACCCTCAGCGACCCCATGGACTGCACCCTACTAGGCTCCTCCATCCATGGGATTTTCCAGGCAAGAGTACTGGAGTGGGGTGCCATTGCCTTCTCCAGCTTAATTCCCTAGTAGTTCATTTTTAAACTTAGAGCCAAACCCTGTTGTTTCCAGAATTTTTATTGTGTATAAATAGCATCTGGCATTTAATTTAATGTTAAATAGAAATATATCTTTCTTTATTCTCTCATGCCTACATCACTAGACACATGTTTTAACAAGCAAGCAAAGTCTTCCTCTGAGATTTGATCTTGTTTCTTCATTTGGTGTTATAACCAGTGGGAATGAAATTACAAATAGATTATGTTCCAAATATTTGCTTTCCAGTCAGTCATTTGGAACTTGTGGCTTTTGTTTTAATTGAAACACTTTACAAATAATGGTAAGATTTCTAGGCTAGCTCACAACGGCCTATTTAACCCAGAATATAATTGTAAGGGTATATAATTGCAATTAAAAATGATAGAATGTAACATTAGTAAGTAGAAAGGGAAACATTAAAACAAATAAGAAGTAGTGTTATATTAATCTTAGATATAATTGCTTAGGCAAAGAAAGCAAGGCCTGAGAGTAAGAAGTCTACTAAATGCAGAGAAAACATCTGTGAAGGGGCAAACCAGCATGATGAATTCTGAGATGGCTACAACACACAGAGTGTGATGTAGAGTGGATTCTAACAAGCCTGGGCAGGCGAGCCTTGCAATTATTGTAGCCTTCATGTGCCATGCCAAGAAGATGGGGTTTAAGTTTAGGGGAATGGGAAGTTAATGATGAATTGTATGTAAAAGTATGATGTGATCTGATTAGCAACTTAAAATCTTACCCTGATGACAATCTTAAGGATAGATAAGAAAGGGGTGACAAAAGAGGCAGGATCAATTAAAAAATATTGAAATGGTGGAAATAAGAGATGAAAGCCTGACTTAAGTTATAATCCAGTATTCCGAGGAAGGGGAAAAGTGGTCGGATATGAGAGGTGATAAAGAGATAGACATTTGGTTTCAATTACTAGTTATTATCATTGGGGTGGGGGAAGAATGAACCTTTATGATTTCCCCTTCACTGGTTTGAGAGATGGAAAAATTAATTGGGCATCTCTTGGTGCCATTAATCAAGAAACAGGGTGTGGTATGAAGAGAAGTCTGGAAGAAAATGTAATGAGTATTTAGTAACATGATTTGCATGAAAAGTAGTCTTATCTTTCAATCATAATCCAGATATTTTATAATAATTTATAGTGGGAGTGATTTCCTAAGATAACCTGCCAGAAAAGGGAGAACAGAAAGGGTACAGAGGTGTTATAAAGAATTTATGTGTACTTACAGAAAAGGATTATCAAAGGTGTACCTTCATGACTATAAGAAATGCCAGCAGGAAAAATTAGATGAAAACAGCTTACATTAGATCTCTTGAGAGGGAAGAAGGAAAATTCGACAAAGAGCCAAGGAGTTACCAAACCAGGCTCCAGTTTGGAATGGGTACCATCAGTCCAACTGGAGGTGGGGCTTGTTTGGGTTTAAGGGAAAGAATTTAGGAGGAAATGTGTAATGGCTTGTTTAGTCAGATGCATGTTTTTATAGTATTGGAATAGCACCATGGATTATTTTAGTTGTGATTTCCACTCTTAAAGTTTTCCTAAGACTCTCTTTGAGATATAACTTGATAAAATTAAAATCATCCTTGCTAGGTAGATAGTATGTCTATTATATGTGCTATACCTATAGTGTATTTCACATGACTTAAAATTTATAACTCCTTATAATATTTTGTAACACAGGTTCAATTTTCTAACCACTTAATTTCATCTTTGCCCATCTGTTTTCCCACGTGCAAATCAAAGATCTTCCTCCTCTGACACCTAATCTTCCCTCTCATTATTTTTCATGTCATTTACATGCCTTCGGGTACAGGGAGAATAGAACTGTAGCAATAAAAAAGCAGGCAATATGCCGGTATCTTTGGAAATTTGAAAGTTCTTGAAGGACTAGTCATCACTTAGCATTTAGTTTTCTTCCAGAAAACAAAACAAAATGAATGACATTATCAACAACAAAATCAAACAATCTAGTCCAGACCATCAGCTGTTTTTTGTGTGCGTTAATTGATTTCAATCTGAAAGCTGGCATATGGCCTGGAATTAATTTTTATAATTTGCTTCTTCTCTACAGAAAATGGATCCACAGGAAACTGATGAAGATGATAAGTTTTTATAACCATCTCCTGTGTAAGCCTTATTATACTTATGAATGTGATAAAAATAAGTGAATGTGACTAAAACAAAGCAAAAAACAATATAAGTATTTTTAAGAAAGTGTTGCAAAAAATAAATATGTGATGAACCGATAAAGTGGGGGAAGATCTCTAAACAGAATCATTTTCCTTGAAGGATGACATTAAAGATAGGAACATTTCTATGGAAG
The DNA here is from genome assembly GCF_000754665.1 of Bison bison bison. NCBI lineage: Eukaryota > Metazoa > Chordata > Mammalia > Artiodactyla > Bovidae > Bison > Bison bison. The sequence continues at coordinate 766,514 of NW_011495058.1, read as the reverse complement.
ATTTCTGAAGTGTACACTTGAGTCAAACAATCCAAATAAATACAATATTATCTTAGTTGAAGGTTTTAGCTGACAAGTAGCCGAAAACTATACTAGCAAACTTAAAAGTATCCAAGAAAAAACTTCAACATTTAGCTTATCATTTGAAAACTGCCATGGCAACAAATATTGTCTACTTTTTAAGCCAAACATATTTTTCATATGTTTTAGAGGCTTTGTAGATATATTCAAACAAACATAATAAAAGTTACACAAATGCATTAATTAATTAATTTACTAAAACTTTAGTTAGTTCTAATCTGTTATGAGAACTAAGATATACATCAGTCAAGGAAGAACATATGAGCAATCTTACTTAAGAGACAGACAGGAGCACAAATAAAGTAAAATACAGTGTTCTTTAGCAAAATCAATATCCTAAATTTGAGTAAAATTAATTATAAATGTCATGAAATATCTTAAAAAACAATTTCACTGGCATGTTGTAATAGGTCAAAATTACATAAATGCATTGCCATCATCTCTGCACATTTAATGAATATGAAAGAGATGCTATAGAAATAAGACCCATAATTTCTTATAATAATATTGCTGCTGAATTTTATATAAATACTGCATTGTATTATATTTTGAAATTTTCTACAACTAAGTGCATTAGACAAAAGTCAGTTGATGAAAAGAAATTAATAGGGAAGAGTTAGCCTATGATGAAAGAATTAAATCACTCAGATTTAACAACATTAACTCAAGCACAGTGAAAATTATGTAAGATAATATTGTTTATGATGAAATTTATGTAAGATGAAGAATCAAGGAGATAAAACTGATTTTATGAACAAGTTATAATATTAATTGAATAAATCACTACACATATATGATCAAAACTAAGAAAAATCTGCTTAGAAAGAAAGTCTGGAAAAAACATATCTAATACTATATTGATAGTGAAAGCTTTTGGGAGAGAGCCTGGATAATCTCTTGTTACTTTACATTTTACTCCAATGCTTAGAACAAAGACTAATTAGTTTTATAAGAATAAAATCAAGTAAACTTTCTTAAAATGAATGAAATGAAGCCTTACTCCAATAATGGCATTGCTTTTCTCAAAGCCCAGCAGCAAGACCCTATACTTTCATTTATATATTACACAGATGTCCTAGCATGTGAATGAGCTTGTGCATGATTGAAATGAGCAGATGCTTATTTCTCATTGCTTTATTGCCACTTTTGGGGTGGAGTTAGATGTAAAGCCCAGTGTAAGAAAGTTGGAAGAGAACTGCAATTCTGCCATATCTACTCAAAAACGACAGAAAGATCTCTGTTCGTTTCCAAGGCAAACCATTCAATATCACAGTAATCCAAGTCTATGCCCCAACCAGTAATGCTGAAGAAGCTGAAGTTGAACGGTTCTATGAAGACCTACAAGACCTTTTAGAACTAACACCCAAAAAAGATGTCCTTTTCATTATAGGGGACTGGAATGCAAAAGTAGGAAGTCAAGAAACACCTGGAGTAACAGGCAAATTTGGCCTTGGAGTCCAGAATGAAGCAGGGCAAAGACTAATAGAGTTTTGCCAAGAAAATACACTGGTCATAACAAACACCCTCTTCCAACAACACAAGAGAAGACTCTATACATGGACATCATCCGATGGTCAACACCGAAATCAGATTGATTGTATTCTTTGCAGCCAAAGATGGAGAAGCTCTATACAGTCAGCAAAAAAAAGACGAGGAGCTGACTGTGGCTCAGACCATGAACTCCTTATTGCCAAATTCAGACTTAAATTGAAGAAAGTAGGGAAAACCACTAGACCATTCAGGAATGACCTAAATCAAATCCCTTATGATTATACAGTGGAAGTGAGAAATAGATTTAAGGGACTAGATCTGATAGATAGAGTGCCTGATGAACTATGGAATGAGGTTTGTGACACTGTACAGGGGACAGGGATCAAGACCATCCCCATGGAAAAGAAATGCAAAAAAAGCAAAATGGCTGTCTGGGGAGGCCTTACAAATAGCTGTGAAAAGAAGAGAAGCAAAAAGCAAAGGAGAAAAGGAAAGATATAAACATCTGAATGCAGAGTTCCAAAGAATAGCAAGAAGAGATAAGAAAGCCTTCTTCAGCGATCAATGCAAAGAAATAGAGGAAAACAACAGAATGGGAAAGACTAGGGATCTCTTCAAGAAAATCAGAGATACCAAAGGAACATTTCATGCAAAGATGGGCTCGATAAAGGACAGAAATGGTATGGACCTAACAGAAGCAGAAGATATTAAGAAGAGATGGCAAGAATACACAGAAGAACTGTACAAAAAAGATCTTCACGACCCAGATAATAACGATGGTGTGATCACTGACCTAGAGCCAGACATCCTGGAATGTGAAGTCAAGTGGGCCTTAGAAAGCATCACTACGAACAAAGCTAGTGGAGGTGATGGAATTCCAGTGGAGCTCTTCCAAATCCTGAAAGATGATGCTGTGAAAGTGCTGCACTCAATATGCCAGCAAATGTGGAAAACTCAGCAGTGGCCACAGGACTGGAAAAGGTCAGTTTTCATTCCAATCCCAAAGAAAGGCAATGCCAAAGAATGCTCAAACTATCGCACAATTGCACTCATCTCACACACTAGTAAAGTACTGCTCAAAATTCTCCAAGCCAGACTTTGGCAATACGTGAACTGTGAACTTCCTGATGTTCAAGCTGGTTTTAGAAAAGGCAGAGGAACCAGAGATCAAATTGCCAACATCCGCTGGATCATGGAAAAAGCAAGAGAGTTCCAGAAAAACATCTACTTCTGCTTTATTGACTATGCCAAAGCCTTTGACTGTGTGGATCACAATAAACTGTGGAAAATTCTGAAAGAGATTGGAATACCAGACCACCTGACCTGCCTCTTGAGAAATCTGTATGCAGGTCAGGAAGCAACAGTTAGAACTGGACATGGAACAACAGGCTGGTTCCAAATAGGAAAAGGAGTTCGTCAAGGCTGTACATTGTCACCTTGTTTATTTAACTTCTATGCAGAGTACATCATGAGAAACGCTGGAATGGAAGAAACACAAGCTGGAGTCAAGATTGCCGGGAGAAATATCAATAACCTCAGATATGCAGATGACACCACCCTTATGGCAGAAAGTGAAGAGGAACTCAAAAGCCTCTTGATGAAAGTGAAAGTGGAGAGTGAAAAAGTTGGCTTAAAGCTCAACATTCAGAAACCGAAGATCATGGCATCCGGTCCCATCACTTCACGGGAATCAGAGGGGGAAACAGTGGAAATAGTGTCAGGCTTTATTTTTCTGGGCTCCAAAATCACTGCAGATGGCGACTGCAGCCATGAAATTAAAAGTCGCTTGCTCCTTGGAAGCAAAGTTATGACCAACCTAGACAGCATATTCAAAAGCAGAGACATTACTTTGCCAACAAGGGTTCGTCTAGTCAAAGCTATGGTTTTTCCTGTGGTCATGTATGGATGTGAGAGTTGGACTGTGAAGAAGGCTGAGCGCTGAAGAGTTGATGCTTTTGAACTACGCTGTTGGAGAAAACTCTTGAGAGTTTCTTGGACTGCAAAGAGGTCCAACCAGTCCATTCTGAAGGAGATCAGCCCTGGGATTTCTTTGGAAGGAATGATGCTAAAGCTGAAACTCCAGTACTTTGGCCACCTCATGTGAAGAGTTGACTCATTGGAAAAGACTCTGATGCTTGGAGGAATTGGGGGCAGGAGGAGAAGGAGACGACAGAGGATAAGATGGCTGGATGGCATCACTGACTTCGCTGGACATGAGTCTCAGTGAACTCCAGGAGTTGGTGATGGACAAGGAGGCCTGGTGTGCTGCGATTCATGGGATCGTTAAGAGTCGGACACGACTGAGCGACTGATCTGATCTAATCTGATCTCTGACAGTGCAAGTAGTATCTCTAGTTATATCTAGCAATAACCTATATTTTTCCTCTTTTTTAGGAAATAATCAAAGCAGCATTGACACAAACCGCCTGAAAATTTAAAAACAAACACTAATTAGTGTTTGCTTTGAAAGGACATATATTAAAATTGGAAAAATATAGACAGAAAAGATTAGCCTGGCCCCTGTGCAAAGATGACATTCAAATTTTTAAAGCATTCCATATTTTTATCAAAAGGTAACTGGATTAAAATGTGGTATACATATACAACAGAATATTACTCAGACATAAAAAAGAATGAGATATTGTTGTTAGCAGCAAAATGGATGAGCCTAGAGAATACTACATTTGGTGAAGTAAGTCAAAGACAAATATTATATGATATAACTTATATGTGGAATATAAAAAATAATACGAATGAATTTATATACAAAACAGAAAGACTCACAGATACAAAAAAGAAACTTATGATTTGATCTCTGCTCCTTTTCTTATTAAATAAAGCTTTCCAATAACTAGTGTTATAATTAAGCATGCATGCTGTACACACATCAGTGAACACATAGATTCTTGCCCATTTGAAAATGGTGTTTAAAATATATGCTCCTATGTCAAGTATCACTCTATGTGAAAGAGAAGAATAAATCTCTCTCACGTTGACCAACAATTCGGACAGTAACTTTGAATATCCACATCTCCATGTTTTCAAAAGAACAAATAAAACTTTGATCTCTCTCTGGTGATATTTTATTTTCATTCCACATCTCATTTCTTTGTCATTTGAATTCATACTCTCATAATGTAGAGAGATTTTATTTTTCTTTTTATGGTGGTAAAACAGTTTTTAGTGTGTTCTTACTCCTTTAGCTACAGAGAAGTTTTGTTTAATACACCAATAAGAAATGTGTTCTCAAAATAAAATTAAAGTATGAAAAAGGAGGCCAATTGGTTCAGCAGTAAAGAATCCACCTGCAGTGTAGGAGTTGCAGTTTCCATCCCTGGGTCGGGAAGATCCCCTGGAGAAGGAAATGGCAACCCACTCCAGTATTCTTGCTTGGGAGATCTCCGGGACAGAGGAGACTGGCAGACTACGGTCCATAGGATTGCAAAAGAGTCGGACACGACTTAGCAACTAAACAACAACAATAACAATTCCTTACAAAGCCAAGACTGTTGATGTTTATTATGTTTCTATCAGTAATATGTTAGGTTTTCAAGCAACTCAAAGATAAATAGACAAGATATATGATTTCTTTCTAGTGCTTAGAGTCCAGTAGGGGAGATAAGCCTTACACTTGAAACTTTTCCTTATAACAATGTAAAAATATAAATTCTATACAAATCAAACTCCTGTATGTGCACTCTGAAATAGGTGAGGCCGCATGGCTGATGTCATAAGGGTATGCTCGATTGCTTATTGAAAGAGCTTAAGCTGAAGGATGTTTTGAAATAGTTACAAATGTTTATTGTACAGAAGACAATGACATACAAATGTAAGAATCAAGCATTTGAGGATTATGTAAATAACTATCTTCTGGGAAAAGCATAGGAAAAAAATCCAAGCTGTACTACACAGAGCTATTTGATGGAGGACTTTGAATAATAGACTCAAAGAGAGGAAATGACTTAAATTATTTCAAGTTAAGAAAGTATCACCATTATTTAAGAAATGATTTGCTTGGAAATGAGGTACCACTTAAGTTTATTTAGTAAGTACGGTTGGCTTTGTTCAACTTCATTCAACTTTAAGCCCACTTATCTTTTGTAGAATGAAATAGCCTTAACATAGGGTCTTAAGGTCTAGAACTAGATTTAGGGGGAGAAGAAAAGATAAGCATCAAGCTCCAGAAGTACACTGTGATGAGGGCAAATGCAACCTGGTATTTAAGGTGAGTCAGAGGTAAATGCCAGAAGAGATACATCAAGTAAAAGTGATACACTGTGTAGAGAGCAAACAAAAATATAGTAAGATGTTAGCAACAGGGAATAAAGCAAGCTACAGAGCAGAGCAAGGCAAACAAGAGCTGGAATTTGTTTATGTACTGGAATCCTTGGTGTTTCATTTTACTGGATACATGGTTCTTAAGTATATTGTGTGTTTCATTTTACTGGTGTTTCATTTACTTGGTATATACTTGGTGTTTCATTTTACTGGATACATGGTTCTTAAGTATACTGTGTGTGTGTGAGTGTGTGTGTGTGTGTGTGTGTGTGTGTGTGTGTGTGTGTACTCTCAGTTGTGTCCAACTCTTTGCAACCCTAGGACTCTAGGACCCTGCTAGGCTCCTCTGTCCATGAGGTTTCCCAACAAGGATACTGAAGTGGGTTGCCATTTCCTCCTCCAGCGGATCTTCCCAACCCAGGGACTGAACCCATGTCTCCCGGGTCTCCTGCATTGGCAAGAAGACTCTTTACCACTAAACCACTGAAATGCTCATCATTTGTGTAGGCAGTAAGCATCAGGCACTTTGGAAAGGAATTTGATTTCACTCCTTAAGAAGCTAAACACAAACAGCTAGAAAATAGACTGGTATTATTTTCTAAAAATAGATTATTTGTGCTGTGGGGCAGGAAGGAAATTCCACAATTAATAAAAATATGGTGAATCACAAATCATTAGTAGTCATTAGTGCCACAAGAGAATTGGAGGTATGAGAAGGAAATAAATTGAATGAGGATGTTCAAAAATATTTATTATCGGAATAGGGACTAGAAAAAGGGAGAAGGAATTTAAACAATTAGGCCTTCTAACCTGGCTATATTGCTTTAATATTACATTAATGTATTGTATGAATATCAGAATCTTTGTTTGCCAGAACTTGGATATGCCCTGTTACCTTTTTATGAATTGCGGATCCATCCAAAGAAAAAAAATACTGGAAATTATATTTCCATTTACGTGGGAATATTTGAGGCACAGGGTGCATTATAGTGAAGGAATACTTAGGTTTATTGGCTCCTATTAGAAGAAAAATGTATCATCCATAATGTTTTTTATTTACATCTAAATTTACTTCTGCTTCCAATCTATTCACTTTGGCATGTATGCAATCAGTGTGTCAACAAGAAAGAATCAATAAATCATCCATGGTGGGTATAGAACTATTTTATAATGCTAAAGGGTCTGTGGTCGCTGTACCTGTTACAGTCTTCTAGTATTTCTGATCCTTGCCCTTTATATAAGGTATATTGATTCACATCTTCCTATTAAAACAGGACATACAACCTTTCCTGGTGGTTCAGATGGTAAAGAACTTGCCTGCAATGCAAGAGACCCAGGTTCAATCTCTGGGTCAGAAAGATCCCCTGGAGAAAGAAATGGCAACCCACTCTAGTACTCTTGCCTGGAAAATCCCATGGACAGAGGAGCCTGGCAGATTACAGTTCATGGGGTTGTAAAGAGTCAGACACAACTGAGTGACTTCACTTTTTCAACTATTTTAGAGCATGAATTTTTGTGCTTCTTCCTTTTTCTGTAATGGTAGTCCTACTAAGCCAAAGATGCAAGGTTAAGGAACTCAGACACTTGAACTGGTCACAGAGGAGTTTCTGCTGTGTGCTGTGTACAGAAGTCCCTGCAAATAAGGAAGAGTCACCAGATTTCCCTCACTACCCTTCATATATCTACACACAATGGCCTGCATCTCACAGAAGCTGCCCTCTCCTAGTTCATGGACCGCTGCCAAGTAGAGTACACGCAGGAAAGAGCAAGATTTCAGTAAATTAAATTTTTAAATAAAAATAAATTTATATTTTCAAAAAATGGCTTTTAATTTAGTTTTTTTTAATTTAATTTAGTTTTTTAACTTTACAATATTGTATTGGTTTTGCCATATATCAAAATGAATCTGCCACAAGTATACATGTGTTCCCCATCCTGAACCCTCCTCCCTCCTCCCTCCCCATACCATCCCTCTGGGTCGTCCCAGTGCACCAGCATCCAGTATCGTGGCAACTTGTTTCGTTTATGATATTATACATGTTTCAATGCCATTCTCCCAAATCATCCCACCCTCTCCCTCTCCCACAGAGTCCAAAAGACTGATCTATACATCAGTGTCTCTTTTGCTGTCTCGTACACAGGGTTATTGTTACCATCTTTCTAAATTCCATATATATGCGTTAGTATACTGTATTGGTGTTTTTCTTTCTGGCTTACTTCACTCTGTATGATAGGCTCCAGTTTCATCCACCTCATTAGAACTGATTCAAATGTATTCTTTTTAATTGGCTGAGTAATACTCCCTTGTGTATATGTACCACAGCTTTCTTATCCATTCATCTGCTGATGGGCATCTAGGTTGCTTCCATGTCCTGGCTATTATACACAGTGCTGCGATGAACATTGGGGTACACGTGTCTCTTTCAATTCTGGTTTCCTCGTTGTGTATGCCCAGCAGTGGGATTGCTGGATCATAAAGCAGTTTTTTAAGGAATCTCCACACTGTTCTCCATAGTGGCTGTACTAGTTTGCATTCCCACCAACAGTGTAAGAGGGTTCCCTTTTCTCCACACCCTCTCCAGCATTTATTTCTTATAGATTTTTGGATCGCAGCCATTCCGACTGGTGTGAAATAGTGGTTTTGATTTGCATTTCTCTGATAATGAGTGATGTTGAGCATCTTTTCATGTGTTTGTTAGCCATCTGTATGTCTTCTTTGGAGAAATGTCTATTTAGTTCTTTGGCCCATTTTTTGATTGGGTCATTTATTTTTCTGGAGTTGAGCTGTAGGAGTTGCTTGTATATTTTTGAGATTAGTTGTTTGTCAGTTGCTTTATTTGCTATTATTTTCTCCCATTCTGAAGGCTGTCTTTTCATCTTGCTTATAGTTTCCTTCGTTGTGCAGAAGCTTGTAAGTTTAATTAGGTCCCATTTGTTTATTTTTGCTTTTATTTCTAATATTCTGGGATGTGGGTCATAGAGGATCCTGCTGTGATGTATGTTGGAGAGTGTTTTGCCTATGTTCTCTTCTAGGAGTTTTATAGTTTCTGGTCTTACGTTTAGATCTTTAATCCGTTTTGAGTTTATTTTTGTGTATGGTATTAGAAAGTGTTCTAGTTTCATTCTTTTGCAAGTGGTTGACCAGTTTTCCAGCACCACTTGTTAAAGAGATTGTCTTTAATCCATTGTATATTCTTGCCTCCTTTGTCAAAGATAAGGTGTCCATATGTGCATGGATTTACCTCTGGGCTTTCTATTTTGTTCCATTGATCTATTTTAAAGGATTACATCCTTTAAAAATTAACTTCTTTATAAAATGAGTGAGATGGTGGATTTTTTTCTTGATAGAAACACAAATGTTTAATGGTTTTGCATACCAATATAAAGCTAGCAGATGTGGTGAAATTCCAGCAGAACTATTCAAATTGCTAAAGTATGATGCCATCAAGATTTTGCATTCATTATGTCAGCAAATCTGGAAAACCCAGCAATGGCCAAAGGACTGGAAAACATCAGTCCTCATACCCAATTCCCAAGAAAGGTAGTACCAAAGAGTGTGCTAACCATCAGACAGTTACACTTATCTCCCATGCTAGTAAAGTCATGCTTAAAATCTTGCATGCTAGGCTTCAGCATTATATGAACCAAGAACTTCCAGATGTCCAAGCTGGGTTTAAAAAAGGAAGAGGAACGAGAAATCAAATTGCCAATGTTCTCTGGATTATAGAAAAGCAAGGGAATTTCAAAAACATTTATCTCTGTTTCATCGACTATGCTATAAAACCTTTGACTGTGTGTATCCTGACAAACTGTGGAAAGCTATTCAGTTTAGTTCAGTTCAGTCGCTCAATCGTGTCCGACTCTTTGCGACCCATGAATCGCAGCACACCAGGCCTCTCTGTCCATCACCAACTCCCAGAGTTCACTCAGACTCATGTCCATCGAGTCAGTGATGCCAACCAGCCATCTGATTCTCTGTCGTCCCCTTCTCCTCCTTCCTCCAATCCCTCCCAGCATCAGAGTCTTTTCCAATGAGTCAACTGTTCGCATGAGGTGGCCAAAGTACTGGAGTTTCAGCTTTAGCATCATTCCTTCCAAAGAACACCCAGGACTGATCTCCTTTAGAGTGGAAAGCTATTAGAGAGA
>NW_011495058.1:721107-756418 GCF_000754665.1 Bison bison bison | reverse complement strand
GTTAATACCATACAATCTTATCTGTTTCCTGAAAACCCATATGCAGGTCAAGAAACAACAGTTAGAACTCTATATGGAGCCACTGATTGGCTCAAAATGGAGAAAGGAGTCTGCTGTCACCCTGTTTGTTTAACTTATATGCTAAGCACATCATGAGAAATGCTAGACTGGATGAATTACAAGTTGGAATCAAGATAGGAAGGAGAAACATCAACAACGTCAGATATGTGGATCAGTCAGTTCAGTTGCTCAGTCATGTCTGACTCTTTGCAACCCCATGGATTGAAATATTCCAGGCTTCCCTGCCCATCAACAACACCCAGAGCTTGCTCGAACTTGTGTCCATCAAGTCATTAATGCCATCCAACCATCTCAACCTCTGTCATCCCCTTCTCCTCCTGCCTTCAATCTTTCCCAGCATCAGGGTCTTTTCTAATGAGTCAGTTCTGTGCATCAGGTGGCCAAAGTACTGGAGCTTCAGCTTCAGCATCAGTCCTTCCAGTGAATATTCAGGACTGATTTCCTTTAAAAGTGACTGGTTTATCTCCTTGCAATTCTAGGGACTCTCAAGAGTCTTCTCCAACACAGTTCAAAAGCATCAATTCTTTGGTGCTCAGCTTTCTTTATGCAGATAATGCCACTCAAATGGCAGAAAGTAAAGAGGAACTAAAGAGCCTCTTGATGAGGGTGAAGGAGGAGAGTAAAAGAGCCAGTTTAGGACTAAATATTTAAAAAACTAATATCATGGCATCTGGCCCCATTACTGCATGGCAAATAGAAGGGAGAAAGCTGGAAATAGTGACAGATTTCCTCTCCTGGGCTCCAAAATCACTGCAGATGCAGACATGAAAACAGAAGACAATTGCTTCTTGGCAGGAAAGCGATGATAAACTTAGACAGTCTGTTGAAAAGCAGAGACATTACTTTGCTAACAAATGTCCATGTAAGTCAAGGCTATGGTCTTCCCAGTGGTTAGGTACAGTTATGAGAGTTGGATCATAAAGAAGGCAGAGCACTGAAGAATTGATTTCTTCAAACTCTGGTGCTGGAGAAGACTCCTGAAAGTTCCTTGGACAGCAAGCAAGGAGATCAAACCAGTCAATCATAAGGGATATCAATCCTGAATATTCACTGGAAAGACTGATGTTGAAGCTGAAATTCCAATATTTTGGTCATCTGATGCAAACAGATGACTCATTGGAAAAGTCCCTGATGATGGGAAAAGAAGAGGGCAGGAGAAGAGGATCACAAGGAGGCCTAGTGTGACCCCTCTTTCCATGGGGTCGCAAAGAGTCGGACACAACTGGGCAACTGAAGAACAACAACAATAAAAATCTGATTCCCAATATTTTTGGAAAAATGTTAGTCATTCATCCATATACCTTTAAACCTCTACTACAGACTATAGAATGTTTAAAATAGAGATATTCTTTTTTTTATTGTAGATTGATAATGATTCATGTTTCTATTCATTTATTTTCCTTTTCAAAATTTATATACAGCAAAATTCACCATTTTGGGTGCACAGTTACATTAACCTGTACACAGACATAGATTCTTTTAACCACCAACACTGAGAGGATACAAAATGATCCCAACACCCCCCAAAATTCCATCCTTTGAATTCAAATTCTTTCTATGCTGCTTATTTCTTTCTTTTCTTTTTAAACTTGGCTGTGCCGGGATTCAGTTGCAGCACTCAGGATCTTTAGTTACAGCATATGGTTCTTTTTAGTTGCATGTGCCCCCTCCAATTCTTTTTTTTTTTTAATTTTATTTTATTTTTAAACTTTACAATATTGTATTAGTTTTGCCAAATATTGAAATGAATCCGCCACAGGTATACCTGTGTTCCCCATCCTGAATCCTCCGCCCTCCTCCCTCCCCATACCTTCCCTCTGGGTCGTCCCAGTGCACCAGCCCCAAGCATCCAGTATCATGCATTGAACCTGGACTGGCGACTCGTTTCGGAGATTTGGGAGAATAGCAGTAAAATAGAGATATTCTGATGTCTGCAAAATGGAAAGTTTAACGTGATAAAACTGTAACTCTTGGTACTCATTTAGACAGTCAAGTGAAAACTATGAATGAAGGGAAAGGATTTCTCTGATAGATTTAAAAACCATTTCAACATTGGGTTAATTTCAAGGCAAACCATTCACTGAATGCATATGTATTTATACAAACACATACACATATACATATATAATGTGTGTGTGTATACACACACACACACACACACACATACAGACATATTTCACCCATGTCCTTAAGAAAATCATCTTCTAATCAGAGGGATGAACATGCAGTAGACAACTTCAATAAAACTGTAAGTGCTATACTTATAATTATTAAAAAGGTTATTGGAATTTAGAAGAGAAAGATACTGTCTACTTATTAAAGAAAACAACATACAGTTCAGTTCAGTTCAGTCACTTAGTCATATCTGACTCATTGTGACCCCATGGACTGCAGCTTGCCAAGCTTCCCTGGGTTTATTCAAACTCATATCAATCACGTCGGTGATGGCATCCAACCATTTTATCCTCTGTCATCCCTTTCTCCTCCCACCTGCAATCTTTCCCAGCATCAGGGTCTTTTCTAATGAGTCGGTTCTTTGCATCAGGTGGCCAAAGTATTGGAGTTTCAGCTTCAGCAACAGTCCTTCCAATGAATATTCTGGACTGATTTCCTTTCAGATGGACTGGTTGGATCTCCTTGCAGCACAAGGGACTCTCAAGAGTCTTCTACAGCACCACAGTTCAAAAGCATCAATTCTTCAGTGCTCAGCTTTCTTTATAGTTCAATTCTCACATCCATACATGACTACTGGAAAAACCATAGCTTTGACTAAAGCTATGGGCCTTTGTTGGCAAAGTAATGTCTCTGATTTTTAATATGCTGTCTAGGTTGGTCATAACTTTTCTTCCAAGGGGCAAGCACCTATTAATTTCATGGCTGCAGTAACCATCTGGAGTGATTTTGGAGCCCCCAAAATAAAATCTGTCACTGTTTCCCCATCTGTTTGCCATGAAATGATGGGACCAGATGCCATGATCTTAGTTTTGACTCCTTTCACTTTCATCAAGAGGCTCTTTAGTTCTTTTTTGCTTTCTGCCATAAGTATGGTGTCATCTGCATATCTGAGGTTATTATATTTCTCCCAGCAATCTTGATTACAGCTTGTGCTTCATCCAGTCCAGCATTTCTTATGATGTACTCTTCATATAAATTAAATAAGCAAGGTGACAATATACAGCCTTGATGTACTCCTTTCCCGATTTGGAACGAATCTGTTATTCCATGTCCAGTTCTAACTGTTGCTTCTTGACCTGCATACAGCTTTCTCAGGAGGCAGGTCAGGTGGTCTGGTATTCCCATCTCTTTAAGAACTTTTCACAGTTTGTTGTGATCCACACAGTCAGAGGCTTTGTTATAATCAATAAAGCAGAAGCGGATGTTTTTCCTGAACTCTCTTGCTTTTTCGATGATCCCAGCAGATGTTGGCAATTTAATCTTTGGTTCCTCTGCCTTTTCTAAATCCAGCTTGAACAGCTGGAAGTGCATGGTTCATGTACTGTTGAAGCCTGGCTTGGGGAATTTTGAGCATTACTTTGGTAGTGTATGATGTGAGTGAAATTGGGCATTAGTTTGAACATTCTTTGGCTTTGCCTTTCTTTTGGATTGGAATAAAAACTGGCCTTTTCCAGTCCTATGGCCACTGCTGAGTTTTCCAAATTTGCTGGCATATTGAGTGTAGCACTTTCACAGCATCATCTTTTAGGATTTGAAATAGCACAACTGGAATTCCATCACCTCCACTAGCTTTGTTGTGGTGATGCTTCCCACTTGACTTCACATTCCAGGATGTCTGGCTCTAGGTAAGTGATCCTACCATCGTGATTATCACCACACAGAGGTACATCAAATAGCTTGAGTCATTTATTTCCACATGGCTGACTTGGAATGTAATAGTCAAGGATACTTTCCATTGACCCAATCAATGCTTTGCATCATTACTTGTGTCTGAACCACTCAAGAAGTCTAAGAGAAAAAGGACTACTCAGAAGTCTGTCAAATATATAGAAGAAACAGCTAAATAGCGTCCAGTTTCATAGAAAGTACTATAATTAAATAATAACTAAAAAATGATACAACATATCTAATGGTATCTGAGTCTAAGAACAGCACTGAACTGGCCAATCAACAAAAAGCAATTTGAGAGGCAATACATTTAAAAGTACTAAGATTTGCAGCATGAAAATTACACTGCTCCATTAAAAAGGAATGATGGCTTATTCAAAAATAAGCTGCCAACAGACAGTATTTACTCCTATGTAAAATTCTTATAGATTTCAATTTGTACAAGCTGAGCAGACTGTCTCTAACTAACTCAAAAGAACAAATTTTCTCATATTGCTGTTCCAGAGTAGAGGCTGCACAGTGAGGTAGAAAAGAATAGACTTAAAAGTCAGAAAACCTATCCTTGGATTTCACTTGCTGGAAGAGGAAATTCAGTATGTTGTTTCTTAGGATTCTCCTTTGAAAAAAGCAGACAATAATAGCCTTTGGGCTTCTCAGGTGGCCCATTCAGTATAGAATCCACATGCAATGCAGGAGACCTGTGTTTGATCTCTGGGTCGGGAAGATACCCTGGAGAAGGAAACGGCAAAATACTCCAGTAATCTTACCTGGGAAATCACAGAGGAACCTAGCAGTCCCTGGGGTTATAGTCATTACAATGACTTGGACATGACTTAGAGACTAAACCACCATCACCCTATGTTTCTTGGGCTTCCCAGGTGGTGCAGTGGTAAAGAATCCACTTGACAATATAGGAGACATAGGTGACGTGGGATCAGTTCCTGGGTTAGAAAGATCCCCTGGAGGAGGAAATAGAAACCCACTCTAGTATTCTGGCCTGGAGAATCTCACAGACAGAGGAGTCTGGCAGGCTACAGCCCATGGGGTCTCAAAGAGTCGGACACAACAGAACACTCATAGGTTTTAATAAGAATCAACAGGCTATTAGACATATAACCCAAAATGTTAAAATTATAACTTTCCCTAAGTTGCCAAGATTTGTTAGTTATGACATACCAAAGATACATTGCCAAATAATAAATCTGTAATGGAAGTGACCAAGAATCAGTTTCAGAAATCCCTCAGGAATCCCTTAGTCAGATAGAGATCAAAATAAAAAATGCTGGTCAATAGGAATATAAGGTAAAGCCATATATGCAATTTGAAAGTTTCCAGTAGTCACATTAAAAAGAATAAAAACAACCAAGGTGAAAATAATTTAATAATATATTTTATTGGACTCAATAGATTTAATAGCATTTCAACATGTAATACACATAAAAATTATGTGATGTATTGCATTTTCAATACTAAATCTGAAATTAGGTGTGTATTCTATATTCATACGCACATGTCAATGCAGAGCACAATTCATGTGCGTGATAATACCACATGACCATACTGTAGTATCAGATAGAGTAAGGACTAACACCGTGGTTCTCAAAGTGTAATTCCTGGACTATATCACCTGGGAACTTGGTTAGAAATACAGATTCTCAGACTCATTCCAGATATATTGAATAAGAAATTCTGGAGGTGAGAGCTAGCATTCTGTGTTTTAACAAGCTCTTCAATTAATTAGGATATCTACTAAAGTTTGAGCACCACTAGTTTAAAACAGCATGATTCTCAAATACTGATATGGATGCACATCACTTAGGGAGCTTGCTAAGTGTGGAATTTGGTTCATAGGTCCCATGTGGGGCCTGAGCTATTTCATTTTTAATAAGCTTCCAGTTACAAAAAAGCTACCAGGTACAAAAAAGATCATGACCCAGATGACCATGATGGTGTGATCACTCACCTAGAGCCAGACATCCTGGAATATGAAGTCAAGTGGGCCTTAGGAAGCATCACTATGAACAAAGCTAGTGGAAGTGGTAGAATTCCAGTTGAGCTATTTCAAATTCTAAAAGATGATGCTGTTAAAGTGCTACACTCAATACGCCAGCAAATATGGAAGTCTCAGCAATGGCCACAGGGCTGGAAAAGGTCAGTTTTCATTCCAATCCCAAAGAAAGGTAATGCCAAAGAATGTTCAATCTACCACACAATTGCACTCATCTCACACGTTAGCAAAGTAATGCTCAAAATTCTCTAAGCCAGGCTTCAACAGTACATGAACCATGCACTTCCAGATGTTCAAGCTGGATTTAGAAAAGGCAGAGAACCAGATATCAAATTTCCAACATCCATTGGATCATAGGAAAAGCAAGATAATACTGTGGAAAATTCTTAAATAAATACCTGATCACATGACCTGCCTCCTGAGAAATCTGTATGCAGGTCAAGAAGCAACAGTTATAACCAGACATGGAACAACAGACTGGTTCCAAATCGGGAAAGGAGTACATCAAGGCTGTATACTGTCACCCTGCTTATTTAACTTATATGCTTATTTAACTTATATACATCAGGTGAAATGCTGGGCTGGATGAAGATTGTAATTAAGGTGGTATCAAGCTGGAGTTAAGACTGCTGAGAGAAATATCAATAACCTCAGATATGTAAATGCCACCACATTGGCAGAAATTTAAGAGGAACTGTAGAGCCTCTTGATGAAAGTAAAAGAAGAGAGTGAAAAAAACTGGCTTAAAACTCAACATTCAATAAATTAAGATCATGGCGTCTGGTCCCATCACTTCATGGCAAATAGGGAAACAATGGGAACTGAAAGAATTCATTTTGGGGGGCTTCAAAATAACTGCAGGTGATGACTGCAGCAATGAAATTAAAAGACGCTTACTCCTTGGAAGAAAAGCTGTGACCAACTTAGACAGCATAATAAAAAAAAGACATTACTTTGCTGACAAAGGTCTGTCTAGTCAAGCTATGATGTTTCCAGTAGTCATGTATGAATGTGAGAGTTGAACTAGAAAGAAAGCTGAATACAGAAGAACTGATGTTTTTGAACTGTGGTGTTGGAGAAGACTCTTGAGAGTCCCTTGGACTGCAAGGAGAGCCAACCAGTTCATCCTAAAGGAAATCAGTCCTGTACATTCATTGGAGAGACTGATGCTAAAGTTGAAACTCCAATATTTTGGGCATCTGATATGAAGAAATGACTCATTGGAAAAGACCTTGATGCTGGGAAAGATTAAAAGCAGGAGGAGAAGGGGATGACAGAAGATGAGATGGTTAGATGGCATCACTGATGTGATGGATATGAGTTTAAGGAGGCTCTGGGCGTTGGTGGTGGGCAGGGAAGCCTTGTGTGCTGCAATCCATGGGGTCGCAAAGAGTCAGAGATGACTGAGCGACTGAACTGAAGCTTCCAGTAATGTGGATGCTGTTGATCCAGATGATACTTGAGTTAATCAGGGACTGAGCAGTGGTGCTCAACCCCAGTGTAATCCCCAGGGTTGAGAACACAGGTCTATAATCTGAAAGAGGCTAGGGAGAGTTTTATAAGGCAGATTATTGGAGAAAGAACCGCAAGTCCCATCCTCCCTTGGTAGGCTATAATGTCATTTGTACTTCTTTCATCTAAAGCTTAGTATGGGTAACTTTAAGGAGGCTTCTTGAAGAATTTGTGATAGTTCTCCTGCAGTTGGGAGGACTTGGTGTTCCATCTTCAAGTTCCTGCCCATGATACCTGTAGTAATAGGAATGATGGCAGTGAGTTTACTCTGGCAGGGGAGCCAAGGTGAGTTGGTGCCTGGGAATAAATTCCCTTTTAAGGTGGATAAATGGATGTTTGTGATTTTCTGTGGTCCAAATACGAACACCGAAGAAATGAAAACTTACGTCAAAACAACTTTAGTCCTGACCAAGAGGATTACATGAAAGCTACAACAGGATTTCACAGCCAGATCCTGGATTCAATGGAGCAGAGAAAACTGGTGGAAGATGGCTGGTCATCCAAGAGCCCCAGCCAGAAAGAGAAAAACAAATATCATATGATATCACTTATACATTGAATCTTTATATATATCTATACATACATACATATATGAATAAACGTATTTACAAAACAGAGATAGACCCACAGACATAGAAAACAATCTTATAGTTTCCAAAGTGGAAAGGTGGAGGAGGGATAAACTAGGAGTTTGGGATTAATAGGTACACACTACTTTATATAAAGAGATGGTTGGAAGACACCACAGATTCAATGGACATGTACTAGGGCAAACTCTGGGAGATGGTGAAGTACAGGGAGGCCTAGCGTGCTGCAGTCCAAGAGGTTACAAAGAGTCCATGACTTGGCGAATGAACAACAACAACACCCTATATATCAATGACCTTCTGTATAGCACATGGAAATATACTCAAGGACAAACACACACAAAAAAAAAGAGAGAGAGAGAGCCTCAGTGCTATTCTGGGAATTACAGCTAAAGGGGCTCTGCATGGGAGACTGTTTTGTATCTATGAGAGCACACATGAGGGAAAGAGTATTTTAAATATTATAACATTTTATTTATATATGAAACATACTTATATATGTACAAAATAAGTATTATTAAATGCTTATACTTATTATTTTTAATATTTTTACATACCCAGAAGAGGTCAATTAAGAAACAGCCCTGAAACCCCGCATTCTAAACCAGGAAGGATCTCTAGTGATCTCTAAAGATCTTCTGATGATTACCTTTGTGCATCTCGTAAGGAATTTTAGCCAAGTTTCTGGTGGAAAAGGGTCTTCTACCAGAAACCCAAGGCTCAGAACATTAATGTAGAGAACATTAGCATTCATTTTCCTACTGAAGGAAATTCTAATGCCTCTTGCCTCACCCTCCCCTTAGCAACACAAGGATAATAGTCTTTTACTGATCTTTAGCTCCTTCTCTAATCTAATTAGTGTTTTCTCTAGAACATCACAGGGCAAAGGTGATGCAGGGACTCCAGTCACTCCCCACAACAGATCCTGTTGCAATAACAACAGAAGTCACCTGGGAGCCCCTTTAATGAGACAGGGCCAGAGCTCAATGACCGCAACTAGATAGCCCCTTGTCAGGCTGAAGAAGTTACAGAAGATAGATCTCTGCCTTTCATCTTCCCAATAAAGTTTTTTGGGGGTTTATGTTTCTCAGGGAGGATTTGAGGCTGAAGGTAGATGCCACCTTACTCTCTGCCCCCCAGCATGAATCAATTGGAGATTCGTCCCCTGTGGACTGAAATTCTAAGACAAGAATAGCAGGACAATTAAGAGTGGATGGTGAGCCTTGCCCGGAACACATAGTTCTCATCTTTGAAGTCAGGAGACCTGCCTAACCATGCATATGCAGAAAAGCTCCTTGGAGGTCAAAAGGGGAATGATGCGAAGGGATGTTCTACCCATACACCTATTTGGTAGAATCCATCTTGGCTAAGAGATGTGTGCATGCACATCGGAGGTTCCTGAGATATAGCAAATATGGACCTGAACCAGGCAAATTAAAATGATTGGCCAAAAGAAACCTCAAAGAAATGCCCCATAAAAGTAACTCAAACTGCCATAAGGGTACAACTCAGGGACTTCTTTCTATCCCATATGTCTATCCACATATACTGCATGCTTTTTCCTCTTAATAAATATTTTATTGCTTCACTAAAAAAAAAAAGAAAAGAAAAGAGAGAAGGGTTGTGGAGATTAAAAGAATGTGTTGAGCTGTGCTGTGCTGTCACTTCAGTTGTGTCCAACTCTGTGCGACCCTATGGACTGTACCCCACCAGCCTCTCTGTCCTTGGGATTCTCCAGGCAAGAATAGTGGAACAGGCTGCCATTTCCTTCTCCAGGGGATCTTCTCAATGATCAAACCCATGTCTCTTAAGTCATCTGCATTGGCAGGAGGGTTCTTTACCACTAGCGCCACTTGGGAAGAGCAAAAATGAATAGTCATGTCAATGTCATAATGGCATCTTGTGAGTCCTGCTTATTCAATACAAAGACTAGGTGTTTTATAAAGTCCTATATGCACTGTCTGTAGTTTTTTTCCTTCAAATAAGCAAAGGCTAGATGAAAAGGGAAACCACTGATCATTAAATCAATTACAAAGAAAAGCTGGATCCTAAAATTAACACTGAATTTTATCACGGCATCATAAATAATCAATAAAATAAACATTTTCTACCAAGATCAAGAGAATATGTCACTACAGAATGAAAGTCTGTTAAAATTATTTACTTTGAAGTTTCCTGTTAACGGCATATCTGCATGCTATAGCTTTGACTCAATAACATTTTTTCTTACAAAAGAAAAAAAAATCCATTTCAAAGTGCTCTAGAAGAGAACACTGACTGCTAAGAAATTAAAAATCACAATTAAATGAGTTTCTAGGTTTTACTGATGTATGTTGGTTTTTGATCAAAACATATTAACTTCCAAGTTTGAAAAGAAAAAGATATATAAGGAAATTTACCGTAATTGACCTGTTTTCTTGTGAGTTTTAATTTCTATTATTTCAAAACAAAATATTTCCTGTTAATTCAGAGCTTATAAGCTCTGAATTGAACCAATTTGGCATTATGTATCATGCATGATACTTTATTCACAAAGATACAGGTTTCCTCCCTAAAGATCCCCTTACACTGCTTAGAAGACATGATGGATTATAGAATGTACAGAAAAAAAACCCTCCACATGATTTCAATGAATGCTTAAAAGTGGCGTATGTGAGAAACAGTTATTGTGGGTATAAAGAGTGGCTGAATTTTCTTCAGGAGAAAAGCATTGAAATACCAATAGTTAGTTCAACAGTCAATAAATAATTGCATTAATCTCTGGGGGACATCTATACGCCAGGCTTTGGCTTTGGAAGATATGAAAATTTGCCTCCTAAAAAATATGAAATAAGTATAGTAACATAGTTTCATAGCCCATAATAAGGCCTTGTTAGCCTAGAAGTTGTTGAAATTCAATCTGCAAGTCTAATTATCACTCATAACACTATATTGACTCAAATATGTCACCTTTTCCCAACACAGCTTCCCTTTTTTATTTAAAGTTAGGTATACTACTAGGAAGGAGAAGGCAATGGCAACCCACTCCAGTACTCTTGCCTGGAAAATCCCATGGACAGAGGAGCCTGGTAGGCTGCAGTCCGTGGGGTTGCAAAGAGTGGAACACAACTGAGAGACTTGACTTTGACTTTTCACTTTCATGCATTGGAAAAGGAAATGGCAACCCACTCCAGTGTTCTTGCCTGGAGAATCCCAGGGACAGGGGAGCCTGGTGGGCTGCCATCTATGGGGTCGCACAGAGTTGGACACGACTGAAGCAACTTAGCAGCAGCAGCATACTACTAGGAAGAAGAATTATGGAAGTATTAGAATTCTGAATTATTTCAGACTCAGCAGTCTCCAAATATTGTTGACATTATCAATTCTAACAAAATATTTGAAGTGACAATAAATTCTAAAGATGATTAAATGTTGACCTAATAGTAATCTTTTAGATCAGAACTGTCTTCTATTTCTCAAAGGAATGTTATATTTTCTGGTTGAATGTGTGCTTATGAAAAACTGATAAAGAAGGGGGGATTTTTTTAAATCATACTCTATTATTAGTATCTATTAAGCACTGATGCTATGCCAGGCAGAACTATGTTGGAATCTAGAGGAAAAAATGAGTGAAACACATCTCCTGACCTCTGAAAGCTACAATTAGGAATACAGTCTGACAAGTAAATACACAATTCACAAAAAATATTAGGTATTGCTACAAGAGATGAATAATGGGCTATTTTAACAGAGATTTGAACAATTAACTTTGTCTGGATAAACTGGAAACAATTTCAAAATAGAAGACATTTTAAACGGGGAAAAAGGAGGAGAGACTGGGACATATTTGTTGCATATGAATGATTGAAAGATGGAGGAAAATGACAATTCAGAATCCATTTTTTACTGAAGTTTCAGGCTCGTGTCATCACTTAGTACCTTAGTGGACATGTAATAGCTTTTCAGTAAACATGTGATGATTGAATGATTACAGCAGATGCAGGATAAGGAAATACTGATGCCTCGTCCTATACTTGTATCTGTTCAGCACGTTTGACCTTCTTAAAAAAAAAAAAAAAAAAACACCTGCAGCTCTCCATCCATAGCTCTGATGAACTAGGAAAGAGGTAAGAGCTACAACGGGTTACAGAGAGAATGTTCTGCTTCATGTATTCCAGTCTGGGCCCCCAAAGTATCCCTTTAATTAATGCCAAGCAAGTATGTCCTCGAAAAGTACATGCTGCTAGAAGAAAATTCTGGAGCAACATAAAAGTTTCTGTTTAAAGAAAAATAAAAAGGTAATGTTCAAAAAAGGAAGACGGACATGCATCTTGAGTTTAATTCTAAAAATATGCATGAAAAGAATAGATAAGGAGGCAAATCCAAAAGATAGAATAATTATTCTAGTAAAACCAATAATACTGTTCTTATAGCTATGTGGCCTATAATTTATGAAAATTCTCTGCATATCATAAAAGGTTTGCAGAAGAGTGATTTCAGAAGTTAAAGGCACTGCTTCCCCCTACAGAGAATTACTAATTAGAAGAACTGGAAAGGTGGAGGGACACATATAACTTTCACAGTATGCCCATAAAGTGAGTAAGAGTAGCAGAATGAATGTCTCTACTAGAGGTTGGCACATTATATTAAAATTTATAACTGTATATTTCCATATCATCAAGGGCTATCTTATCAGGTTTTGTCTTCTCATCACATGGAAAAATACCTAGCCCACAGGAAATGCTTAAGAAAGGTTGAATAAATAAATAAATGTCTAAATGGTGAATTATATATTATGAAGCAGCAGCCTTCCAAACTAATGATATGTGACTATTCAGTCTTTGACTACAAGGTCAAAATATCAAATGAAATGTATGCTCTAGTGCAGTAGTTGGTAAACTTTGGCTGTAAAGGGATAGACAGTAAATATTCCAGGTTTTTAGGGCCAGAGAGTAACTGTTGCAACCTTTCAACTCCTTCATTGTAGTGTGAAAACAGCCAGTGTTAGTCAGTCATGTCTGACTCTTTGAGACCCCATAGACTGTAGCCCACCAGACTCCTCTGTCCACTCCAGACAAGAATGTTGGAGTGGTTTGCCATTCCCTACTCCAGGGGATCTTCCTGATCCAGGGGTCAAACCCTGGTCTCCTGTATTTCAGACAGATTACTTACTGTCTGAGCCACCAGAGGGAGGGTGACAGCCAGGAGCAACAGATAAAGAAATAGACATGGCTAGTTCCAATAAAACTTCATTTATAAGAACAGGCAGTGAGAAGGATTCCCAAGCCCCACTTACTTTGTACACTTTTGTTAAAGATATGGATAAGAAATAAAACTTTAAATAATTTTATACCATTAAAAGTTAGATATTAGAGAAAAACAAATTAATATTAGATCTATAAAATTACAAAAAGAAATTTCAGAACTTGTTGGTTTAGTATAAGGTGAGCCTGGTAGGCTGCAGCCCATGGGGTCGCGAAGAGTCGGACATGACTGAGCGACTTCCCTTTCACTTTTCGCTTTCATGCATTGGAGAAGGAAATGGCAACCCACTCCAGTGTTCTTGCCTGGAGAATCCCAGGGACGGGGGAGCCTGGTGGGCTGCCGTCTATGGGGTCACACAGAGTCGGACACGACTGAAGTGACTTAACAGCAGCAGGGATATAAAGTTTTTAATCTCCTTTGATCTAGAGGAGTCTATAAGAAAAGTATGCAATGTACTACTGAATTATATTGCTTAAAGATCTATTTTCATTGAAAGCAGCAAAGGCTTTGGACTATTATTGCTTTGTGGAAGAAAGATGAGAAGAGGGCAGAAATGAGGAAGGAAAATAAGGGGGAGGAGGAGAGGAAGGGAAGGAAGAAAAAATAAGAGAAGGACGAGACCAGTTGTATGTTATTGCTTCAGGTTTTATAGCCATACGAAAATGTATTTGCCTGGCAAGATTCACATTTTCAGAAATAACTCTGTTCCATGTTCTACTGCAATACTAAAGCTAAAAAATTTTACAACCCTGATATTTATGCAATTTATACAGAAAGTTTCTATCTTGTTTCCAAAATTGGAAGAAAGTGATGAATGCTATGATACAAAACACAGCTTAAAAAAAAAAATCTCCCTTCTCTCTAAGCAATCATGTATATGGCATATAATTTTAACTAATAACCGCAAAGTATGCAAAAATTTATTGGTTTCTTCAGCTACATAATGAGTTTGACTTGCAGGCACCAGAATTTAATGTTAGAAGTAAACAATTTGTCCTGCTTTCCTCCTCCCTCTTATTTTTTTTCCTAGATTTGACTAGAGATAAAAGGGAAAAAAAGTCAGTCTAATGACAGTAATTGTTGCCTAATGGCAAACATGCTGTCAAATTAGCCTAAGTGTCCATTTAGAAGCAAACTTTAATGTGGCTTGCTAAACTATTAAGGGTGTTAGTTAAGACATGGAATTGATTTCCTTTACCCATTGCATTAACCTCATCTTGCATACTCATCAGTTTCTTATACAGGGCAAAGCAAATGCACCTTGATGTTTTATAAAACTGAATTTAACATCAAGCCATTCACTTTTAAATGCTACACATTCCTATAATAGTAAGAGGGTGACTAAGACAGTCAGAATCCTCATTACCAGTAACTAAATGAATTTTCAGTAATAGAGTCCTCATGGAAAATGAATTTCATGTCACTGTACACCAAATGTAATTAGTAGCAAATAGGCTTTATTTTGATAGGGTTATAGGTTCTTTGATCCATAAAACCTAGAGATAGGTACTTTTTAACCTAACTGAAGGAAGTTAGAGAAAGATCAGCAGTTTAATGACAATCCAATTTCTACTTAACAATGAAAAAGGAAATAATCTGATAAAGGGTTAATATAAACATTGTGTATATAAAACAATAAAATTCTAAAATGTATATTTAATAATAAGTATATATGTGAAAATAATAAATATATATGTCTAATAAAATTATGTATATTCAGAAATCAAACCTAATAATGCCATATGGATTGAGGATGTAAACAGGATATAGTCAACTGTCTAAGGCAGCACAGTGCTTCTGGTCACCACTCTGGACTAGAAAACAGCCGAGCTTTTATCAATAATTTAATGCTATGAATTAATTACTTCAGTAATTAAATGTTATGGAGCAACATTTCCTGTTTGAAGAATCTGCTTATATTTTTAAAGCAATTTATAAATCTTTTCTTCCTACAAATTTATCCATTCATAACCTAGCCCATTTTAGGCACCTCATTCACAGTAGGCACCATGTTCTAGACACTGTGTGATCCCTACACTCAGCAAATTGGTTGAAACTAAATAGTCTTGTAGTTAAGAGAAGATATGAACCAACACCACATCAAACTGTATAAAACTGTGAAAGTGAAGAGAACTAGCCAGATAATAGGACAGCACAATACTGAGAATATTAGAGAGCACTCACATTTACAGAAAAGAAAAAAGGATACAAATTAGTGGCAAGAGCAAAGAAGATTCACTTAGACAAGGAAATAAGGAGTCAGGGTTTTTTGTTTTTTGTTTTTGTTTTTTTCATCATTGAAGATATAATTTATGCACTGATTTTTGACCATAGAGATCCTCAATGCTATTTTAACAAAACATTGTTTAAAAAAAGTGTAATAATATTAGTAAGTTTCAACATAATGTAGGGACCCTAGCAACTTAATTATTGTCTTACTAAATATCATTACATGATAAGTATATAAGATCACTTTTGGATAATTACTACCGGTAAAAAGTTAAGGCTGACAATTTTTATTATTAAATTTCCAGTATATCTAGAAAAGACAAACCCAATTAACATATCTTAGAAATGTCTGAATAGTAAATTCCTATTATTTTTAAATGCTTTTAATAACTCTAAGGAAGTTAGCATTAGGGAAGGGCTACAATGTTGAATCACAGTCTTCTCCAGTTTCACAGACACTTTAGGGTGAGGGTGGTTGTAGAGTATTTTTAAATTTCTGTTGGTAATTTTTCTATATATAAACCTCTTTATACATAGTTTTTATTTTTTTATTTTATTTTATTTTTTAACTGTACAACATTGTATTGGTTTTGCCATATATCAACATGAATCTGCCACAGGTATACACGTGTTCCCCATCCTGAACCCTCCTCCCTCCTACCTCCCCGTACCATCCCTCTGGGTCATCCCATTTACCAGTTCTAGTCGTCATTTATGAACTCCACACTCAAAAGAACATGTCCATTTATATTGTTCATCAACTTTTTCTTGCTTCTTCAAAATTGTTTACTATTCTTTTATTA
This sequence comes from Bison bison bison, assembly GCF_000754665.1. NCBI lineage: Eukaryota > Metazoa > Chordata > Mammalia > Artiodactyla > Bovidae > Bison > Bison bison. The sequence continues at coordinate 740,111 of NW_011495058.1, read as the reverse complement.
GTAATACTATTGGTTACTTTTTCAATTTAAATTGTATTCATAAATCTCTGCCTCTTGTATCATCAACCTTAGATCTTTACATAAAGATGACTTTCCCTTATTCATCATCTCCTGAATCCCCTCCAAATCTATTAACTATATCTTTCCTTTTATGCTACTGAAGCTGAAAAATGCACATGTTATTCTCTAGGTGCGTGCTAAGTTGTTTCAGTCACATCCAACTCTTTATGACCCCTATGGCTGTAGCCTGCCTGGCTCCTCTGTTCATGGGATTCTCCAGGCCAGAAAACTGGAATGGGTTTCCATGCTCTCCTCCAGGGATCTTCCTGATCCAGGGATGGAACCTGCATCTCATGTCTCCCATATTGGCAGGTGGGTTCTTTACCAATAGGGCTACCTGGGAAGCCATTATTCTGTAAATTATATGTAAATTAAATGAAAATTTGATGAAAGACATTTTAAGTTGACCATTTGGAAGCTTGGTAGGTGTGTTCTACCTAGACTTTTTAGGACACCATGGACTAAGGCTGACTTATACCTGAAAAATGTAGAATGCTGGATTCCATGGGTGGCAGGCTTATCTGTTATGCAACAAAGTCCAGTTTAATCACTAAAGCTGTGCTGGAGTAGGGGGAGGTTTTAACTTTGATAGAAGCTCACAGAGATGTTTACAATATTACACCTGTCAAGAAATACTAATGACTGCAGTGAGAATACTCTGTGTGCATGTTTGTGTATAACCAGATGACTTTTATTATTTGAAAATGACTCTAAAAGTCCAACTACCCAAAATTCACACACAGCTGAGAAAATATAGCCACTTGCCATGAGGACAGGAAGCGATATAAATAAACATGGTTACAGTTATAACACATATTTTAGGGGGCAATTAGCTAATACAGAAATGCTAAGGTTTCACTCCTATATATAAATATAAAGACAAAGCAAGTGAGAATTTCCAGAATCAGTATTTTTTTTAAAAAAGTACAGATGAGGCTTAGCTTTATCCCAAACCCACTGAAACAGTTTAAAAAGTGAGGTCTAGGTCACTTGGTCTTTCAGCTAGTTCCTCTTGTAGTTTTGATGCACAGTTCTGATTGTTTATTGCAGTTGAATGTTGGCATCAGTTTAGTTATCCCCTGTGCCTGTTCTCATTCCCCCCTCCAAAAAAAATCTGGAAGTTCTATGCAACATATATAAAATTATAAAAATGTATATCCAATAAAATTATACATAACACTATATTATGTATAAGTATGCACATGTAAAATATACACAAACACATATACACATACTAGCTACTGTTATATATGATATTAAAAAGAAATATCTAAAGAATTTGGTGGAGAGATTTAGAATGTTGCTTGGTTGTCTTCAAGGTTCAATCTATACACAAGAATTTGTGAAAGACTTCTTCCCTGAAGAAGTTTAATATACATGAATTCCTCGATTCCCGCTTAACAGAAGATAGCATATATTAAAATAACAAGATAATTTAAACTCAGAATTTTTGCCTCCTAAGTTTGTGATCTTCTACCCACAAACTTCATAATTGTGCTTCATTTGGGATTACACATTTATAATAAACATTTGAAAAAGTCAAGTGATTCTAACTGATTGCCATACCAATCCCTGTCTGCTTTGTATTACTTAAAGATAAATGACATGTCATTAGATACCAAAATTATCCCAATAAGCAGCAAATACTCTCAATTCAGTGGAACAAGGGAAACATAATGCAGCAATTAACAAATGGCTTATAAGGAAAGACTTATGAAATGATAGAGTAGTCAGATTTCAATTTATATGATTGACATTTCTTTCCAATGCTCTACAATTCATATAGACAGAAATAGATGGGCCATCTGTTTTCAAGTTTCTCATCTTTTTATAGCTCAGACATATTTGTGAGAGCCAAACATTAAGGGGGAAATGGCCTTCCTCATATGTGGTTTGCCATTTCTCATTTCTCCTTTACAAGGTTAAACTTTTGTAGAAGAACATCCAACATTCTAAGAGCAGAAAATAGTTTCTACTCATACATCCACTTTATGTGTGGACTTACAGATTTATACAGAACTGATTTTGCTTAATGGTGTTAGACAAATCCACTGATTTAGCTTCTAAAGCACATAGAAAAGAAGTAGGGAATCTCCTTGATCAATGTCTCCAAGTCTTCTGAACACATAATTTCAGCCCATGATATAAGAAAAAAAAATTTTTCCTATAAGAAAATAAGATGCTGAGTCAAGGTGAAATTTCTGCTTATACCATGATGAGATAAAGGTAGAATGACTAGGTAGCCTTGTCAAGAAAAATACCTCTTTCTGTTATATTGTTTCTATCCTTTATCATTTAAGAGTTCAAGTGTTTACATTCCTTCCTGGGTTGTAAAGCAAGATTCTATTCAACTATTGACACCTGCATGTCACAAATCTTCATATCCTATGAAATCTGTATCTCAAACAGAAAGCTCTCACCCAAGAGTTCTCTCTGAACTGCAATGGATATTTAGGCAAACCATGGTCTAACTTTGTGTGAATTATCCACATATCCAGGAGAAATATCAATAAACTCAGATATGCCTATAACATTACCCTTATGGCAGAAAGTGAAGAAGAACTTAAAAGCTTCTTGATGAAAGTGAAAGAGGAGAGTGAAAAAGTTGGCTTAAAGCTCAACATTCAGAAAACTAAGATCATGACATCTGGTCCCTTCACTTCATGGGAAATAGATGGGGAAAGAGTGGAAACAGTGTCAGACTTTATTTTTGGGGGGCTCCAAAATCACTGTAGATGGTGATTGCAGCCATGAAATTAAAAGACACTTATTCCTTGGAAGGAAAGTTATGACCAACCTAGATAGCATATTCAAAAGCAGAGACATTACTTTGCCAACAAAGGTCTGTCTAGTTAAGACTATGGTTTTTCCAGTGGTCATGTATGGATGTGAGAGTTGGACTGTGAAGAAAGCTGAGGGCCAGAGAATTGATGCTTTTGAACTGAAGGGTTGGAGAAGACTCTTGAGAGTCCCTTGGACTGCAAGGAGATCCAACCAGTCCATTCTAAAGGAGATCAGTCCTGGGTGTTCTTTGGAAGGACTGATGCTAAAGCTGAAACTCCAATACTTTGGCCACCTCATGCGAAGAGTTGACTCATTGGAAAAGACCCTGATGCTGGGAGGGATTGGGGGCAGGAGGAGAACTGGACGACAGAGGATGAGATGGTTGTATGGCATCACTGATTCAATGGACATGAGTTTGAGTGAACTCTGGGAGTGGTGATGGACAGGGAGGCCTGGCATGCTGTGATTCATGGGGTCGCAAAGAGTTGGACACGACTGAGCGACTGAACTGAACTGAACTGAAGTGTGTATTAATATATGTGTAAGTATATATGAAATTATATATATTATATATGTGTTATTATACACATGTTGTGTATATAATTCACAACACTCTGAAAATAATGTCATAGAGCTATTTTGACTAATTTCACATAAAGGAAATAATTTTTAAAATATTATATATTTTTTTTCATAAATAGCTCAAGACTTAGACATAATTTGTAAAATAGAGCAGTCATGAACTATGCTTCCTCTTAAGTGTAGACACCTGGCCATTCTCCTACACACTATTCCTTCTGAGTCTTTAAAAAAAGTGACCTAAAAAGGAGCAGTATTGAGTTCAGTGAGGAGAGAGTTCAAATCAGATTACAGCATGTATTACTCTTCCTTTCCAGGTACCTGACTAGTGATTTTCTAGTTATTTTGATACAGCTCCATATTCTCTTCTAGCCATCTGCTTGCTACATAAATTGACGCATTAGATAGTATACAGAGTGGACAGAAGAGCACTTACAGGTGCTATTAAAGAAAAGACCACAATTTGTCAGTACAAAAAATGTTCTATACAAATTCTACAAAAGCAACTTTCTGGTCCTTATGAAAGTAGATACAGAGACAATGCATTTCAGGTCTATAAAAACCTCAGGAAAATGAATTGTAACTACAAGTTTCTTCAATGCAATTAAAGATATTGCAGTTGGATACCATTTTGACCATAAAACTAGACAGTTTTTACAAGGAAAAGCTTTTCCAGGCAGCAGAGTGTGTTTTAATCAAATTCCACACTAAAAGCTTACGGACTACAGAGAAAATTCGAAAGTAAAATGTAAAAGCTGCCTTCTTTTGAAAAATGTACTGTTTGGTATTCCCTAAGAGCCTGTGAGGTCCCCTTTTCATAGGAGATACAACTTAGAAAAGATTGATGAAATGTGCCAGGGCAGCATCAAGGCTTTAGGACCATTAATTTAAGACGCCTTTGCCTTGCATCCTCTGGTGTAAATTGCTGAGCAATTATCATTTTTCTTTACCTTTTTCTTTTGGTGACATAGTTTGTGTTGTGCCAAATCATAGTTCCGTGACATTAATTATGAACCACTGAGATCTTACATTGTTTTTTACTTCATGCTCATGAAGGCAAATTCTGTGAGAAGATATGGAATAAACTAAACACTAGAGCTCTTGAAGAATTTCATTTCAGGGTCTACTTTATAAGCCAGTGCTTGATATTTTCTTCCTTTTTATTTTTCATTTTAAAAGCTATAAGGAGGTCAATGCTGCATTCAGGGCTACATGCTGTTGAAAACTTCAAAACAGAATAGTCCTGTAGAAAAAGAGACTGCACCAAAGATGCAGTCAGGACAAAAGTAAACTTTCATCTAGCATGTGAACCTTCACAAACCACTCTACTTACGAGACATAATTGTAGAAAATCAGCAACCAACCACCTTAAAAATCAGTAAAGGATGGTTCCATACAACCAAAGAAGTTATACATTGTCCATTTTAAATCATAAGACACTAACCATTCTAACAGCATTTTAATACATATATAAATATTTAAACATAACTATTCTCCATTTAGGAAACTTTCCTTTGCACTCTAAAGGACAAGTGAAATTTCAAGTCAAAGTTCTTTGGAGAGAATTGAGCCTTTTCTCATTATTTGTGCCTTAGCACACATATGATAGGATGGGCGTGGGGGTGGACTCACACTCAGTTCTTAAATGTCTAAAATATATTTCATAAACTAACACTCTCCACAGGTATTATCTATTCAGAGTTACTATACTGAATAAATCTTAATCATCTAAGTCTGCTTTTAAATGACAAAATCACTGGTAAATTCAAAAGGAGAAGAAGAATAAAAATTTTCTTTGCTTTATCCAAATAGAAAACTAACAGCCTATTAAATGCTGGATTTTTTTTTCTTGTTTTAGTAGCTTTTTATTGTTAAAAATCAACTACACTTTATCTAAAAGATGATGACATTGACTCAGGCATACACAATACCTTGTGTAGGTAGCTTTTCAACTCAATGTATTTTCACAAAGCTCCTACTTTATCATTAACAAAGCATTGCTGCAAACAGTCTAAACCCACATATTTGTTAAAACAAGAGCTCACCTGATGCATAAAATGTATTAATAAGGTAATGTAACAAAGTTGAGTTGTTCTCATCTCAAATCATACTTGAAAGGGTAAACTTGCCATAAACAGTGATGATACGTGAAACATTGTGTACTAGGTGACAAGAAAAACCTAAGAATCTGACTGGAATTGAAGAAAATCACTTCGCAGAGAACAATCCTGGTATGAAAATGAGAAATCAGGAAGCAGCCAACCTCGAGGAGAGTAATGGGATATGTGAAACAGTGAACAAAGCTCAACACATCAAGCAGATGAGTAATTCTCAGTACAAAGAGAATGACAATTTTTCGCTTTATTTTGTAGGCATAGATAAAGTAAGCCCTGAGAGGATACTGTGTCTCTAGGAATCCCGAGTCTACTTTTGGGGATTAGGTTTAAAATCATAATTCCTCTGTGGAAAGACAATGTGAAAGAGAAAACATGTATGCCTCTTCATTTTTTAGATTAATACAGAACAGAATGGGTGCAAATTCTTCCCAACACCATCATTAATCTGTACTTGTCTTGAACAAGGGACAGATCATGAATAACACAGGCACCCTACCTCATGAGAATCTGCATCTGAAACACAAAAGGTGACTGTTGGTCTTGGCATTAAATCTGAAAATCTTTAGAGGTGAGTTGAAAGCCATACTGTATGTCTATAACTTCAAAGTCAAAAATATTATGGTGAGAGATATGGTAAGCCACATGGTGGCCAGTCATTTTAAGTTACATATACTTTACAATGACTAGAGTGAATGGAATAGAGCAAATGCTATGAAGCTAGTAATATTTCATGGTGACATCTGTGGATGGCTCTGTGTATCTCATACAGAATTATTTTCTTTTGCATGCAACAAAAAAGAAAAAAAAAACAGTTACATAAATAAGATATGTGAAAAGGTTTTGGTCTTTGAATAAAACATATGAGTATTGGAATCATCACTTAAATGTATGTTTTGTCATACAAATAAAGAAATATTCATTTTATGAATGATTTTAAGGGTGACAAAACTTTTGGTTCTATTTTATGTGCTTAGGTCCATTAAATTTACGAAATAAAATAATCATACAAGAGAAATAACAACATACAAAAGCAAATTACCAACTGTCATCATCAATTGAATTTCTAAGGGAAATTCTGGATCCAGCGGGTCTCAAATGTTTAGCAAGTGTTGTTCATGATAAATATTCATGGTTCTTGCCTTTGAATTGATTGTCTTCCTTTCGTGGCTAAGAAATCTAGGATGCTATGATCTGATGTCATTGTTCACTATTGTGGAACATAATCTGCCTTTAAGAAATATTGTCAGCTGTTGTTCTACTTCAAATTAAATAAAGGAAGAAAAGAAAGTGAAGTCACTCAGTCATGTCTGACTCTTTGCAACCCCACGGATTGTAGCCTACCACACTTCTCCATCCATGGGATTTTCCAGGCAAGAGTACTGGAGTGGGTTGCCATTTCCTTCTCCAGGGGATCTTCCCGACCCAAGGATGGAACCTGGGTCTCCTGCATTGTAGGCAGATGCTTTTACTGTCTGAGCCACCAGTGAAGATGGAATAAATTAAATAAATCTATAACTAAAAAATGTAAGTTCTCTCTCTCTCTCTACATATATACATATATATACACACACACACACACATATATATACACATATATATATTTATATACACACATACATTTATGTGTACATATATGCACATACTCATATATATTTCTATGAATGAAGAAACTATCTCAATACTTTTAAAGTAAATTATCAATTATAATTTCATTTCCACTATAGTTCTCTGCTTAGAGAAATTCCTTTAAAAGAATTTCAAAAATTTAGAGATCTGGACAAGAAAAAAACAATTAAATAACTCAATGAAATTGTAGCTTAGAGTTGAATTTCTCTATCAATGTTGTTAGAAAAAAACTTTAGTTCAAAATAATAGTTTTTTTTTTTTTTCCTCAAAATCCCATCTAAAGAAAAGCCAAATTCCAATAGTGAGAATGATTTAAAAGTCTTGCACCAGCCACAGACGCTGAGACCTGGTGAGAGAGGGCCGTGGCACCTGGGCTACGCTGCTTGGCAGCTGCGGGACCCCCGACCGCAGAGGTTTACCGCCTTCACCGAAGCCGGGCCCTTGGCGGGCAGCGGGCAGCGGGCAGGGGGCGCCAGACTGGGTCGCCGGGAACCTCGCAGCCACAAGGAAAGAGCACAACCTGTACAGGAGCGGGTACCAGGCAGCGGTTTTTGCGCTGGACTCCCCAGAAGTGCCGGATTGGTTGGAAGTACGGGCTCCATTATAAGGACTCTGAACTTTAAAAAAAAAAAAAAAAGTCTTGCAAAAAGTAGCCAAAATTGTCTTCCAAATGTTATATAAGAGTATCAGAAAATACTACTTACTTAACTGATATGTTTGATAACTTATGCATTAAAGAAACACACATACATACCACTCTTCAGGTACTTTTCATACAGTAACACTCTACCAGTATACAATTGTGCTCGAGGAGATCTACATAAATTCACTTTAGTCTCTTTATTCTGCCTATAAATAAGCAGACACTGATGCAAAAGCTATTGTTCTATTGGCAAATTATGGTTGTTAGTCAAATGTTTCTTAATTATTAAATTGGAAGAAACAAGGTTTAGGATAACTCAATGAGCAAATGCTTTGAATGTGTCCTCTTATTATATCACACAAATAGGTCTTCTGGATAAATACAAATCTAACAGAAAGGAGAGGAAACATAAAACATCAAATGGACCAAAAGCTTGCGACTTCAAATGGACTTCTTTCCATAACTATACAACACTGGTGCTGAGTCAGAGCTGAGAAAAGACAAGGTGACAGGTTCCAAGTCCTACTATTGAGCTTTCATGCACTTGCCATTCAAGGTGTTCTACAGGATTTAGTTATCAACATGTAATAACAGAACTATCATCCTTAGGCACTATTCATCCTCTAAGGAAGAAAAATACTGCTCTAATTAATGCAGCATGAATAAGACAGGGTACATGGTTTGCTGTATCTAAACTGAACTTTCATGATACGAGAAAAGCAGGTGCCAAAGATAATACAAAAGAAACACTGAACGGCGTGGAGTCCTACAAATAGGATTTCCATAGTATGGAATAACACGATAGAATAACATACTGGAATTATTATGATGGTAATTATAGGGTAGCATCAATTTTATATGAATGTGTTTAATGAAGTACAAAAGTGAAATCACTGTATTTAATGGTTTTCCTTCTCTTCTTCTGTCCATCACATTACAAACCTATATCCAAGTTAAAGGGAGCCCAGTTGACAGCCAGGTATTCTGCTGTCAAATTAATTTAGCTTAGAAAATTAAATGTTTAGATGGCAAGCACTTCTCTAAAAATCAACATATTATCACTTCCTTTGCTTTTAGATATGGGGCTAATTTTTTCATAATATGGAAATACAGTGTCAACAAAATTATTTTTTTTAATTTTTTATTTTTTTTTTACTTTACAATTTTGTATTCATTCTGCCACACATCAACATGAATCTGCCACAGGCGTATGTGTGTTCCCCATCCTGAACCCCCCTCCCACCTCCCTCCCCATACCATCCCTCCGAGTCATCCCAGTGCACCAGCCCCAAGCATCCTGTATCAAACCTGGATTGGTGATTTGTTTCTTATATGATATTATACATGTTTCACTTATTGTTATATTACTAACAACTTCTTAGGCAGGATAACATCAAGGTCAGTGACATTTTTTAACTGGTTTGAAAGAGATCTAGAAGACTTACTTGCTATTATTTTTTCCCTTTAACATCAGATATATAACATTGACTACTTAGCAACCTAAAATGAAAGGTTTTACATACTCAACATTCTCTCTGCCATTTTTCAGATGAAACTATATCAAATACACCTGTGGCACAGAAATATAAGTCCAAACAAGCAACAAAAAGATAATGATTCAGAAAACCACTCTGAAGCTTTAACAGGGCTCTAGAAGACCAGGAGAGAGCCTGAGAATGAGGAAAATGATTGGTTGATTCAGTTCAGTTCAGCAGCTCAGTCATGTCTGACTCTTTGCAACCCCATGAGCTGCAGCACACCAGGCCTCCTTATCCATCACAACTCCAAGAGTCTACCTAAACCCATGTCCATTGAGTCAGTGATGCCATCTAACCATCTCATCCTCTGTCGTCCCCTTCTCCTCCTGCCCTCAATTTTCCCAGCATCAAGGTCTTTTCCAATAAGTCAGCTCTTCGCATCAGGTGGCCAAAGTATTAGAGCTTCAGCTTCAGCATCAGTCCTTCCAATGAATATTCAGGACTGATCTGCTTTAGGATGGACTGGTTGGATCTCCTCGCAGTCCAAGGGACTCTCAAGAGTCTTCTCCAACACCACAGTTCAAAAGCATCAATTCTTCAGCGCTCAGCTTTCTTTATGATCCAACTCTCACATCCATACATGACTACTGGAAAAACCATAGCTTTGACTAGACAGATCTTTGTTGACAAAGTAATGTCTCTGCTTTTTAATATGCTGTCTAGGTTGGTCATAACTTTCCTTCCAAGGAGTAAGTGTCTTTTAATTTCATGGCTGCAATCACCATCTGCAGTGATTTTGGAGCCCCAAAATATAAAGTCAGCCACTGTTCCCACTGTTTCCCCATCAATTTACCATGAAGTGATGGGACCAGATGCCATGATCTTAGTTTTCTGAGTGTTGAGCTTTAATCCAACTTTTTCACTCTTCTCTTTCACTTTCATCAAGAGGTTCTTTAGTTCTTCTTCACTTTCTGCCATAAGGGTGGTATCATCTGCATATCTGAGGTTATTGATATTTCTCCTGGCAATCTTGATTCCAGCTTGTGCTTCTTCCAGCCCAGTGTTTCTCATGATGTACTCTGCATATAAGTTAAATAAGCAGGGTGACAATATACAGCCTTGACGTACTCCTTTTCCTATTTGGAACCAGTCTGTTGTTCCATGTCCAGTTCTAACTGTTGCTTCCTGACATGCATATAGGTTTCTCAAGAGGCAGGTCAGGTTGTCTGGTACAATCACCTAGTTAAAAAAGCCTATGTCAGAGGGTTTGTGGTATCAAATTGATTAAATGGTTCTATCCAAAAAAAAAAAAAAAAGATTAGGTATAACCAGTCACTAAACCATACTGGAGATAAACATAGGAGGAAAAAGCCACTTTTCACTCTTTCTTAAAATTAATAGACATCATTTTTAGAACAGTTTAGATTTATAGAAAAATAGAGAAGGTAGCACTAAATGTTTCCATATATCACTATTTCCCAGCATACAGTTTCCCCTTTTATGAACATATTGCTTTAGTGGTACACTTGTAACAATTAACAAGTCAGTGTCAATCACTTATTATAACTAAAGTCCACAGTTCATATTAAGGCTTGATCTTTATGTTGTACAGTTCTGTGCATTTTCCCAAATATATAATGTCAAGTATCAATATTAGAGTATCTATAATATAGTTTCACTGAACTAAAAGTCTCTATTCATCCTTATCTCTCTCCCTCTATGTCCCTGGCAACCACTGTCTGTGGTTGTGGAACCCCAGTTCCACAAGACAGTTCCTACTGTCTCTATATGTTTGCCTCAGAATGTCATATAGTTTGTATTATACAATATACAGCCTTTTCACATAGGCTTCTTTTACTATAGTAATATGCACTTTCAGTTCCTCCATGCCTTTTGGTGGCTTGATAGAACATTTCTTTATATCACTAGTATTTCATTTTATGCACACAACACAATTTGTTTATCCATTCATCTATTTAAGGATATCTTGTTTTGTTTCCATGTTTTGACAATTATAAATAAAACTGCTATTAATATTTGTGTAGGTTTCTGTGTGGACAGAAGTTTTCAAGTCAATTGTGTAAATACCCGAGTGTGATCGCTAGACTGTATGTTAAGAAAAAGTGAAAAAGTGAAAGTGAAGTCGCTCAGTCGTGTCTGACTCTTTGCAACCCCACAAACTGTAGCCTACCAGAATCCTCTGTCCATGGGATTTTCCAGGGAAGAGTACTCTAATGGGTTGCCATTTCCTTCTCCGGGGAATCTTCCCAACACAGGGATCAAACCCAGGTCTCCCGCATTGTAGGCAGACGCTTTACCGTCTGAGCCACCAGGGAAGTTGTATATTAAGAATATGACCACAAATGACAAATATTATGCCTTCCTTTCTTTTTAATTGAGACATTTTTGGAACATAATATAATTGGTGTTTTTCACAGGGCAGCGACTGCATTGTATTTCTTTGCTCATGCCAAGTTGGGGGGAAAAAACCCTCTTGCATTGGAAAGCATTCTTACAGTCTTATATCAAGGAATTGCCATCCTTTTGAGAGAAAACATAAAGTTTAACTTTTGAGAAAAGAGTCACATCTCTGTAAGTAGGCTTAAAGGATTCTATTTATTAACACTGTGAGCAATATGGATACTATTGCTTTTTTTGGTATATCTTGAGCCTAGTTTCTTCTGAACTTCATTTATTTAAAGAGTAATGTAGTAAATAAGAGCAAAAAAAGAGTGACAAATTGAAGCCAGTCACATTCCTACTTTGGTTGCACTGGCTATAGAGTGAGACAGACAAATTACTTTTCTCTGGCTCTTCTGGGGGAAAAAAAATCAATCTTTATTCACTTTAATAATGCAGTTAAATTGAAATTAAAACTAGAAAGCTCACAAGCAGATTCAAGAATTCTAAACTTTTCTGAAAAGATCTATTTTTTTATAAGTGTCTCAAATATTAGTATGTTAAGAGATAGGCTATCATATAATAGTATGGGAAGTATTCAAAGAGAGGAATCCATTTTAATACGGCAATTTGATTTCAAGGAATGTAGCTGAAGGAAATGGTAAAAAGTGTACAGAAGACATATGTACAAAGATATCCATGGAGATGACACTGACAATACAGAAAAGATAGAAGGAATAAAACCAGATGGCCAAAACTAAGGGATTGGTGATTTAAAATGTGTTATATCCATATGATAAAATATAATAAGTCATTAAAGCTATACTGTAGTATGCACATATTTACATTAGGAACGAATGAAAATTATTTCTCATTTTCTCTGAGGAAAATGGAGAGCCTTTTTGTTTTTGCAGATGAGCCCTCCACTGTCCCAAAAGAGTGTAAAAAGACTCTCAAGATTCCATGATCTGGAACTTATTCAATAATCACATTCATCCTATGGGATAACCAAGCTCTAATAACCAGCATCCATTTAGCATTTCTGATACTTTCTGAAAGTATCATTCAGATACGTTCTCTGTGCTCCGTTCAGTTCAGTTCAGTTCAGTCTCTCAGTCGTGTCCAGCTCTTTGTGACCCCATGAGTTGCAAGACTAACATAAACAAGGGAAACATAGAGGTGAGTGAAACAAACTCCTATTCACATGGAGCTTAAATGGTAGTGTAAGAATGAGCAGAGGGCAGTGGGCAAGAATCAAGACAGACAATGAATTCAGTAACACCAAGCAATTTTAGGCAATGTATGCTATTAAAAAATGGGATCCATAAGTTTGCTTTCTATGTCTGTGAGTAAATTTCTCTTTTGTAAATAAGTTTATTTGTATCATTTTTTTAGATTCCACATGTAAGTGATATCATATAATATTTGTCTTTATCTTCACTTAATATGATAATCTCTAAGGTCCATCCATGTTATTGCAAATGGAATTATTTCATTCTTTTCCATGACTAATATTCCACTGTATATGTGTACTATATGTTCTTTATCCACTCATCTGTTGATGAACATTTAGGTTTCTTCTATTTCTTGGCTATTGAAAATAGTGCTCTATGAACACTGATAGAGAAGGAAATGGCAATTCGCTCCAGTATTCTTGCCTGGAGAATCCCATGGATAGAGCAGCCTGGCAGGCTACAGTCCATGGGGTTGCAAAGAGTCAGACACAACTAAGCGACTAACACACACACACGGACATTGGGATGCATATATCTTTTAGAATTAGGATTTTCACATTTTCTGGATATATGCCTAGCAGTGGATATGCTGGTTCATATAGTAACTCTAATTCTAGAGGAGATAGGGGTAGGGAGAAATAAATTAGGAGTTTGAAATTAACAGATACACACTACTATACAGAAAATAAATAACAGTAAGGACCTACTATATAGCACTGGCAACTATATTCAGTATCTTGTAATTACCTATAAAAGAAAAGAATCTGAAAAAGAATATATATATATATATATATATGATTCACAGAATACCTGAAACTAACACAACATTGTAAATCAACTATTCTTCAATTTAAAAAAATAAAAATGGAATCAAGAAAAGGAAGGGTTTTCTTACTAAAGAGTTACTTGGACAAGGCAGTCAAGGAAGACTTATCTGAGAGGTTACATCTAGGCTAGCAACCAGTAAAGATCAAGGATATGAACATTCCAGATGTGTTAACATAGTACAGAGCCCTGAGTAGGAAATGATCTTGATGTGTTATAAGGGGAAACAAACAAACAAACACAAACAGAAGAATATAAAACTAGTTCTCATTGAACAAAAGGGAAGATGACAGCAGATCAGTATGGAGTGGAAGCCCCAAGCCAAACCAAGTAGTGCTTTATAGGTCATCTAAGGTCCAAGAGAAGAATGAGGGAAAACCAGGGAAGAAGTTCTAAGCCTGGGAGATTGGACATGTGACTCAATCCTGACACCAATAGAGTTCACATGTAGTAGTGGGAAGGCTTGGAATAGGGGGCCAAGGGACAGGAGACATCTGTTGCCAGGGGTATCAGAAGCATGCACAAGCAAGAGGACAGCTCCAAGAACTGAGATCCAGGCACAGCGTACCAACACAACTTACTCCATAGTTTAACAGGATACCTCTCATTGCCTGTGCTCAGAGATATCATCTCCAGTCTGTCACTCTTTTGTTGACTCAGTGTGTGAGGACATGGTTCAACACCAACCTAGGAGAGAGTTCAAGGCCTCATACTTAGAGACCGAACTTTGTTTGCACAGAGTTCCCTAAGCTGGGGAAGACAAGCAGATCCAGAATACAAAAAACATCTGTGGGAATAAGGGTTGTACATCATTTTGTTTGGGCTTTCTTACTCCACTGTTTTTCAAGTTGCCTAATATGACGATATTTTACTTTTAGTAAATAAGAATAAAAGATATTCAAAAATCAATCAGTAGAGGAAGGCTTTTTCCTTCTTTAACCTGGTTTATTAATGGATTCATAAAAGCCTGGACATGCCACTATAATATAATCAGTGACATCAAAATACTAAAACACAAGCAGAGATAGTAACAAATGATATAATATCACAAACCAAAAGTGCACACACAAAAACAAACGCATTTTGTTCTAAACCACATCATTTTAATGTCCAACTCACTCCCAAGCCTGTTAATAATACATTGCTCTTGCTTTAAAAATTAAAACAAGCATGTTCATCAGTTTGAAGCCTTACCAACAGTCAGCTCCTCTGAAAATTCCAAACAGATCCAGAGATCAAGGAGAATGTATGCATATTAATGATACTAATGACAGTAATTCCATCAGTACGGATATGGCATAAGCCCAGTCACATCAGGCACATCACAGTATACAGCATGGTCAACAAAGCCATCAGTACCTGACAAAACCCATTAATCTGAGAACTGAGCATTACAGAGTCTGCCAAAGCACAGCCACATTTCTCTCTCTTTCATCAGGGACTTTTCAAAATGACATTTCAGAGCTGGAGACACCACTGTTCATGGCTAAATGAATATTCCCCTAAGCATTTGCTTTTCAAGATAGGAATTTCCAGGAATGAGATACCACCCACGGCCAGATGGGTACAGATATAAATAAAGAGAAATTTACCCTTGGCTAAGGAATCCACATTTTTTTTTAGTGTTTATATAGTTCAAACTTGAAGATTCGTTTGTTTTTATTTTTTTTTCTTTTTAACTTGTCTTCTAGAAGATATTCAGAAATATGTTAAAATGTGAAGGACTTGCCTACATTTGCATTAATTGGTATTTTTAAAAAATGTTTGCATTCAGTTCAGTTGGTGAGCGCTTGATGGTCATTTAGCCTATCTTCAAATGCCAATCTCTTGTGTCCAGGTATATATAGTTCTATATTTCCTAAGAAACCTTTTGTGATATAAAAGGTATCCTGAATTCTTTGAATGCAAAAGTAATTTGTCACAGAAGTAAGTGTATTTAAAATTTTTCAATAATTTTCAAAGAGACTATCATAAAAGGCATTAAGTATATCATGACAGAATTGATGACAAAAGATAATAGTAGACACTATACATAATAAGTATTAATATGCACATATAGATGGTGTATCTGTGTGTGTGCTTACAAAATCTATTGACCTTTGAATAAGTATGTAATGGGTAGGATTCAAAATCATTTTCTTTCTTTTTTTTAAATTTTTTTTATTTTATTATTTTTTATTTTTTTTATTTTTTCTAATTTTATTTTATTTTTAAACTTTACATAATTGTATTAGTTTTGCCAAATATCAAAATGAATCCGCCACAGGTATACATGTGTTCCCCATCCTGAACCCTCCTCCCTCCTCCCTCCCCATACCATCCCTCTGGGTCATCCCAGTGCACTAGCCCCAAGCATCCATTGTTCAAATCAAAATTATCATGATTGTTGACCATAGGCTCCATAGTAATACTAATTAATGAAATATGATGTGTGTATAACTAAGTTGTTCCTGCAATTTTCTATTCAAAAATATTTGCAAAAGACAGAGGAAGGAAGCAAAGACTTCCTTATGCAGGAAAGAAACATCATCCTTCCTATAGGTGGTGTTAGGCACTTCAGACCCACTGAAATCTTTTTGTCATATTGGAGTTCTTCACATATTTCTTATTGAAAATAACCTGCAAAAATTCCTACAAAGTATAAACATTCCTTAGGCACTATGTACATTGGTTGGATGACATTTAAAAGATTACACTGAATCTCACAAGAGCAACATTTTCCTAATTGCTTGCTATTTTTTTCCAAAGTATTTTATGTAATAATAAATACATATTTTATGTAATAATAACTAGAATAAAATCAAAGCAGTAAAACATAGCTTTCTTTCCTTTTTTCTCAAGGCTTTTAAGGTTCTACAGAAATTTTCTTCATCCCTAATGTACTGCCAATCCAAAAAGTGTTGAATCTATAAACTATATTACTAAGATTTCTCTCTCATCATATAGCTCAAAATATGATTTCATACACATAATCTAATTTGACCATTATAACAAATATAAGGTTTCAAATATAACTAGAAATTTCTTGAAACCTGCAAAAACACAAAGAGAAAAAAATGTGTGTTTTTTTAATGCACATGTAACATAATTCTCTTGCTACTTTGACTAAACTTCTGTTGGTGTACAACAACTTAACAATAGCACAGAGATTTACAAATGGAAGGAGAGGGCACTGAGTGCTAAATGTTCTATAGAGTAAAGCTTTAGTCTACATGTCAGCCATTGGGAAGAGATAAAGAATCCTACCTGTGTTTCCATAGACTCAAGGTTATGTGATTGCTATTTAGACTCCCGATACAAAGTAAAATAATAAATTGTTGGATAGAAAAAATTTTAAGTTTTGTTATTTAAAAGAAACTCTGATTATTTATTTTATTGAATGGCTTATTTTTCAAAATTTCTCTTCAAAAATCATTTGATGGAAGAAACACATTACAGATAAGGATTAAGCAGACAAAATCACTGTGGATGGTAACTACAGCCATGAAATTAAAAGACACATGCTATTAGGAAGAAAAGCTATGACAAACATAGACAGCATATTAAAAAAACAGAGATATAATTTTTCTGACATAGTCCATATAGTCAAAGCTGTAGTTTCTCCAGGAGTCATGTACGAATGTGAGAGTTGGACCATAAAGAAGGCTGAGAGTCTAAAAATTGGTGCTTTCAAACTGTGGTGCTGGAGAAGACTCTTTAGAGTCCATTGGACTTCAAGGAAATCAAACCAGTCAATCCTAAAGGAAATCAACCCTGAATATTCATTGGAAGGACTGATGCTAAAGCTGAAGCTCCGATATTTGGCCACCTGATGCAAAGAACCAACTCATGGAAAAGACCCTGATGCTGGGAAAGATTGAGGGCAGGAGGAGAAGGGAGCAACAGAGGATACGATGGTTGGATGGCATCACCAACTCAATGGATGTGAGTTTGAGCAAACTCCGGGAGACGTGAAGGACAGGGAAGTCTGGCATGCTGCAATACATGTCACAAAGTGTTGGACATGACTGAGTGACTGAAAAAGAACAGGTGATATTTAGCTGTACGCTGTAAGACAGGAGCCAGAAATGCTGCTAAACATCCTATGATGACCATGACATCCTGTATAACCAAGAATTATCTGGTGCAAAATGCCAATAATTCCACAGCTGAGACAACATGGACTACAACAACCAAACGCATTTGAAAAAGAACAACTTTGGATGGCTCACAGTACCTAATACCAGTGTGATATTCGTATACATGTTGTGGATCAGATCAGTCACTCAGTAGTGTCCGACTCTTTGCGACCCCATGAATCGCAGCACGCCAGGCCTCCCTGTCCATCACCAACTCCCAGAGTTCACTGAGACTCATGTCCATCAAGTCAGTGATGCCATCCAGCCATCTCATCCTCTGTCGTCCCCTTCTCCTCCTGCCCCCAATCCCTCCCAGCATCAGACTCTATTCCAATGAGTCAGCTCTTCGCATGAGGTGGCCAAAGTACTGGAGTTTCAGCTTTAGTATCATTCCTTCCAAAGAAATCCCAGGGCTGATCTCCTTCAGAATGGACTGATCGGATCTCCTTGCAGTCCAAGGGACTCTCAAGTGTCTTCTCCAACACCACAGTTCAAAGGCATCAATTGTTTGGCGCTCAGCCTTGTTCACAGTCCAACTCTCACATCCATACATGACCACAGGAAAAACCATAGCCTTGATTATACGAACCTTTGTTGGCAAAGTAATGTCTCTGCTTTTCAATATGCTATCTAGGTTGGTCATAACTTTCCTTCCAAGGAGTAAGCATCTTTTAATTTCATGGCTGCAGTCACCATCTGTAGTGATTTTGGAGCCCAGAAAAATAAAGTCTGACACTGTTTCCACTGTTTTCCCATCTATTTCCCATGAAGTGATGGGACCGGATGCCGTGATTTCCATTTTCTGAATGTTGAGCTTTAAGCCAACTCTTTCACTCTCCTCTTTCATTTTCATCAAGAGGCTTTTGAGTTCCTCTTCACTTTCTGCCATAAGGGTGGTGTCATCTGTATATCTGAGGTTATTGGTATTTCTCCCAGCAATCTTGATTCCAGCTTGTGCTTCTTCCAGTCCAGCGTTTCTCATGATGTACTCTGCATAGAAGTTAAATAAACAGGGTGACAATATACAGCCCTGATGAACTCCTTTTCCTATTTGGAACCAGTCTGTTGTTCCATGTCCAGTTCTAACTGTTGCTTCCTGACCTGCATACAAATTTCTCAAGAGGCAGGTCAGGTGGTCT
>NW_011495058.1:699596-721004 GCF_000754665.1 Bison bison bison | reverse complement strand
AGAATTTTGAGCATTACTTTACTAACGTGTGAGATGAGTGCAATTGTGTGGTAGTTTGAGCATTCTTTGGCATTGCCTTTCTTTGGGATTGGAATGAAAACTGACCTTTTCCAGTCCTGTGGCCACTGCTGAGTTTTCCACATTTGCTGGCATATTGAGTGCAGCACTTTCACAGCATCATCTTTTAGGATTTGGAATAGCTCAACTGGCACTCCATCACCTCCACTAGCTTTGTTTGTAGTGATGCTTTCTAAGGCCCACTAAAATCTAATAGTTAAAGCATATATTTATGACAAATTAATTTTTTAAAAAAGGAACTAAGCCTTCTTGATTTATGTTTCACATAATATAATATACAAAATCAATTTTTAAAATAAGGTATCATATATCAAAATGTAAAATATAAATCTATGAAATTATAGAGAAAAAAATAACAAAACATCTCTGATCTTCAGTTAAAGATTTGTTAACCAGGATTCAAAAATGCCACATAAAATAAAAATTGGTAAATAAGACTTCATCAAAATTAAAACCAAAACAAAACACAAACTTGGCCCTTTGAAGACACATACAAAGCTAAAAGACAGCAACAGACAAGAACAAAGTATGTGTAAACATCTGTATGATAAAGACTTGTGTCCAGAATAAACAAATTAATCTGTGACTCAATGTTGCAAGATAAAAAATGTGATAAAAATATGCAGAATATTTGAACACTTCATGAAAATGATACAAGTGCCAAAAACATATAAAAAGATAGTCACTATCATTATATACTAGGAAAATTCAAACAAAAATTGCACTCTGAAACCTCTAAACACCTACTAGAATGGCTAACATTGTTTTCTTTCTTTTTTTTTTTTTTTCAATGACAGTTCCAAGTTCTGGTGAGGCAAGAAAGTAGAGCAATCTTGAGCTCTCATATGCTGTTAGTGAGACTGTAGTATAATACAGACTGATATAATACAGCCCACTTTGGAAACACTTGGGGTATTTTGTATGAAGGTAAATATTTATTTATCAAAATCCAGCAATATCTCTTCTAGATTTTTACTCAAGTAAAATGAAACATTTTCAACATATATTTATTGGTAAATATTGATAGTTGCTTCATGTGCAATGGCCCCAAACTGGAAACAGTCAACATGTCCAACAAATGGTGAATGGATAATATTCAATACATCACATATCAGACTACTAGTCAGTCATAAAAAGACATAAGCCACTGCTACAAAGAATAATTGTGATAAATCTCAAAAGCATTTAAGTGAAAGAAGTCAGATACAGAGGGGTACATAATCATATGATTCAATCTCTTTGAAATTCTAAAAAATGCCACTAAAAGTTCATAGTGGCAGAAATTAGACCTGTTTCTCAAGGGCTGGGTATAGGGGGGAAACTGACAACACACGAGCCCAAGGAAACTCTTTGGAGTCACGGGGATATTCTGTATCTTGATTGTAGCAGTGGTGACACTGTTTACATTTGCTAAAACCATGGACATACCCCAGAAGGGGTAAATTTTATCACGACAACAAACCAGACCAAGAAAGCAAATGAAAACCTGGGCTTTGGTTTTCTGTAAAAGAGAAATTAAAGCTCAAAACTTTTCCATTTATTCAGTTCACTGTTTTATGGCTTTGCTGCTAAGTCACTTCAGTCGTGTCCGACTCTGTGCGATCCCAGAGATGGCAGCCCACCAGGCTCCCCCATCCCTGGGATTCTCCAGGCAAGAACACTGGAGTGGGTTGCCATTTCCTTCTCCAATGCATGAAAGTGAAAAGTCAAAGTGAAGTCGTTCAGTCGTGTCCAACCCTCAGTGACCCCATGGACTGCAGCCTACCAGGCTCCTCCATCCATGGGATTTTCCAGGCAAGAGTACTGGAGTGGGGTGCCATTGCCTTCCTTACATAGTCAGAAATTACAAAGACAAATATTTCAACATAAGAAAGTACTTGTTCACAGTCCAAATATAGTACATTACCTACAAAGGACATTGTGGTATGTTTCTTAAACTACAGTTTAATAGCTATAGAAAATAAAAAAGTATATGGTAAAAAATATTGGGAAATCTTGGTTTAAACAATATCAAATAGACATATTTCCTTCTTCTATTAGAGCCTTTAGTGTGTGAGACATGGAATTACTAAAAGGAATTGTAAGAACATCATGTAGCATAAAGAGCATGTTCTAGATGATAGCTAAATTAAACATCCTTTAAGGTTCTCTTCTAATGCCAAGACTCTTTAAGCCTTTTTTTTTGTTTGTTTAAAAGAAGATTTTAGACAGTAGCTTACAAATAAAAAATCATCAGAAATATAAATTCTTTATAGCAAGGACTTGCAGCATTCCTAGTGGCAGGGACAATATTCCTATTTCTTTTCTGTTCCTTATCATACAGTGAAACACATCAAACATTGACTGATTTGGGTATGAGTAAAAGTCCCATCAATATGGAAACAAACCAAACCATGAAAAATGAAGTTGCAGTGTAAGATTGCGTGGTCTAGAATAGGGGTCCCCAACCTCCAGGCTGTGGACTGGCACCTCTTGTCAGATTAACCATGGCCTTAAATTAGAAATAAAGTGCACGATAAATGTAAATGTGCTTGAATCATCCTGAAACCACCCTTCCAACCTCTGGTCAGTGGAAACATTGTTTTCTATGAAATCAGTTCTTGGTGCCAAGGTTGGGGACCACTGCTCTAGAACACAGAAGGGAGAAAATGTCATATTCTCTCTCTCTCTCTCAATACCTACGCTGGTATTTACACTCCTGTAGTTTATACATCTTTACTTTCTGAACCCAGAGAGGAGTGGAGGGGATGGCTGCCAGGTAATGAGCTTTAGCAGAGATTGTCTCCAACTTCACTTACATAAAATAGAGAAATATCCCTTCTGAATATCTATGAAAAAAATCTATGAATCCTGATAAATTACCTTTGATATTCAGTATTTAGTAAAACTAAGTGAAAACAGACAGAGAAGCTTTTTCCTATTTATTATTTGCTCCATTAGAATTGTTGAGAATTTTCTATCATGATTATTTTCAGCTGGAAAATACAATGGTAAAATGCATCAGCATGTATGACAAGTCACATCCACACACTCATGCATCCAATCATCATTCTGGTCTTTGGGAAAAAATACAATCAATGAACCTTATTGCATCTAAATGTTGTTATGTGACTCCAAATCAGTGAATCTCAATATTGCCCCTAAAAATGAGGTCTATTATAGTCAGTGCAATAGAGTTGACTCATTGGAAAAGACTCTGATGCTGGGAGGGATTGGGGTCAGGAGGAGAAGGGGACGACAGAGGATGAGATGGCTGGATGGCATCACTGACTCGATGGACATGAGTCTGGGTGAACTCCGGGAGTTGGTGATGGACAGGGAGGCCTGGCGTGCTGCGATTCATGGGGTCACAAAGAGTCAGACGCGACTGAGCGACTGAACTGAACTGAATAAGATATACATATATAATATAAAAAGATGGTGAAAAAAAACACTTAAAGGAAAATGAAATGTTTAAGAAAAATGTCAAGAAGAACCAATATACACTTACATATAAGAACTCAAGACTAGAAAAGACCTCTTCATGCTTTCACTGGATATTAGCACTTCATTTAGTCTCAATATCATTGGCCTTTTGTCTCCTATAATTCTCTGTTTATTCGTACACTCATTCAAAATTTTAACTGAGTACCTAGATTATGCTAGGCTTCTTTTCCAGGATGAAAAGATATACCAGTGGCTAAGATAAAGACCCAGCAAAATTCAGTAACAACAACAACACAAAATAAAATGCAAATATCTATCCCCAAATAAAATCTCTCTTCACTCTACCCTACTCTCCTTCAATCTCTTATGATTACTACTCACAGCTATCCACTTGCTGCAAAAGGTTTATCTGACAACAGAACTTGAAGCAAGAAAAGGTTGAAAGTAATGGTCTAGTAGAAAATGGGAAGTGGAAATCAAAGATCAAGTAGAAAGTGAAATGTTGATGATGAAAGAAAAATAAGGATTTGTTGAAGCACTAATTTGGTATAGGCAAAATTAGAAGGGATCTGATGCAGAGTTGGGGAGAATTTTTTAGAGAAAAGCACAGATAATTAGGATATGGGATAAGTGTGTGCAAGTGAAAATATCATAGATGAATAAATATTTTGTGGGAGTTTTTAGAGGTTCTCTTTGGATTATTTCAATTTTCTTTTTGAAGTGGAAATGAAGACTTCCACTTCTGAGAAAACAGAAGAGCATCCTCCAGTTAATTATAAGTAGACACCTAAGACACTCTATATAAAATAAACATAAGGAGACTCTGAAAGCAGAGATAAGAAACACATTGAGAAGTGACTTCAGGACTCAAGGAAGGAAATATGGAAGAGTAACCTGGGTTATTTGTTTGTTTATTTTGCCTTATATATTCTAGACTTGGAGCTGAAGAAGCTGGTGATTCAGAAACGACTATGGGTACAAATATAAAGCCACAACACAAACTTGTTTGTTCAAGCAAAAGAAGAAAAATGGGGCAGGGGCAGATTACCAAGACAGAAATTTTACACAGTAACTGCTTTTTTCAGCCAAATCTAAGGAAAAGCCTTTGGTCATACTAATACCGACACTAGTAAAAGCAGGGTGAAGTCTAAACTCCCACACTCTTCAGCCTATAACAGGGCACCCCGACTTTTCCACTAAGGTATTGCCCGAAATGGTCATATAGAGAGTTGGGACTTTTAGCCAGGCTCCACCCCACCCCATCCCCCACCTGTGTCAATGCAGAGGGAAGTCTGGACTTTCATCCCTCACAAAGCAATAAAGAGGAAAGAGGTGCCTTATTTCTCATGCTTCCTCTGGAGTGATGTCAATGGAAGCCAAATGTGGAGTCAGAACTCTCATCCCTGCCCAGCAGTAATGAGGAACCCCAGTCCCAGGATTCAGTGGAGGCCAATATAAGAATCTGTGTTCTATTCTCACCTGGCAGTAATAAGGTAGTGACATTTTCATTCCTGCCAGAGTGGTGGCAGGGAAAACCTGCCAAAATATGAGGTTTAAATAAAATCCAGAGTCTCATAACATAATACTCCAAATGGCTAGGGTTCATTTGAAAATCAGTTGTTTTACTATAACCAGGAAGATCTCAAACTGAATGAGAATGGGTAATCTATAGAAGACATAATTAAAATGACAAAGATATTAGAATTATTTTCAAAAATTTAAAGCAGCCATCAAAAAAAAAAAAAGCCCAAAACATACTCAAAAAGCAATTATGAGCATGTGTAAAGCAAAAAATTAAAAGTTTCAGCAATGGAACTGAAGATATAAAAAAAGAATTAAATAAAAATTTTAGATCTAAAAAATACAATAACCAAAATTTTAAAAGACAGTATAGGGGTTCAACAGCAGAATGAACAGAGAAGAAAGATCCACTCAACTGGAAAGTAGAACAGTAGAAATCACGAGGTTTGAACAGAGGGAAACATACTAAAAAAAGAGAGAGAGAGAAGAAAGGGGGTAAAAAATGAGAAACAAGAGAATGTAATAAAAGACCTAAATTTATGTCAGAATCCTAGAAGGAGATAAGAATGAGGGTGGGGATGAGAAAGTGTTGAAAAAAATGGATTAAAACTTTTCAGTTTTGTCCAAGACATAATACAGCCAAAGACTCAATAAGCTGAATGAACTAAAAAGGCCAAATACCAAAATGCATAATATTCAAACTTTGAAAACTAAAAACACAGAAAAGTCCTAGGATCAGCAAGAGAGAAATGGCCCATTACTTACAAAAATGTTCAAAGGACAATAGATTTCTCAGCTGAAACCATGGAAATGTCATGAGGGTTTTCACATGCTAATGTGATTTAGAGTTCTTTACTCCACAAAAATGTTGTTCAAGGTGAAAGGGAAATAAATACATTCTCAGATGAAGGAAAACTGAATTTTGTTGCCAGCCTATCCACAGCTGATAAGAGAGAAAACATGTTGGGAAGAGGGGGGAAAAAAAAAAAAAACAGATCAGAGAGTTACGTAAAACAAAATCGTGGTGGAGTTAAGTTACTGATAATGAAAACTCTGGATGGGACCTTAGAATTGAATGGATGAAACAGGAGAGAAGTTAAAATCACTTTAGGAGAGCAGATTAAGGGTATCTGAACAGCCAGGATATTGGAAGCATCATCTCCATGTCCATGTATCTAAGAATTCAGAAAAAAGTATCTTTAGAGAGAATGATAGGAGACCAGGAATAAGTCTCTGAGAAATAAAGGGAAATCAATGACATTATTTAGTAAGAGGAAAGTCAAATTTGAGAGTTTCAGGGAGGAAGGGAGTAGAATATCTGAAAGTGCTATCATACAAGGGCATTTTTGGGAAGAAAAAGAAAACAAACTGCTTGGTCATAATATTTTGTTGTTAAATATAGTTGTACTGATAGTTACATAAATTGTTGATTATAGGTAGTTAATATTTACTTAGGACTTCTGCATGCAGTTGCAAAGAGTTGGACACGACTGAGCGACTGAACTGAACCACATCTATTATCGTAAATGGTATTTTGCTTCTTTCTGATAATGCTATTAATCTGTTTTTATTTTCATATTATTTTTGTGATAAAAAGTATTATATATCTATGTAGCAATTTATTCTCCTTAATACTTATGGAACTAGAAAGTTTTTTATTTTTTCATGAGAAATGTCATCTAATTTTTGCTGTATCCAAATGAACTTTCTATGGTTTTAAAACCACTATTGAATCTATAATTACGTCACCTATTTTATACTTAAACTTTAAGTCTTTTTTTCATGTCTTATCCTCCAAATTTTCTATTTTATTGGCCTGTTGATATGCTCTATCTTTTAATAGATTTTTTAAGAGTTGTTTCAGGTTCACAGCAGAATTGAATGCTCACACATTCACAGCCTCCCTCATTATCAACATCCTATACCAGAGGGGTACATTTGTTACAACTGATGAATCTACATTAAAATATCATTATCATGCAAAGTTCATGTCTACATTAGGGTTCTTTCTTGGTGTAATATAGTCTATGGGTTTTGACAAATGTATAATGACATGTATCTACCATTATGGTATCATCCAGAATAATTTTACAGACTGAAATATTCTCTATGCTATAGCTATTCACCCTTCACCTCTCGCCCAATTCTTGGCAACCATTGACTTTTTCACCTGTCTCCATAGTTTTGCTTTTTCTAGAATATTATATAGTTGAAAATCATACAGCATGTATGGTCTTTTCAGATTGGTTTTCTTAGTGACACAGGTTGACATTTTCTCCATGTTTCTATGGTTTGATAGTTCATTTCCTTTTAAATAATATTGTATTGTCCAGATGTACCAGTTTATTCATCCATTCATATATCCAAGGATATTTGGGGGCTTTCAAGTCTGGGCAAAAAACCTGCATGCAGGTTTTTACGTGGACCTATATTTTCAATTCATTTTGACAAATACCAAGGAGAATGGTTGCTGGGTAGTACGGTAAGAATACATTAAGTCATTTTGCATTCCCAAAGCAATGAATCAGAGTTCCCGCTGCTCCGCTTCCTCACCAGCATTTGGTCTCATCAGTGTGCTGCATTTTGGCCATTCTAACCAAGTATAGTGACATCTGTTTCATTTGCACCTTTCTACTGATACATGATGTTGAGCTCTTTTTCGTATGCTTACTTGCCCTCTCTATATTTTCTTTGTTGAAGTATCCAGGGGTTTTGCCCATTTTAAAATTGAGTTGCTTCTTAATGTGCTTGAGTATAAACTCTAAGTTGATTTTTTTTTTCTTTCAGTACTTTGTATTTTTTTCACTGTTTTGCTGACAAGACTTCATCTTCTACTCCAACCATTATTCTTTTTTAGATAACCAGATGTGATTTGTTGTGTTTTTTCTCTTTTTCTTTCCCTCAAAGATTTAGGATTGTTTCATTTTAGCATTCTGGAGTTAAATTTAGCTGGGGTTGCAGATTATCCTGGTTCTTCAATACTGTGATTCTTCAATATGGAGATACATATTGACTTTTCATTTCTGAAAACATTATTGACCACTCTCTCTTTGACACTTGGTTCTTATTCATTTTATTTTCTTCTTTTAGACATCTTACTAACTAAATAGTAATCCAAATCTAAATATTAGATTATTCATGTATAGAAATGTGCCCTAGACTATGAAAATGCCATTATGAGGAAGTCCGAGACTTGTTTTTGTCTAGTGATTGAAAGTGAAGTGAAGTAGCTCAGTCGTGTCTGACTCTTTGCGATCCCATGGACTGTAGCCTACCAGGCTAGGTCAGTGAGTAGTTTTCTTACTCAGTAAGAGCAGAGAACAATCTCAGACTCTTTTAAATGCAAAGATCTAGGTTCTAGTCCATTGTTTGAGATGAAGCATTTATCTAAAAATAGGCATTAGACCTCTAGCCCATAGTCTCTATGGTTTCTATCACAGAATTCTAGTGAATCATTATAGAATGGGCTTTTGCATATAATTATATTTAATTTCTCTGTTTATTTTTGGACTTTGGGGAATATTTGATTCTGTCAAATTCACCTCTGTGGATAAAAAACTTTTTTGTTGTTCTTATAATATTTTCAATTATTTACTTCTCTGAATTATCGTGCATGAAATAACCATGAATTTGATTTCATGGGATTAATGTCTAAATTTAGATCTTCTAGACTAAAATTAGAATTTTATGAACATTTTAAAGTCTATGGCAAGAAGCATCTTTCCCAGGAAAGTTGGTCCTATTTATGCAACTTTTACAACAAGAGCATCAATAAAACTGGCTCACTGAGGCAAAACTCATACATCAAATCCCCCTGAGCTAGTGACAAAGTAAGACAGGTATGTAGAAACCACTGAATTATAAATGCTATGGTTCAATTCCTAAGCTATTGACCAAGGAAAGAAAGCCAATGTAATGGCCAGTGATGGCTGGACTGTATTATCTACTGATGACAGGAATGACATTTTCTCATAGGAAAAAAGCCTTTGATTACTCTCTACTTTATTTCAGCACTTGCAGTACTTGCAGTATCATCTCACAAGTATAGTGATAAAGGACCATCTTTCTGATTTTGGGTGGTGGGAAGAAGAAAATATTTTAACCTTAATTTATTTGAGGAATCATTAATATCAGAAGTATCAAAAGTTTTCCCTTTCCTAATGAATACTCTCTTCAACAATCCATAAAAGGTCAGCATGCCAAGCCATTAACACTCCCTCAGTTTCTAATCAACTATCACAAAACACAGTGTCTTAATTCACTCAGACACATATATCTCTAGTAATTCCCTTTAATGGTAACAAAAGTTCAGTACATGAATCATAAAGATAATTCAAGAGACATGAATTGAAGCACTTTTCAAATGCAATCTGAGACTTGTTTTGGAACATAAGTTTAGATTTACATTCAGATACTTGCTCAAGTAGAAAATATGACTTTTTAAAGATACAATTTTCTTGCCAGCTCTCTCTCTCTGTCTTAGGATCAAACAGGTTGCCTTTTACATTGTCAAAAGGTTAGTTGGCTATTTGTGATGAAATCTGACACAGAAACTCTTTCCATCTCTTCTCAAAGATGTTATAGAAACTTACCAAATGTCAGTACTGCTGACAACTGTGTCCCAGCAGACAATGAAGTAAACTTCTCTTCTCATTGCATTTTAAAATGTGATTTAAAACTTGAGACATTGTGACCAAATAGAAACTTTAAAAAATATCAGTAATATTACATATGTACAGTTTATCTTCTAGTGAATACTGAAACCTAACCTTTTGGTTTTATGACAATTTTAAGTTCTGTAGAGAATTAACAGATATGACAAATTTAAGATTTCTGTAAATTTTTACACAGGTACCCCACAGCTACAATGATTATCCCAAACACATTTTCCTGAACATACTTTCTATAAAGAAAAATCTAAATTAAATACATTTCTGCAGTTGGAAAAAAAAAATCTTGATCACCAGAAGGTTGAAATGATTTTGGAGACATAAATATACTAAATATAAATTTATGATAATTGTGAATTGAAATTTGTAAATTTAAATCACTGAGAAAAGACAAGTCAAAAAATTATTGTATCTTGGAAATACTTAAAAATCACCATTATAAGGGAATTGCAGTAAAAGTCTTCTAACATATTGTTTCCAAAACAGAGCTATATTTTGTCAAATAATACACTCTCTTGACAAATAGACTCAGGAAATATTTACAGCAACCCAAAGCTATCACAAAGAGAGAATGAAATTTTCATGTAGATGGAGAAAGTGGCAGATTTTTAAAGAAAAGCCTGTTCATCAAATGTTCTTTTTACAAACTGTAGAAGATTTGACAGGAAGATGACAAGAAAGCAATGGTTTCATAATCCATAGCATAAAAGGAAAACAGATGTGAAAACTGGATAAAGATCTGTTGATGATCAACACTCACCTTTAGCTAAAATCTTTAATTAGCAGACTTTATGGGTAAGTGTGTAAATTTGAGACACTTAACCCACAAATTAATCATATATTTTTTTCTTTTTTTCAGGACCCTAGTTCAGTTCAGTTCAGTCATTCAGTCGTGTCCAACTCTTTGAGACCCCATGGACTCGAGGAGCCTAGTGGGCTGCCATCTATGGGGTAGCACAGAGTCGGACACGACGGAAGCGACTTAGCAGCAGCAGCAATGCTATATTCAAGCTGAGAATAGAAGTCAGGATATATGCTGAGAACTGGTAATATTAGACTAGAACATAAAATAAACGTTATCACAAAATTTTATTTTTCCTTGGATTTCATTCTCTTTCACTGAACTACTTATGATAAGAATTCAATTAAATATACTGTATGAAATATATGAACTAGATATAAACCAAAAAAAAAAAAAAAAGAATTTGCTGAAAGGTTTGCAAGTCAATAAAAATAACTAGGAAAACAATCATGGCAATGATAACACTCATAGCTGTAACCAAAAAACAAAACATTTTAATGTTACAATCTGTGTGTTATCACTCATAATATCATTTCTTATCCAAAGTTTTCTTATTATTTATGATTTAATTTTAATTTGAAGGACAAAAGGAAGGGAGAGAGAAAACTTCAGAGATTATCTTGTTCACTAAAGACAGTCTGTCATTTTGCTTCCTTTTTAGGGAAACACCCCTGGATCTCTGCAGAAATCAAAAAACAGACTAAAAATAGGACATCCTAAAAATGTATGCCAGATGTATCTTATCTAGGGCTTTTCTCACCCCAAGGTATTTGCCAACTCCCACTTGACACATCCCAAATATTTTTAGAACTTCAAAGTCTCTTACTTATTGCTTGCACAGCTGGTAGCTAAAAATACACTGTATAATGCTACTTTATTATAAGTCAAAGATTGTTTTTCCAAGTATCATTTATTTGCAATATGCTTTCATGATTAGAGCTCAGGTGGAAGCAGGATGGCTCAGAATGGAAAGATTAGTTCAAGAAGCTCAAATTCCCTATACATAGGAGTGAAGTCAATGGTATGTGAGTGTGGGATAGACGATTGTATAACTCTAAAGGAAGGTATCAAAATTTAAGAGCATTCCATAAAATTAAGGAGGCAGATGGGACTTACAGCTAAATTTCCACAAGAATTCTAATGACTGGGCTATCTATCACAGCTGGACTGAACCTAACAGCTTGGAAATGTAAAGATGGTCAATGATCACACTAATGAGGTTTTCGAGGTGACATTAAGGATATAGTCATGGATAAACCAGGGTTCAGAAAGGCAAAATATAGCCTTGTGGAAGGCAGATTTACAAAATAATTCAGTCATGAGAAGAATTAAGCATGTAGAAGAAAAGTTTAAAGCATGTTAATTCAAGGACACGTTTCAGACAAGGTACACTTTCTATTACTGTAAATGAAGATGTAATGAGGATACAGTTATGAAACTGACAAAGGGGCAAAAGTTGCCAGGACATACACATATTTGAAAGTAAAGTGGTGATCACCTGGGAAAAGGCTAGAAACCAATTACTGGAAACTATATTGGTTACATCAGAGAGATATCCAGGAGAAGAGAGAGGAAACTGGAGAGAAGGTGTCAGAGAAATTCTGCCATCAACAAATTTGTGTCCTAAGACAAGACCTGTTTAAAGGAAGGAATAAGGCCAATTTTCTGCTGCCTATAAGATGGGAAATAGAATCATGAATTCACTAATCTCTCTCTGAATGTTTAAATTATGACTCCAAGTGGGCATGATGTTTTGGCCTTCCACAAAATGATGCTCTTCCTCACATCTTGAAAGCAATGAAATAAAAACCCCTTAGTTTAAATCACAATATTGTTTTCTAGTACAGACACTAACCATTTGTTTCTTTACCAAAATGACTCTGCTTTTCTCAGAAAATCCCCTGATTTTCTGAAGCTTTTAAAAAAATCTTTACTTCTATATTTCTATTTCTAATATATCCAATTTAATCAAAGTTGCTAACTGCCTTTGATGCTACAGAATGAATATTCACTCAATCACGGCTGCTCCAAATGATACTATTCAATGGGGCAGTTTTGAGAGTTGCCTCTGACTTGCCATATCTGAATTGTAAGTTTTAAAAATTCTTAAAAAAAAAATCTGCCAATTTTTGCACTGTTTTTATGATCATGGCACACCTGGGAACATAGGAACATTTCCAACAAGATCTTGAAGGACCTAGTTCCTCTTCCCTAAATCCCCAGAATATATGAGTGGCCACTCAAATTTTAATTCTTTGAGAAGACCTACCGTTGTGTAACAAACTGCAGAGCAGCTGCTTCTTTTCTTTCCTGGAAAACATCTAGCTCTGAACTGTAATTTAGCAGAACCTAAGACATCAGAATAAAGCAGCATGCTAAAAAAATTAGATCAGAGACACAAAACATTCAGCAAATACACAAATTCTATATGCATGCAAGTTGGTGTTATTTTAGATTAGTGTTACAGGTAATTCTGTAGCAGGAATTAAGAAAAATGCCCAGTAGCTGATGTTATGTATGTTTCAATGTGGATGAGGGGAAAGATGGATTAGGAAACATTACATAACAACAGTGGGGAGTGATATTACTCCCCTCTCTTGTACCTCCATTTGGGGCTTTGTAAAGAAATCATATGATGTGGACAATTCCTTTCATGTTAAATAAAAGAAGACAGCAGAATTAAATACATGTGTCACAGCTTCCCCAGACCCTCCTCACTGAAACCACAGATGGTCGCCACTTTTTCCTCAAGCCATGTTTGCATTAGGTTTATCGGGTCTGCAGCTTGCTGTCTGGAATGAAGTAATGACTTCTAAATTGTCACATATTGACATAGTCTCAGCATTTCCTATTTGCTGCCTGCTGTGGTAACCTACGGAGAAGGCAATGGCACCCCACTCCAGTACTCTTGCCTGGAAAATCCCATGGATGGAGGAGCCTGGTAGGCTGCAGCCCCTGGGGTCGTGAAGAGTTGGACATGACTGAGTGACTTCCCTTTTACTTTTCACTTTCATGCACTGGAGAAGGAAATGGCAACCCACTCCAGTGTTCTTGCCTGGAGAATCCCAGGGACGGGGGAGCCTGGTGTGCTGCAGTCTATGGGGTCACACAGAGTCAGGCACAACTGAAGCGACTTAGCAGCAGCAGCAGCAGTGGTAACCTGGTCTAACGGATGAGGTTTCTGTTTTAAGATTTTGGCCTAGAAAACCCATTTCTTTCTGGGACCCAACCCCAGTCTACAGGTGGGTCCCTTAGCATCCAGCTCATATTTTCCATCTCTTGCCTCCAATTTGGCTGTGCCTCACAGAAAACATGCCACAGTTGTAAAATTCACCTAGAGTCATAATCTGTCTCCTCACTCTGATTTCAGTCTTTTTCACTACCAGGCCTCTCTTCTGTTACGCTTTGCCTTGTCTGAGGACCAGAACTCTTTCCATTGACACCGGACTCTTAATAAACGAATCCCATCCTTTCTATTCTGTGTATTTGATGGGCCAGCTGCCACAGCCAGATTGGTTTCCTCAGCTTCTTTGAGAAGGACATCCAGAGATGACTTTTTTCTCTTTTCTATTATCCTTGTTGTTTTCAGTTCCTTGTATTCTTCATATAGAAGCCATCACCAATTATAATAAAATAGAGGCAATCCACTATTCAAATGTGTTATTTTCAGAATGGTCATTTTCCCCTCAGAAATAACACTTTAGGTATTATATGATATCTTCAATTTATTATGTATTAACCAAAACATTAAACTAGATTGTAGGTATAGATCCCTGACCACATCACTAGAGTCTAAACAAACCATTCATTTTTCTTTTTATTCATGACCCCGTGGAGGCTATGCTGTCCTCAGATGCTACCGTTACCCCCAGCTGCTGCTGCTAAGTCACTTCAGTCGTGTCCGACTCTGTGCGACCCCATAGATGGCAGCCCACCGGGCTCCCCCGTCCCTGGGATTCTCCAGGCAAGAACACTGGAGTGGGTTGCCATTTCCTTCTCCAATGCATGAAAGTGAAAACTGAAAGTGAAGTCGCTCAGTCGTGTCTGACCCTTAGCATGGACTGCAGCCTACCAGGCTCCTCCATCCATGGGATTTTCCAGGCAAGAGTACTGGAGTGGGGTGCCACGAGCAGTATATAATTAGGAAGGACTAAACCTCTTTGGACATAGATACCATAAGAAACTCAGAGCCATTGAGAACATGGCTTGTATATACCTCCAGGCATATGGTTTGTGTCCAGTGGAAGAGCAGGATGTGGCAGTTTATAAGTCTGTTATAGTAGCTGTAACAAAATGGCAGAGACTAGGTGATTTAAAAAATAGAAATTCATGTTCTTATTGTTCTGGAGGCTAGAAGTTCAAGGTCCTACCTGAGGTCTTTTTCTTTGCCTTTCAGATGGTCATCTTCTCACTATGTCCTCAAATGGCATTTCTTCTGGAAACATACATTCCTGATGTCCCTCCATGTACATAAATTTCCTCTTCTTATAAGGACACAAGTCAGGATGGATAAGAGCTCAACTTTAACTTAATCACCTCTTCAAAAACCTTATCTTCAAATAGGGTCACATTCTCAGATGCTGGAAGTTAGAACTTCAACAT
Organism: Bison bison bison; assembly: GCF_000754665.1. Lineage (NCBI taxonomy): Eukaryota > Metazoa > Chordata > Mammalia > Artiodactyla > Bovidae > Bison > Bison bison. Next base: position 705,905 of record NW_011495058.1, on the reverse strand, counting down.
ATGGATTTAGGAAGTACATGACTCAGCCCATAACAGGTAGGAAGCACCAATTTCCTTGGGGGTGGCATAGGCCCTAGAATGGTACATATGCTTACCTACATAATGATTGCCAAAAACTTCACTCATGTGAGACTTTGGAACAGTAAATGAAGAATAATTCCTTGGCAGATCATTAGTAACTAATACTAAGTGATGCCTATATTGCTGTACACAAGTTTTGGAAAAGGAAGTTGTTTAACCAAACTTACACCCACAACATAATCCTAGGTCAAAAATTTTTATTACAATTTACTTGAAAGATTTCAATGATTTCTAAATATTTTTTACTATTATAGGCACCACTGACTGAGATTAAAATTAAAATGAATAAATGTACTTATAAAATCTAAAGTATGCAGGTCAAGAAGCAATAGTTAAACTGGACATAGAACAATGGACTAGATCCAAATTGGGAAAGGAGTATGTTAAGGCTGTATATTGTCACCCTGCTTATTTTACTTACATGCAGAGTACAGCTTGCAAAATGCCAGGCTGGATAAAGTACAAGCTGGAATCAAGATTACTGAGAGAAATATCAGTAACTTCAGATATGCAGGTGACAACACTCCTATGGCAGAAATCGAAGAGGAACTAAAGAGCTTTGTGATTAAAGAGAAAGAAGAGATTGAAAAAGCTGGCTTAAAACTCAACTTTAAAAAATGAAGACCATGCATCTGCTTCCATCACTTTGTGGCAAATAGATGGGGAAACAGTGGAAACGGTGGCAGACTTTATTTTCTTGGGCTCCAAAATCACTGCAGATGGTGACTGCAGTCATGAAGCTAAAAGATGCTTGCTCCTTGGAATAAAAACTATGACCAACCTAGACAGCATATTCAAAAGCAGAGACATTACTTTGCCAACAAAGGTCCATCTAGTCAAAGCTATGGTTTTTCCAGTAGTCATATGTGGATGTGAGAGTTGGAACATAAAGAAGCCTGAGCACCAAAGGAATGATGCTTTTCAACTGTGGTGTTGGAGAAGACTCTTGAGAGTCCCTTGGACTGCAAGGAGATCAAACCAGCCAATCCTAAAGGAGATCAATCCTGACTATTCATTGGAAGGACTGATGCTGAAGCTGAAGCTCCAATACTTTGGCCACCTGATGTGAAGAAATGACTCATTAGAAAGACTCTGACGCTGGGGAAGACTGAAGGCAGGAGGAGAAGGGGACGACAGAGGATGAGACTGTTGTATGGCATCACCGTCTCAACGGGCATGAGTTTGAGCAAGCTCCAAGAGATGGTGAACAACTAGGAAGCCTGGCTTACTACAGTCCATGGGGTCGGAAACAGCTGGACATGACTGAGAGACTGAACAACAAGGGCCATTTTAGATGCTGTGGGCAGAGGAGTAAAGAAAACAATGTCATTCCTGTCCTCGTTGGGACTGCTGTATCTCAGAGGAGATCATGAACAAAATGGAAGGTATGTAATACATAGTAAGGAGAAATGTTACTTCTACAAATAAAAATAAAGCTCAGCATGGAATCAGAGTTACAGCAGTGTTATTTCACTTCTGAATAAAATGAGAGGACCATGTGGATGTCTTGTGGGAGAGCTTTTCAGGTGGAGGGTTTAGAGGGTACAAATGTTCAGTTGTTTGCAGAGAACTCAGGAAATCAGGGTGGCTGCAGGTGAGTTAGAGGTAGAGATGTAAGATACTATGTGGAAGAGTGTCTTATTTTGAAATAACTTACAAGGAAAAAATATTTGCCGAACATGCAATGAATAAATGTTTTATGTCTATATACATTAAGAGTACCTATAATTGATGAGAAAGTTATAAATGCAGACATAAGAACATGAAAGTCAGATAAGGAAATCTAATAAGGTTAAAGAAAGCATGAAAGCATGTTCAAGATATTGTGTAGAGAGATAATTTCAAGTTCAAACAATAAATGAATCTTTCACTGATTAGATTTTTTTTAAAAGAGGATGAGAAAAAAGGTTAGAAATGACAGTCTAGAATGCCAAGAATACACATAATGGACAATCTCAGAAATAACTGTTTAGGATGTAATTTGTATTGTTGGAGACAATCCAGCAATAACCTTTAAATGGACACACATCTTCTGGCTCAGCAATTCAGCTGTTAGAAATCTACCCTAAAGTGAAAAGTGTACCATCTGGGAAGGTATGTTGAAATATTATTTGTAGTAGCCATGAAAAAACACAACTAGAAACAATATAAATATGTGTAGCTAGGAGAATGGTTGCATGAATCAAAATATGTTATACTTAGGAAATATTGTACAACTATTTTAAATGATTTTTAAACTGTTTCTGTTAACTTGGAGAAATAGCTAAACATAGAAAGCAAACTTAACTGCTATAGCCCTATTTTTGTAAAATACACTTAAAATATCTCCATTTTATTTCTGTACATTTATATGAGGACAGAGTAAGTTGTGAAAAGATATATATGGATCTAATAATATTCATTGCTTCAGAAGGAAAATGAGGAAGATGTTAGAATTATTATTTTTACTATCATTTTTCAAGTGAGAGAAAGACATGTATTCAAGTGACATTTTCACTAAATCATATTCTTTCAAGATATTTGAGTATGTCAAGGCTGTCATACATATTTGTCATGCATACATATGTCAAGCTTTCAGCCATATTTTTGTCTCTGCAGCACCACCTAACTAGGTTGAACATTTCAATGAATTGACCATGTGGAACAGGTTGAATCAGTTACTTTGCCTTTGATAAATACAACCTTAGTCTTATAAATTTAAAAAAGAGGTAGGTAGGCATTACAGCGGAGAAGGCAATGGCACCCCACTCCAGTACTCTTGTCTGGAGAATCCTAGGGATGGTGGAGCCTGGTGGGCTGCAGTTTATGGGGTCGCACAAAGTCGGACGTGACTGAAGTGACTTAGCTAGCTAGCTAGGCATTACAGACTTTTTGTTTTTATTCCAACAGCAAAAAGATAGGAGCCAATTTCTCAGAAGTGACTAGTTGAGCTTCATTTTTAAAATAAAACTCAACAACAAGCAGATTGTAACATGGATAGGAACTTGATGGTATCTTTATTCACTGATGGGAAATTATTATGAGGCAGTACTATGGCATAGACTTACAAAATAGCATTATGGAATTCTATATGGCCTCTTATGTACATATAAACTCAGTAACGAACACTCTGAGACATCTTTATTATCAAAGCCAACTCCTGTCATCCATGATACCAAAACAGAAAGCCTGCATCCATCCGATCTTTGTTTTCGGATATCAGTATGAGATCCTAATTTCCTGAGCCTTATAATTAAGAACAGAAAATGATGACAGACATCTAAGAACAGAAAGATATGGGATATAAAATGCTTCTCTGAGAGTTATTTTGTCCTCAATAAGTTCTTAATATATTAGCAGAATTAAATATAAAGTCATATAGCTTTATATGGCCTTTTTTGATATTCAATTTTTTTTCTTTCCAATTATAGAAATGTAAGATGAATAACTTGTAGCTGTCTAACTTATTAGAAGGCCATGCATTGAATTTATTCTTCCTCCAAGGCAAAGTATAATTGAAAACCAAAGATTAATGCAGCACTTAGTCTTTTAAACTAATCCATTACTATTATGGAAATCAAAATTACATAATAGATGAAATGCTGTCACAACAATTATTGTAAAGATCGCATAGTATATCCTTTATCAACTATACAATATACTTTTCCATGAGGCAAATAAAAAAATTAATGTGTCTGAAATTAGCATTTAGTTCTAAGTACTAAATTTTGTAAGATTTGGAATCTTTGGTACATAAATGTTATTTTATAAATATATATTGTAAATATGAATTATACAGATATCATTTGATGATGAACCAGGTTAGGGAGCAAATGAATTAGATAATTCAATAAGCTTATTTCCAAGTCTAGATTTGAGGTCTACATAATCTATTTATGGGGAAAACAATTTACTAATATTGAGGTTTATTCTACTAATATGTGCTTATAAAATATTTTTTACTAATGAAGATCTTCAGGTAAATTGGTATAAGCAAAGTTGATTTCAACTGAATTCTTGAATAAGTCTATCCTGTATGAAATATGTTATAAACACCATCTTTATATAATTTTCTAAGATTTGTGGTAAGAAACAACATAAATCATTATGTTACACTGAGGTAAAGGATTACAATTTTTCCTAAAAAATGTGGAGTTACGTTATTTTACTGTGTCCTATTATATGTAAAATCAGGAGTGACTTGATTTTTGCACATCTGAACACACAAACCGTATTTCCTAGAGAATGTTACTAAAACATTGTTAAAATTATAATTTCCTTTTTATTAGACCCATAAGAGAAATATCTCCTATATTTTAGTGTTTCTAGACAACAGTTCTTTCTTTATCGTGTGGGCAGAGGTAGACAACTGATCCTGTTTCTTAGTCCCATTGTTCCCTAGAGACCAGGAGTCAAATTTAAGGCACACCTCCAACAAGACAGCACTTGCACAACATGCATTTGGTTTGTTAACTTCAACTTAGTGCTTCATTTTAAATGTTGTAATCACATTCCTATCTCCCCTAGATTTCTTCATGGATTTGCTTTTCTCATTTAGAGGGCATAGTTTTGCAAACTGCATTAAATATTTCTTAGAACAGTGTAAGGATAAATGAGGGCTTCCCAGTTGGTGCTAGAGGTAAAGAATCTGCCTCCCAATGCAGGAGACAAAAGAGATGCTGGTTTGATCCCTGAGTTGGAAAGATCCCCTAGAGAAGGGTATGGTAACCGTCTCCAATATTCTTGCCTAGAGAATCCAATAGACAGAGGAACCTGGTGGGCTCTAGTTCATAGGGTTGCAAAGAATCAGACACGATTAAGCAACTTAGCACACAAGCACAATGCTGCTGCTGTTGCTGCTAAGTTGCTTCAGTCATGCCCAACTCTGTGTGACACTAGAGACAGCAGCCCACCAGGCTCCCCCATCCCTGGGATTCTCCAGGCAAGAACACAGGAGTGGGTTGCCATTTCCTTCTCCAATGCATGAAAGTGAAAAGTAAAAGTGAAGACGCTCAGTCGTGTCCGACTCCTAGCAACCCCATGGACTGCAGCCTACCAGGCTCCTCCATCCATGGGATTTGCCAAGCAAGAGTACTGGAGTGGATTGCTATTGCCTTCTCTGGACACAAGCACACTAGGATAAATAAAATCCCAGATACATAAATGCATTTATTGCTAGAGTCTATTGGATACTATATATGAAAATGAACTTTTGGTTCAGTTTTCACAATGACCCGCAATCCTGTTCATTTGTCATCCAACCCCATGAAACACTACCCATCCTCACCAGGCCAAAAGCTGGTAATAGTGATTTGGTACATTTAGCTTAAAAGTTACCAGATGAATGTTAGTAACAATGTTATATTAGTAGAAAAAATCTCATCCATGACTCCAACTATCTACAATTAAAAATAAAAACACAAGAGTTAGTTTCCTTTTAAATGATTATACACTTTTATAGACAATATTTTCTAAATTACAAGACAGTTACTAAGGAGGGTCCTAACTTATGCTGATTTTTAAAAGTAGTTCCAAATTTTTAAAAAAAATGATTTTAAACCTTCTGTACTAACTTCAGTACTTAATCTGGTTATATTTTGGTGATAAGATGTAATTCCTTCTTTAACTAGACTTGAATTGTATTCACCTAAAATTCTTCTTTCTACATCTGTCAATCCTACCTCATAATATGCAGGCTCAGAGTTTGTGGCCATTTTCTTCTTTGAACTCCTTTGAAAGATAGACCTTCGCTTCTGATGGGTTCTTCACTTAACACATAAATACAAATTCAACTATTTTTCTTCTCTACTGATCTGTGTAATGATTAGGATATAGGAAATCATGTCTGACATTCAGAATCAGGCTTATCTCAGAAATCAGGCTGTTAATCAGAATTATTACACTGTTCAGTTCAGTTCAGTTCAGTCACTCAATCGTGTCCAACTCTTTGCGATCCCATGAATCGCAGCACGCCAGGCCTCCCTGTCCATTACCAACTCCCAGAGTTCACTCAGACTCATGTCCATCAAGTCAGTGATGCCATCCAGCCATCTCATCCTCTGTTGTCCCCTTCTCCTCCTGCCCCCAATCCCTCCCAGTATCAGACTCTTTTCCAATGAGTCAACTCTTCGCATGAGGTGGCCAAAGTACTGGAGTTTCAGCTTTAGCATCATTCCTTCCAAAGAAATCCCAGGGCTGATCTCCTTCAGAATGGACTGGTTGGATCTCCTTGCAGTCCAAGGGACTCTT
>NW_011495058.1:689211-699496 GCF_000754665.1 Bison bison bison | reverse complement strand
TTTTCCAATGAGTCAACTCTTCGCATGAGGTGGCCAAAGTACTGGAGTTTCAGCTTTAGCATCATTCCTTCCAAAGAAATCCCAGGGCTGATCTCCTTCAGAATGGACTGGTTGGATCTCCTTGCAGTCCAAGGGACTCTCGAGAGTCTTCTCCAGCACCACAGTTCAAAAACATCAATTCTTCGGCTCTCAGCCTTCTTCACAGTCCAACTCTCACATCCATACATGACCATTGGAAAAACCATAGCCTTGACTAGATGGACCTTTGTCGGCAAAGTAATGTCTCTGCTTCACTGTGGATATCTATTATTTTTCCAGTTTTAGTAGAGCTATGATAAAGTGTACCTGGATCACAGCTTCTGAGTCATTCAAGGATCAGATCTATGTGACTACAGGAAATAGACTAAACTTTTATTCAATTTGAAAATTTTGGAATCACAGTTACTAAAATACAGCTACTCATGAGCCAATTATAACAAGGCTTTTACAAAAAAAAAAAAGGAACTCATTTTCCTTAGCAAAATCTTAAATGTTTTATTAGAGAGTGATTCTTTTGAAAAGGACCCAATGTATTTTATAATGTCTTGCTTTAAGAATATTATCCTTCTCATAAAGAGGATATGGGTTAGGGGTGTGTGTGTGTGTGTGTGTGTGTGTGTGTGTAAATGAATACTGCTCAGCCATCAATAAGGATGAAATAATGCCATTTGCAGCAACATGGATGCAACTAGAGATTATCACACTAAGTGAAGTAAGTCAGAAAGAGATAGACAAGTACCACATGATGTCACTTATATGTGGAATTTAAAATACGACACAAGTGAACCTATCTATGAAACACACAGAATCATTTAGAAAACAAACTAGTAATTGCTAGGGGAAAGGTTTGGGGGGAGGGTGGAGTGGGAGGTTAGGGTTAGCTAATGTAAGCTCTGATACACAGAATGAATAAACAACAAGGTCCTACAATACAGCACAGAAAACTATGTTCAAGATCCTATATAAACCACAATGGAAAAGAATATTAAAAATCATACATATGTAAAACAGAATCATTTTGCTGTATAGCAGAAATTAAAACAACATTGTACATAAACTATACTTCAGCTAAAAAATTGAAAAAAAAAGAATACTATCCTTCTCAACATATAGGCTATCAGTACTGTTGGTCCAGAGTACAGCACCTTTTCCTGGTTAACAACTGAGCCTGATTTCCATTTTCTCTTGCATCATTAAAGTTCCTTTTCCTCTCTAGTCCAATGAATGAATCTGTTTCATATTACCCAATAACTAAATCCCAATTATTAAAAAAAAAAATTTCACTACACTTCCTGGTGAGCTCATTTGCCTTAAAACATCAACAATTTATAAGAATAAGCTCTATCCAAGACTCTCCAAGCACAAATAGAAGGATCTAGATATGCAGTATATGATGATACTTCCACAGTTATATTTAAACATGAAGCTCTAAAGTGAAATAAAATGTACTCAGAAATAATAAATACAATATTGTAAAGTAATTAGCCTCTAATTAAAATAAATAAAATTTAAAAAGAAATAATAAATAATACCATTCAGGATTAAAAGCTGAGCAACTAAATCCCCTTCCAAAATAAAGCATTACTTTAACATTTTCCTAGCCCAAGTCAACTAAAATTTTCATCCCTTCTGTTTGCTTTTTGTTGAATCTCATATATTCTTTTGATGTGTTTCAAATGCTTTTCACCCTGTGTGCAAGAAATATAGTTAGAGAATTCACTACAAAAATAGATGTGCATACATACAAGCTCCTTGCGAAACTCCTTTTACTACAGAAGGATCTATATTTTGTCACAAGGCCTTAGGCATTGAAACCATAGAGCATTTTACTGAAATAAAAATTCATCTTGATTTATGAATATATACAACCATTCCAGTCCCATTTGAGAAACTACTATATAATGTTTGAGTAGTACAATTAATTACATTCATTTTTTTTATATGAAGAGGCATGAATGATACTCTACAATTCATTTTCCATTGTGAAATTTTAAATCTTAATGTATGATTTTATTATAATATATACATTTTATGTAAATGTTTATAATTAATGTAAGATTCTAATAAAATAAGATACATATCTCAACTCTGCTTAGCAGATAAAGCTAATAACTCATGCAAAGAACCATTATGAAATTTAATTCAACAGAAATCCCTTGAATGAACCAGCTAATGATGCTCCTGAATTTTAACTTATGCTAAGAAATCTAAAATCTCCTAATCATAACTGAACTGAACCCAAAACCAGCAAATTCAATAGCCTATATAATTCAAATATTGCCAATAATTTGAATATTTTATAAATTCTTAAAAGCACATGGCAATAAGTTCTCATGTTTCTTTAAAAGAATTTATTGATCTATGATACTAAAACTAGCTGCTTATCTTTTTTTTTTTTTTTTTTGCATGACATTAGCACTGCTGCTGATGGTTTATCTTGCTGAGTTTCAAAATGCTCTAAGTGAAAAGAAATTCTATTATCTTTCCATGAGAGATCATTCTCTTTTATTACTCTCATTATTAAGGTGGTTTTTGCTGATAATAATGTACACATATTCCTTAATCTATTTTTGTTATTTCTAGATAAATCTCAAAATAATAATTTCTTTCTTTAAATGGTACTTTGGTCTCTTTCAGTTATTGACTAATGTTGAATTCTTATTTCCTGATTTATCTATGTATTCTGAACAACTCAAAATTCAAAGCTTCTCTGCATTACCTTCAATTTGTTCACAACTTTCTCCTAACTAAAAATAAATTAAAATGAAAGAAATGGCATCAGGTTTCCAGAGCAATCTTCCAAAATCATGTGGCAAGAAAATACCCTCTCACATCTTTTGGTATTGCATCATCAAAATTTAGTACTTAGCCATCACATTTAGCCTGGAATTTTGGTGCCATTCTTAAGATTCTCAGAAAATACCTTAAAATCATTGTTTTACTAAATAAATGCTTGAGTATGTATATGAAGGTTGTATAATGTTCAGCTCAGTTCAGTTCAGTCACTCAGTCATGTCTGACTCTTTGCAACCCCATGAACCGCAGCACACCAGGCCTCCCTGTCCATCACCAACTCCCGGAGTCCACGCAAACCCATGTCCATTGAGTCGGTGATGCCATCCAACCATCTCATCCTCTGTCATCCCCTTCTCCTCCTGCCCTCAATCTTTCCCAGCATCAGGGTCTTTTCAAATAAGTCTGCTCTTAGCATCAGGTGGCCAAAGTATTGGAGTTTCAGCTTCAACATTAGTCCTTCCAATGAACACCCAGGACTGATCGGCTTTAGGATGGACTGGTTGGATCTCCTTGCAGTCCAAGGGACTCTTAAGAGTCTTCTCCAACACCACAGTTCAAAAGCATCAACTCTTCGGTGCTCAGCTTTCTTTATAGTTCAACTCTCACATTCATGCATGACTACTGGAAAAACCATAGCCTTGACTAGACGGACCTTTGTGGACATGGGTGTCACCCTATTCTAAGAACAGCATCTTGGTCTCCTGATTCCAAGATACACTTAAAAAGAGCAAGATGTTGAGTCTCTCTTATTACCAATTGAATCAAATACTATACCAGACCAAAATGTTGTAGACAACTGTAGAAAATCGATAACAGAAATGTTTAGGTGTATTTCCTGTAGAATCTTTATATTCTTTTTTAGTTTCAGCACATACAATTACAACCATTTACAAATATCAACATTTTAGCAGATTCTAATAACAGCAATGTCACTACTTCAGTCAATGTATTCAGATTATTTAAATATTCATTTTTAAAGCACTTTACATATCAGCTAGTTCTGTCAGTTGAAAGGCCTAGCCCTGCATATTTGAACAAATAATCTTTCACTAAAATCACTAAAAACTATATTATTGAAATTCGTAAGTACACACATAGCCTTAGTATGAGTGATATTATGCTCCTAAAACCACAGCGCATAATTTTCTTAAATTTCAAGTAGATGTTGGTGATTTGTAACACTATATCTGTCTGAAAGTAGAGTATTCTGTTTTATAATGTAACAGTAATAAAAGCCACAGAGAAATATGACAATCTAACTTGTATATATTAGGTAGGTATTCCTTTAGATTTCTAAATAGTGGGGAAAAGTCAGCAGCACATGATGTTTATGTTTTATTCCACTGAGTCCAAGATAGAACTGCCACCAATCTTTAATCTTTCTTTGTCAAACTAGGGCTCCCAAGATGCATAGAATCTCCAAAGTAGTTCAGTAGCAACACAACACAGTGGATGGAGCAATTATGGTCAACTGCAACCACTGGCATTGCCTCATTACCAATATCATTACGACAGTTATTAAATACAAGACTCATAAAATACCTTATAAACATTATTTTCCTTAAGAAACTCTCAAGTCTTTATGAGAATTGGTGATGTCATTCATTCACACTTAATAGATGAGTTCAGCTGTTCAAGTCTGAGCTGTCTATATCTTAACCTCAGTTGTGACACAATTTTATGTGACATAAAGAATGTGGGATCCAGTTATACAAATTATAAATAAATAAATGGAAATAAATATATAAACTCTTTAGGCACACACATTCTTTCAACCAACGTCAAAAGGATCTTGGAAGTCAATGTAGCTCAAGAACTTCTCCCAAATAAGCTTTAATTTTAAATGACTAATACGGTTTTTAAATCCAAAGGGACATTTTGCTTTCTTTACAAAATAAGATGGCTATTTATCTTAAATGTATACATTCCAAAATTTTTTCATTGGAGCTATTTGAAGTATTTCTGATACCACTGACTAAATGAACCTCTTGTACTACAGGGTACAAATTCTTTCATAACATTTTTCATATATAGTTTTAAATATATTACAACATAGATGTTATTACCTACTCCTACTTTTATGATGAACCTACAGTTTCAGCAAGTGTCTATTTAATTCGAGGAATGAATCTCAACTGCCAACATTAATAACTGTTTTCACATCCTGCCAATTCTTTCCTGTTTCCAATATAACAGTGTGTTTAAGTATTTTTTAGATTTTGGGGGATCATATTAAGTTCTAGCTATTGAAAATAATTCAGTGTCTATTAACCTCTTCCTTATGGTTCAATTTCTATAAGACTAAAACATAAAAGGTAAATATGAAACAAAAAATCTCTTTCTGAAGATTAAATAATTCATAAAGCTACCTAATATAATTTTATTCCACTAATCTTCCTCCTATTTATGAGGCATAGGCCATCTCACCACTAGATTCAGCTATATATTTGTACATCATGTGTGCTCATTTTTAATTTTATGGATAAGGTATAACAGAATCTCTATTGGGAATATTTGTCCAATAGCATTTCATGCATAACCACAGAGAGTTTTAATATATCATTGATTCTGTTTGTGACAATGTGCACTTTGGGAATTTAGGATTCATGAACTAACACTGCTAGTCAGAGCAGGTAAAATTATTGGCAGTGTCTAGTGTAAGGATGTGTATCTGGAAAATGTTTGTATTGTTAGGAAATTGCACTATTAAAATAAAAATCAGTGGTAGTGGAAATTTCCATTAAAGATAAACAACTTATTTTCCTGTAATTCTTGATTATTATTATCAAAGTGGTGCTAAACTACCTGAAAGTATACATATAGTATATGTACTCCAATTTGTCTTAGGAGATCAATAAATAATAACAGATTGCTAAAAGAAGGTAGAGTGATAATGTACTATCAGTTCAGTTCAGTTCAGTCGTTCAGTCGTGTCCAACTCTTTGTGACCCCATGAATTGCAGCACGCCAGGCCTCCCTGTCCATCACCAACTCCGGAGTTCACTCAGACTCACGTCCATCGAGTCAGTGATGCCATCCAGCCATCTCATCCTCTGTCGTCCCCTTTTCCTCCTGCCCCCAATCCCTCCCAGCATCAGAGTCTTTCCCAATGAATCAACTCTTCACATGAGGTGGCCAAAGTACTAGAGTTTCAAATTTAGCATCATTCCTTCCAAAGAAATCCCAGGGCTGATCTCCTTCAGAATGGACTGGTTGGATCTCCTTGCAGTTCAAGAGACTTTCAAGAGTCTTCTCCAACACCACAGTTCAAAAGCATCAATTCTTCAGCGCTCAGCTTTCTTCACAGTCCAACTCTCACATCCATACATGACTACTGGAAAAACCATAGCCTTGACTAGATGGACCTTTGTTGGCAAAGTAATGTCTCTGCTTTTGAATATGCTATCTAGGTTGGTCATAACTTTTCTTCCAAGGAGTAAGCATCTTTTAATTTCTGGCTGCAGTCACCATCTGCAGTGATTTTGGATAATGTGCTATAGGCTAGTCCAATTTTTATAAATTGAATTGGGCTAAATTTAAATCTGTATACAACTCATAAGGTTCTCAATTGGAAACACTTAAAATTATAATTTGGAGTAAAGCATTTTTATCACAAGAATGTACTATTGCATATGCTAATAAATCTCTTGATTTATATTTTCTTCTCCAGTTTAATTTGTTTAATAAACATACATAACAAAGTAAAAATCATATTTAAGTTAAAATATAATTCATTTGTCAACAATGTCTTTTGAAAAATTAAATCCATGTATTCAATTTGCAAAGTGCACTATCATTTTTATTTATCTATTAATGATTCTCAGATATTTCTATATAATTCACAATGAAATATAACCATTAAAATATGTATTACTGAATTTTGCAAAGAAAAGAAAATTGAACACTTTCTCCTGTGAAAAGGAATAAAAGAAACCTCACTTAAAATAGAATCATGAAGCACTTAAGAGAGAGTTCTCAGGCAAGTATTACACAACTGCAGCTTGCAGACCCCAGCAGGAGAGAAGATTTCCTTCTGATCCATAAACAATCTGCCCACCTCCTGCAGTCAATAAAGAGCCCCCACAATCATTCACAGTTTCCCCCTTTCCTCTATAAACGCCGACACCTTTCCTCTATTCTTAGAGGTTCACCATAATTGACTTGTCTTGAATTGCAATTCTCTGTTATTCCTGAATAAAATCACTTTGCTAGTAAAATAATTGGCTTTTTTTTTTTTCAGGTCACTATTTGTCATTATTTGTGTGAAAAATTCTAAAGACTATATTGGTGATTCAGCAGTCAGTTCTTTAATGTATCTCAGACACAGGGCAGATCCTAACTAGGGTCAAAAGATGGGCACTCCATGTCTGGCACTGGTTATCTGTCACCAGGAAAGAAAATCTTTTGAGGCCACCCTTATTTCATATGTAATTAGAGGAAGAGTGTTAGCAGGGGTATTAGTTAAAAAGAGAAAGAGAAAACAAAACTAAGGAAAATTGTGAAGGCATGCCAGACATGACCCTTCTAGTATGAAAAGCCCTATGAAGTCCTCTATAAGATTTTAGATTTTCCTTTATCGGAATAAAAGTGAAGCCAAAGTTTGCAGAAGAGAAGCTTTATTTTCAGCTTCAAATCTAGGTTTAATTTGTTGTTGATGTCCTAAATTTAAAGAGGTAAAAGTGAAGTTGTAGAGAAACAAGCAGAACATGTGCCCACAACCCCACCTGGCATCTAGCAACCCCTTAGGCATATTCAATGGGAATCAGTAAGACTTCTTCCCAGAATTCACATCTCAACTACAATCAGTGCTTGGGGTTTAGTTTCCCTTTTTGAAAAGTCTGCAAATTTCCCTTGGCAACTTGGCTGAGTTTGCTCCATTTACAGCCTGCCACTTTAGCAGCCACAGCCTCTTAGCAATCCTCAGGCATTCACAAAGTAAAGTCAGGCTTCTTGGAAAGCAGGTTATCTTTTACTATTTTTGCTAGAAATTATTACCATTTTGACAGCTAACTAAATTATTTCATCAACAAGTCTGTGTGGATATAGACAAAAAGACAGTAGAGTGCTTAAAATGTAGATGATACTTAAAAATGCATCAGATTCTAAGCTTCTTTAGAAATAATACTGCTCGTGCCATTTCTAGAAACTCACAGAAGTAATCAATTTAATACATTCTCCTAAATACATTATGAAAAGTCATGTCTGACTCTTTGAGACTCCATGGAGCCGGCTAAGCTCCTTTGTCCATGGAATTTCCTAGGCAAGAATAGTGGAGTGGGTAGCCATTCCCTTCTCCAGCACATCTTCCTAACCCAAGATCAAACCTCGGTCTACTGCATTGCAGGCAGATTCTTTACCATCTGAGCCACCAGTGAAACCTAAATATGTTATATCTGTAACTTTTTCATAAAGAGAGGTATAATATTATTTCAATATTTCATTAACGCTTTACATTCTAGTCTCACTTCTCAAGGAATCATATAGCACAATGGTATTAAATAAGAAAGAATCCTAGTATACAGAGTGAAGTAAGCCAGAAAAAAAAAAACACCAATACAGTATACTAACACATATATATGGAATTTAGAAAGATGATAACAATAAGCCTGTATGCGAGACAGCAAAAGAGACACAGATGTATAGAACAGTCTTTTGGACTCTGTGGGAGAGGGAGAGTGTGGGATGATTTGGGAGAATGGCATTGAATCATGTATAATATCATATATGAAACGAATCGCCAGTCCAGGTTCGATGCGGGATACAGGATGCTTGGGCCTGGTGCACTGAGACGACCCAGAGGGATGGTACGGGGCGGGAGGTGGGAGAGGGTTTCAGGATGGGGAGCACGTGTATACCCATGGCAGATTCATGTTGATGTATGGCAAAACCAATACAATATTGTAAAGTAATTAGCCTCTAATTAAAATAAATAAATTTATATTTAAAAAAAAGAAATTAAAAAAAAAATAAAGTGTAACAAGCATCTCAAAACTAACATGGATAAAACAGAAAAAAAAAAGAATCCATTCAATCAAAGCACTGAGATAACTCCATCAGATACTGCTTCGTGCCTGTGAAGCCACATATTTTGTCTAAATAAAAGAGGATTGCTGCCTTCGTTGACCAAAAAACTGCCTATGCTGTTGATATGGCAAACAACCTTATCTAATGTTTTGAAAATATCAAGACCAATCTAACTCCAAAAGTTTATTCTAATAGCTTCTGAGAGAAAATGTCTTGGAAAATTAATCTTTCTTTTTTTTTTTTTTTGATAGTTTTCTTCTTCTGTTCCATCTGCAAGTCCTACACAAGTTGTGATTCATTTTAATAAATTAATCTAGGTATTAAAAAAAACTAAGCAATTTAAGACTAACAATTATAATAATAGTATGCACAACATTTAGAATCACTTCAAATACAATTTTTATTCTTATAAAAAGCAAAACTCCTGAATCTATGCTATGAAGATAAAAAGAAGTATTGAAAAAACCATCGGTTCGCAATAGACTTACAACTAAATGAAGAAGACTAGGCTTTCATGTGAAAAGAAATTGAGTAATACAACGAATGAAGAACTTATTGTTAAATTTGTTTTAAAACCCACAAGGCTTAAAATGGAGATAAATGAACTTTGGCTTTTTATCTCATTCCATACACAGAAATTAACCTGGGATGGTTATATGACAAAATGTGAAATTTAAAACCATCAAGCTTCCAAAAGAATACACAAGAGAATATATGTGTGGCCTTTGTGTCAACAAAGGTCCCTGAAGCAGTACACACAAGGCAGCAACCGTAAAAGGGAAACATTGATACACTGCACTTGATCGAAATTAAAATATCCACTCACCAAGAAACAGCCTTAAGAAACTTGAGAACTTCAGAAACTTAAAGGCATGCACAGGCTGGGGAAATGAATATTTGGTATATATATAAATATACGTATATGTATATATATACACACACTTACATATATATGTCTGACATAAGATTACATCAGAATGTATGAAGTGTTCTGAAAAACCAATAATGAAAAAACAAGCAACCCAATTAAAATAGACTAAAGACTTGAACACACACTTCCCCAATGAAGGTATACCAATCAATAGAAAGCACATGTAAAGTATTAAACATAATTAGTCATTCAGTTCAGTTCAGTTCAGTCACTCAGTCGTGTCCAACTCTTTGCGACCCCATGAATTGCAGCACGCCAGGCCTCCCTGTCCATCACCAACTCCCGGAGTTCACTCAGACTCACGTCCAGCGAGTCAGTGATGCCATCCAACTATCTCATCCCCTATTGTCCCCTTCTCCTCCTGCCCCCAATCCCTTCCACATCAGAATCTTTCCCAGTGAGTCAACTGTTCGCATGAGGTGGCCAAAGTACTGGAGTTTCAGCTTTAGCATCATTTCTTCCAAAGAAATCCCAGGGCTGATCTCCTTCAGAATG
>NW_011495058.1:688169-689111 GCF_000754665.1 Bison bison bison | reverse complement strand
GAGGTGGCCAAAGTACTGGAGTTTCAGCTTTAGCATCATTTCTTCCAAAGAAATCCCAGGGCTGATCTCCTTCAGAATGGACTGGTTGGATCTCCTTGCAGTCCAAGGGACTCTCAAGAGTCTTCCCCAACACCACAGTTCAAAAGCATCAATTCTTCAGCGCTCAGCTTTCTTCACAGTCCAACTTTCACATCCATACATGACTACTGGAAAAACCGTAGCTTTGACTAGACGGACCTTTGTTGGCAAAGTAATGTCTCTGCTGTTGAATATGCTATCTAGGTTGGTCATAACCTTCCTTCCAAGGAGTAAGTGTCTTTTAATTTCACGGTTGCAATCACCATCTGCAGTGATTTTGGAGCCCAGAAAAATAAAGTCTGACACTGTTTCCACTGTTTCCCCATCTATTTCCCATGAAGTGATGGGACCAGATGCCATGATCTTAGTTTTCTGAATGTTGAGCTTTAAACCAGCTTTTTCACTCTCCTCTTTCACTTTCATCAAGAGGCTTTTTAGTTCTTCTTCACTTTCTGCCCCTGGTGGCTCAGAGGGTAAAGCGTCTGCCTGTAATGCAGGAGACCTGGGTTTGATCCCTGGGTCAGGAAGATCCCCTGGAGAAGGAAATGCAACCCACTCCAGTACTCTTGCCTGGAAAATCCCGTGGACAGAGAAGCCTGGTAGACTACAGTCCATGGGATAGCAAAGAGTTGGACAGGACTGAGGGATTTCACTTTCACTTTCACTTTCTGCCATAAGGGTGGTGTCATCTGCATATCTGAGGTTATTGATATTTCTCCCGGCAATCTTGATTCCAGCTTTTGCTTCTTCCAGCCCAGCATTTCTCATGATATACTCTGCATATAAGTTAAATAAGCAGGGTGACAATATACAGCCTTGATGTACTCCTTTTCCTATTTGGAACCAGTCTGTTGTTCCATGTCC
>NW_011495058.1:680743-688069 GCF_000754665.1 Bison bison bison | reverse complement strand
TTTCCACAGTTTATTGCGATCCACACAGTCAAAGGCTTTGGCATAGTCAATAAAGCAGAAATAGATGTTTTTCTGGAACTCTCTTGCTTTTTCGATGATCCAGTGGATGTTGGCAATTTGATCTCTTGTTCCTCTGCCCTTTCTAAAACTAGCTTGAACATCTAGAAGTTAACTGTTCACGTATTGCTGAAGCCTGGCTTGGGGAATTTTGAGCATTACTTTACTAGCATGTGAGATGAGTGCAAGAGATACAAATTGCAGGTACAATTAAACAATGCTCTTTCACAACTATTAATATGGCTAAAATCAAGAAGACATGCAGCAATAAATGTTGACAAGTATGTGGAGCAACTGGAAGTCTCACACATTTCTGATGGGAAGGCAAATTAGTATTAACACCTTGAAGAACTAGTTTTGTGGTTTCTTACAAAGTTAACATAGACCAATCATTTTCTAACTGGAAATAACACAATGTGTAATAGAAAAATGGGTTAGTAAATTTTTGTATATTCATACAATAGAATATTAGTAATACAGAAGAACAATCTATGAAACAAAGGTTTTTGTTTTCTTTTGTACATAAATTTTACTCAATTAAAAACAATAGCAAAAACAAAACTTGTCCTCAAAACAATAACAGAGTGTTAAGTGAGTGGACCAGAAGAGAGACACTGTTGGGTGATGCAGTCTTATAAACGTGTATTTATTAAGCATGTGTATATATATATATTATTAAGCATACATATACACACAAACACACACACACACTGATACATTTGTGTTGTGCCCTAAAGACAAAATAGAATTTGAATGATAGACAAAAGGCCTTCTTCCAAGGGGTAAAGAGGTAAGAAATAGATACTGAAAAGCTTACCATGTCAGAAAAGTCAAAGGCGTTTTATAGGAGCAAAATCTGCCACCCCAAACATGTGTTTCTTTGGCATGTAAATTATTTCAAGCTGAGATCAATCAAGACCCCAAAGACTCAGAAAGAACCTTTTACCTTCCTGAGCTCCTGAAACAATTTAGAGGACCTGTGCCAGGAAGGGCTGCTATCACCAGTTAACTCTAGTATAATATGAACTGGATGTGGTAGACAGCGGAGAATGTAGCAAAATCTGTTTCTTAAAATTCCTTTCTGTGTCCCATCATTTCCCTACAAAAAATGTTTACTAAGCATTTGTTCTTTTTTATCTTCCTGTGAATTGCCTTCCTTTCTTTGGAAGTCTCAAAGTCCAACCTCTTTCTCCTTAATCTTGGATGACATAATACACCTCATTTTACCTGGTTTTCTTTGAAAACTCTCCTGCTCTGATTCCCCATACATTCATATTTCTATGATACAGTATTTATTATTCTTCTAGATTGGAAACTTCTTAACTCTTATCACACCTGGAAGACCCAAGAATGCAGAAAAAACTTCTGAGGGGATATTGTGTGTTTTCAGAATTGATAAGATTACCAGAGGTAGAGAGAGCCTAATCTCAGTTTGCAGAACTTCTTTCCTTTTGATTCTTCAATTGCACTTGCTTTGGACCTAGTCTTCACAAATATTGAGCTAATATGAGGATTATAAAACAGTTTGCTTAAGGTAGAGAGCAGGTGAGATATACACTCAGCTGAATAAAAAGAAGGAAAGTATAAAGGGCTTCCCTGGTGGGCTCAGATGATAAAGAATCTGCCTATAATTCAGGAGACCTGGGTTCGATCCATGGGTTGGGAAGATTACTTGGAGAAGGGAATGGCAACCCAATCCAGTCTTCTTATCTGCAGAATTCGATGGACAGAGGAGACTGGTGGGCTACAGTCCATAGAGTCGCAAACAGTCAGACGACTGAATGACCAGCACACATACATACACACACATACATAAAGATTCACAACTTGAATCTCTTAGATTATAAAGCAGATCCAAGAGCAGTTTCTCCACCTTGAATGTGAATCTAGTATTTACCAGCCACTGAATAAGTCCTTTGGATAATTAAGTTTCAAGGTTTTTAAGATATTATAGGGTTGAGTGTTTAAATCTTTATTAAAGTGAGTATGGCAGTTCATGGGACCAAGCAAAGCACTGCTTTAATATACAGAAAATGCAATCAAATTTCTCAGTGAACTATTAGAAATATGATATTCCAAAGAAGCTTCTACTTTACCTTGATGCAATTTAAATTGAGGGATCTTTACTTCAAATTCTCTGAAACATGAAGAATTTATTCAGTTTATCAATGCTGTCTGAAATTACTTTCAGAAACAGAGACCAGTTTTAGTGACCTAGTTTATTTTTTAAAAATTCACAATGGTGAGAAATAGACCTGATGTGCAGGGTATGCCTGCTGTGTTCTAAGATAGCCTAAGGCTGTCTCCACAGTCTATCTGTATCCACCAACTCAGTCTTTCCCCTGGTTATGTTTTTTAATCCACTGGAGACTTTTAAAAAATAATCGGTATAATGTATCTCATGACAATGTAATATGTTATTTTACATTCCAAGTTAGAAATACACATTATAAATTCCAAAATTGTCCACATTGACAGTGGCAATTGTTTACATGAAGTTATTTAATCATAGAAACATAAAATATGTGGAGAAAACCAAATTCACATGTGGGCATGCCAGCAATTAGGGCACTTAAGCAATCTTGCAATATCAACAGGTCAGGAAGTAAACAGCAATCAAGTCAAACTGATTGCTAGAAAGTAGGAAAAAAGCTCTGTAAATGAAATTCAAGTGAAGCGAACTTACTAAGCTGCATAACAAATATCAATCAAACTAAATTGATTGCTAGGGAATAAGAGCAAGGCAATCAAGCAAACTCTAAGCTTGCACAACAAAAAATCTGTAACTTCTTAACAATAAATATTAACCCTTTTTTCTCATCTATTTTCACTGAAAGGTAATTTTTTTGCAGTCAGGATACTTATATTAAATCTTTGAATTTCTCCTGCAGTGGTGTATATATACATATATATATGTGTATACATATATATATATATCAATAAATACTTCAAAAATGATAAAATGTTATGCTTTATCTGGTCCAATCTTATAATTTTTAAGATAAATAAATTAAATGTTCAGAGATAAGCAGAAATGCTGTTTATCAAACTGCAACAGTGGTAGATGGAGAATGAGACAGATTCCCCATTCCCAAACCATGCTCATCACATCATGCTACCTTGAGACAGTGAACACATCTTTGTAAATAATCACATGACAGTCATAGTAAGTGAAATGCTGCCCTTCTCAAAAATCTTCTATAAAGTAAACTTGGGGAGGGGAGGATTGGCAAAGTAAAAGTGAGCAGAAAAATAAAAATTTATTCAACGTGTATATTATCAGTCTTAGCACAGGGAACTCTACTCAATATTCTGTAATAAGCTATATGAGAAGAAAATCTGAGAAGTTACATATATATACATATATATATATATATATATAAACTGAGTTACTTTGCTATACACCTGAAATTAACAAACTATAAATTCATTATAATCCAATGATTTTCAAAAAAAAAAAAATGCCTTAAAGATTCTTTTGAATTCTAACATGCATGCTGAGTTACTTCAGTCATGTCTGACTGCTCTGACCCTAGGGACTGCAGCCTTCCAGGCTCCTCTGTCCATGGGATTCTCCAGGACATACTGGAGAACACTGGACTGGGTTGCCATGCCCTCCTCAAGGGTATCTTCCCAACCCAGTCATTGAATCAGTGTCTGTTACCTCTAACCTGCATTGGCAGGCGGGTTCTTTACCACTAGCATCACCTGGGAGGCCCTGAGTTTGAACAGATATTCTTTGAAAATGATAAATGACTACATGAACACTGGTAGAAGTGTTTTTAATTCGTTTCAAATACATTTTCAGCAATGTTTATTTAGATAATAAAAGATATGCTTCCCAAAGTTTAATATGATTGTTTTTAGCCATCTGTGACAGAAAATCTGTGATTTCTTTTCAAATTATAACATAAAGGCATTAATTATTTTTCTTAAAATAAGTATAATTCATAAGAAAAGCCAGACCCCAAACACTATATGTTTGTTACCCTCTCAAGGAGTGCATTCAGTAAATATTATTAACCAACGAGTCTTACCAAGATTATTTGTTCCTAAGCTTCTAATTCAGAGTCAGACAGTTTTTGCATATCAGTTCAGTTCAGTGGCTCAGGAGTATCTGACTCTTTGTGATCCCATGGACTAGAGCACTCCAGGCTTCCCTGTCCATCACCAACTTCTGGAGCTTACTCAAACTCACGTCCATTGAGTCAGTGATGCCATCCAACCATCTCATCCTCTGTCGTCCCCTTCTCCTCCTGCCTTCAATCTTTCCCAGCATCAGGGTCTTCTCCAAAGAGTCAGTTCTTTGCATCAGGTGGCAAAATATTAGAGCTTCAGCATTAGCATCAGTCCTTCCAATGAATATTCAGGACTGATTTCCTTTAGGATAGACTGGTTTGAACTCTTTGCAGTCCAAGGGACTCTCAAGAGTCTTCTCCAACACCACGGTTCAAAAGCATCAATTCTTTGGCACTCAGCCTTCTTTATGGTCCAACTCTCACATCCATACATGACCACTGGAAAAACCATAGCTTTGACTAGATGGACCTTTGTTGCCAAAGTAATGTCTCTGCTTTTTAATATACTATCTAGGTTGGTCATAGCTTTTGTACCAAGGAGTCAGCTTCTTCTAATTTCATGGCTGAAGTCACCATCTACAGTGATTTTGGAGCCCAATAAAATAAAGTCTGTCACTTTAATTCAGAGTCAGACAGTTTTTGCATATTCTCCCAGCCAATTTAGTCATATAGGTAATGCAGTTTAAAAACAAAATAAATTTAAAACTAGCTATTTAATTGAACAGATTGATTTTTCTTGAATGAAGTCAGTTAACATGGATTTATTTGATAGGTGATTAAAATTTAACTTTTTAGTTAATACATGTCTTTGTCAGGGGAGAATTGAAAGCTAAAATTCAGGCACATAGAAGCTGGCTTTGGGTTTTTGTAAGAAAACAGTACTGGTACTGATTTAAGGCATGGACTCTGGAGCCAAAGTGCCTGGTTTTAAATGCTGTCTCCACTACTTACAAGGCCTTACAACTTTGGGCTAATTAATTAATCTGTTTGAGCCTCAACTTCATCATGTATAATATGGACATTAATAATAGTAACTCATTGAAGGATTAAATTAATTCTTGGTATATAGTAATGCTATACTAGCGCTGCTGCTGCTGCTAAGTCGCTTCAGTCGTATCCGACTCTGTGCGACCCCATAGACGGCAGCCCGCCAGGCTCCCCCGTCCCTGGGATTCTCCAGGCAAGAACACTAGAGAGGGTTGCCATTTCCTTCTCTGATACTAGTGCTAGCTTTTGTTGTTATTATTATTATTATAGTAGCATTAGTTTATTAATATGCAAAAATGATTCTTTTACAGTCACAAACTACTATTCCACAGTAGGAACACAAAATTCACATTGATTTGTGTCAAAAGACAGCAAATGTCGTTTTAGAATTTACTGCCTTTTTTTTGTTGATTTGACTGAAACTCAAAAATAAATACATACCTGTATTTAAAATGAATGTACCCACACTCTCATGCACTACAATATATTTTCATTCACAAGACAGAGTATTTAAATAAATTTACTTTCAGAACTGATGATGTTTAAAGTAGAAAATAGAAAGGAAATCATTTTTTCTCTAGTAGAATTTTTATGTAAGCTCTTGAAAAACATTAATCATCCTTCCCTTAATGGACTGACCACATTAACTTCTACTCAAAATCAAAATTCCTCTATTTAATGAAATTTACTGAAGGAAGACAAATGGTATTTTTACTGATTAATGGCTACTCATTTCTACTCTAACCATGTAAATTATTTTCATCCAAAATCAGTAGCCTTTCCCCAAATTATCTACCATTTCTTCTTTTTTTGCATTTATTAAATTAAATTTAAAAATTAAAACATATAGGAGACTGAGAAAAGGAGTTATAGCACTGTGGTATTAATTTGAATACTTTGGGAAGACTCTACAAAGGTTAAATTGCTGAGCAAAACTAGTCAAAATAGATGTGGGTTAGGCAATTATGATATCTGAAAATTATGAAAACTTACAGTTATATCTCAAGATTGCTTCTCAAAGACTTTATCCCACTCTAGTTTAAAGAAACCAAAATTGAATATTTTATACAGTGTATGAGCATATGGCTTAGCCATGAAAGTCTGTATGTTGCAAACTCAAGACAAAGATCTTAGATCTAAATAAAAAGAATGATGAATGTAGAAATATTCATCCAATTATGATTAATGTTAAAATATATAAGCTATGCATATGCCTTTGTTTAATATCCCCTGCTTTGGGTGCCGTTGGCCCATTAACTAAAAGATTTTGTGTTCTGATAACATTTTATGAAGCTTCTCTAGAATTGCAGTGAGAACATAGGCTTAAAAACAATATTTTCATCATTAGTAAAATATTAAACTAAGATTATTCTAGATATATAGGCAAGTTAGGCTTACCAGAATAAAAAATATCTCTAAGTATTAATTATAATTACATTACCAATACTAGAAAAACTTTATGAATTCAAAGTCTGAATTTTTGCAACTTAACTCATTTCAATAGATGTGTGCTGAGTGGTCAATATATTTAATGCATGTAGCTTCCAAATTTATCCCCTAAAATCTAATCCAGAATAGCTCTGTCTCCACTCTACACATCTGTATAACCATTAAACACCAACAAATATCTAGATGAATGAGAGTAGAGAAAAATAATTACCACAATAATTGCAGACCTCTTAATCTGTTTGAGACTCAACTTCATCATGTATAATATGGATGTTAATAATAGTAACTCATTGAAGGATTCTCGGAGAAGGCTTTGGCACCCCACTCCAGTACTCTTGCCTGTAAAATCTCATGGACGGAGGAGCCTGGTGGGCTACAGTCCATGGGGTCGCTAAGAGTCGGACACAACTGAGCGACTTCACTTTCACTTTTCACTTTCATGCATTGGAGAAGGAAATGGCAACCCACTCCAGTGTTCTTGCCTGGAGAATTCCAGGACGGCAGAGCCTGGTGGGCTGCTGTCTATGGGGTCGCACCGAGTTGGACACGACTGAAGCAACTTAGCAGCAGCAGCAGCATTGAAGGATTAAATTAATTATTGGTATACAGTAATGCTATACCTCCAAGGAGTAAGCGTCTTTTAATTTCATGGCTGCAATCACCATCTGCAGTGATTTTGGAGCCCCAAAAAATAAAGTCTGACTTTCCACTGTTTCCCCATCTATTTCCCATAAAGTGATGGGACCAGATGCCA
>NW_011495058.1:675010-680643 GCF_000754665.1 Bison bison bison | reverse complement strand
TGATGTACTCTGCATATAAGTTAAATAAGCAGGGTGACAGTATACAGCCTTGACATACTCCTTTTCCTATTTGGAACTAGTCTGTTGTTCCATGTCCAGTTCTAACTGTTGCTTCCTGACATGCATATAGGTTTCTCAAGAGGCAGGTCAGGTGGTCTGGTATTCCCATCTCTTTCAGAATTTTCCACAGTTTATTGTGATCCACACAGTCAAAGGCTTTGGCATAGTCAATAAAGCAGAAATAGATGTTTTTCTGGAACTCTCTTGCTTTTTCCATGATCCAGTGGATGTTGGCAATTTGACCTCTGGTTCCTCTGCCTTTTCTAAATCCAGCTTGAACATCTAGAATTTAACTGTTCACGTATTGCTGAAGCCTGGCTTGGAGAATTTTGAGCATTACTTTACTAGAGTGTGAGATGAGTGCAGTTGTGCGGTAGTTTGAGCATTCTTTGCTATTGCCTTTCTTTGGGATTGGAATGAAAACTGACCTTTTCCAGTCCTGTGGCCACTGCTGAGTTTTCCAAATTTGCTGGCATATTGAGTGCAGCACTTTCACAGCATCATCTTTCAGGATTTGAAAGAGCTCAACTGGAATTCCATCACCTCCACTAGCTTTGTTCGTACTGATGCTTTCTACGGCCCATTTGACTTCACATTCCAGGATGTCTGGCTCTAGGTCAGTGATCACACCATCATGAATATCTTGGTCATGAAGATCTTTTTTGTACAATTCTTCTGTGTCTTCTTGCCACCTTTTCTTAATATCTTCTGCTTCTGTTAGGTCCATACCATTTCTGTCCTTTATTGAGCCCATCTTTGGAAAAGATGCTTACTCCTTGAAAGGAAAGTTATGACCAACCTAGATGGCATATTCAAAAGCAGAGACATTACTTTGCCAACAAAGGTCTGTCTAGTCAAGGCTATGGTTTTTCCAGTGGTCATGTATGGATGTGAGAGTTGGACTGTGAAGAAAGTTGAGTGCTGTAGTATTCATGCTTTTGAACTGTGGTGTTGGAGAAGACTCTTGAGAGTCCCTTGGACTGCAAGGAGATCCAACCAGTCCATTCTAAAAGAGATCAGTCCTGAATGTTCTTTAGAAGGAATGATGCTAAAGCTGAAACTCCAGTACTTTGGCCACCTGATGCAAAGAGTTGACTCATTGGAAAAGACTCTGATGCTGGGAGGGATTGGGGGCAGGAGGAAAAGGGGACGACAAAGGATGAGATGGATGGATGGCATCACCGATTTGATAGACATCAGTCTGAGTGGACTCCAGGAGTTGGTGAGGGACAGGGAGGCCTGGCGTGCTGGGATTCATGGGATCGCAAAGAATCAGACACGACTGAGCGACTGAACTGAAGAGAATGCTATACTGCTGCTGCTACTGCTGCTAAGTCGCTTCAGTCATGTCCAACTCTTTGCAACCCCATAGACGGCAGCCCACCAGGCTTCCCTGTCCCTGGGATTCTCCAGGCAAGAACACTGGAGTGGGTACTAGTGCTAGCTTAATCCTAAAGCCAATGAGAAGGGAATGCAAATATCAAAGTTGTTTTTTCTATTTCTAATTTCCAGGCTTGATTCATGTTGGTAATGTTATACATTTTATGAATGAAGAACAAATACTAATTCCACGATTTGGTGAATTCTATAGAAACTGATCATTAAAAACTTTCAGTAATTATCTGAGATGAGAAATGAATTGTTAATATGCTGAATGGAAAATAACTTTTTAAGCTTTGGTTTTATACAACTTTACTTCAGGCAAGTAAATAGGATTAATGCACTTGGTCCTTAATGATTATTTCTTTGATTTTAGATTGAAATGTTAACATTGAAACATATTGAAAGTGAAAAGTGAAATTAAAGTCGCTCAGTAGTATTCAACTCTTTGTGACCCCATGGACTGCAGCCTACCAGGATCCTCCATCCATGGGATTTTCCAGGCAAGAATACTGGAGTGGGGTGCCATTTCCTTTTTCATGAGATCTTCCCAACCCAGGGATTGAACCCAGGTCTCCCACACTGTAGGCTGATGCTTACCATTTGAGCCACCAGGGAAGTCTGTGAAACATATTGAAAAGGGATAAAAATGTTGAACTCTTATTTGAATAAATTATGTTAAAAGATAGCTCATTCATAAACTTCCATTTTATTTTTGTTGAAGAAAAAACTCATTGATTCAGTATGATTATACTTTAGAGTACCAAGATAAAGGTGGAAAAGGCCACTAACAACTTGAAAAAAGAAAAAGATAACAGAGGATACATTTGACAAATTGACATAAGAGGTAACAAGCCTCTATGAACATAATTAAAGTTACTTTTTTGAGCCACCTTATAGAATAGTTATTTTAAACATATATTTTACCTTTGCTTGCCTTGAACATGAACAAAAAGTAGAACAAATTTATATGAAGTTATCCCCATGGGTCAATCTGATAATACAGCTAATCATTTGTTCTTAAAATTATAACCATTAACTTAAAAAGAAGAAAAGAAATATCTGATGGCCATCTAAAGTACAAAAGACATGGCATAAATACTTTTATATAGTATTGCAATTACTATTTCTTATGTCTGTGTCAACCTGGAAAGGGAGTATATTATCAAGTCTCAATAAGAAGGAGAATTGTCTTGTTTTTCTCTCCAACATTTAACACAATGCCTGGTGCACACCTGGTGCTTAACAAATGCTCTTGAAATCATCAAATTTAAATGAAATTTATTATCAAAAAGTTCATAGATGAAAATAAAATTCTCCATTTGTAATAGTCTTTTAATTTCAAACTAATAGTATTCTGGCTTATATAAATTTTCAAATAGCTTTTGTTCTATATTCTTTTTTTTAAAGGCAGTATAATCTAATAGAAACACAATACCCATATATTTATTCATTTCAATTTACATATATATATATATATTAAAGTATATGAATGGTTCATCATGTGTAATGATTTTTAACCCAAGAATCAAACAAAATGATCTAAATAAGAATGTACACCCCTAAACTAAGGTAAACTAAAAGTAAGGAAAGTCGACTAGACACCTGAATATATATTACTGCGTAAGTTTCAAAAACATTATGGATCACCTTGCACATGCTATTCAGTTATTTCCAAACCCATGGATTTTAATATCAGTAAAAGTACTTGACTTACAGTCAAGCTTTTAAAGTATCATTCTAAGTATTGGAAGTTGACACATTCATGGTGATTCGGTGGATATAAACGTTTGTAACATACAGATGATCCCTGTATGTTCAAAGAAAGCATGAAAATAAAGAAAAGTAGAATGCCATGCTCATTCTTTTACTTATTCCATTTATCCACTAATAATTTATGGAACTCCTACTGTATGCCAGACCTGTTCTAGATGATAGCCATACAGCCTTGGACAAAACAGCAGACAGTAAGCTATATAACATGTCTGCTACTGCTGCTGCTGCTAAGTCGCTTCAGTTGTGTCTGACTCTGTGTGACCCCAGAGACGGCAGCCCACCAGGCTCCCCCATCCCTGGGATTCTCCAGGCAAGAACGCTGGAGTGGGTCGCCATTTCCTTCTCCAATGCATGAAAGTGAAAAGTGAAAGTGAAGTCGTTCAGTCGTGTCCGACTCCTAGCAACCCCATGGACTGCAGCCTACCAGGCTCTTCCATCCATGGGACTTTCCAGGCAAGAGTACTGGAGTGGGGTGCCATTGCCTTCTCTGATATAACATGTCAGAAGGTGTTAAATGTTATGGAAAACAAACGAAGCAAAGCAGTTTTCTATTTACATTACTTGCTCAGGGGTGGCCTCATGGAGCAAAGACAGGAAGGAGATAAGAACATTAGCCATGAGGACATATAGGGGCATGAATTTCAAAAGACAAAAGACACAGCAAAGAGGCAGGAGTAGGTCTAGTGTGTTTCAGAAACTCCAAGAAGGCCAGAGTGGCAAAAAGAAGGGAGAAAACAGAAAATTAGGTCAGAGGCAAGGGCCCGATTGAATTAGTCCTGGCAACATTATAAGAATGTGCATCTTAACACTCAATGACATGGGAAACCACTAAGGAGGAGCAATAGGATTTGACGTTTCTGTGTAGATGATAATCTGCTTCCCTGTGAATAGACTGTATGGTAGAATAAACAGCAGAGAAAAGAGCTCACAAATCAGAGTTGTTATCACATTTCAAGAATTTTTCTGTGTTACCATTACCTGTAATTAGCTGTCACAAGCAGTTTTTCTTGTATCAGATCTCTATATGATGCTATATAATATTAATATCTCCTATTTTAGAATTTGGGGCTTCCCTGGTGGCTCAGGGAAGCATCTGCCTGCAATGCGGGAGACCTAGGTTTGATCCCTGGGTTGGGAAGATCCCCTGGAGAAGGAAATGGCAACTCACTCCAGTATTCTTGCCTGGAGAATCCCATGGATGGAGGATGGGTGGGCTACAGTCCACGGGGTCACAAAGAGTAAGACACGATGTATAAAATAGTTATTTCATTATTGGAATAGAATTTTTTAATGGATTAACTGTACTGATTTAAATTTATCTCAATGATACAATACCCCCCCTCACCAAATCTCCCTGTTCTGCATCATTTTCTTCTTACTTTTACTTCCTTCCATGAGAGTTCTACCTTCTTCTGTTCTGGTACTTACTTCACTTTTGAGCTTGGCTTTCATGAAGGAATTTGATTTCTTTACTCTGAGGAGTAAGTGATTGGTACAATCTAATGTTTCACCTTCCAGAATGATTTTTTTTTTTCCATTTCCTTAAACCAGGGACAAAATCTATTTGTGACACAAGAAAAGACAGATGCAGCAGACGGACTGGGATGAATGCTTTGGTTGAGAAGTAGGAATGAAGGAAACATGAGGTCACAACTCTATGAAGGAACTTTTTCTATATCCTTCTGCCAACCTGAGATATCTTTGCTTTCTCCATATACATCCTCAGAGTTACATAGTATTAAGCTGAACTGAAGTATCCTGGCTCTGCATGGCCCTACAGTCAGGAGGACAAATCCTGTGCAGGCAGCTAGTTCTGCATTTTTCAAAAATTTATAAAATTGTATTGTTGCCAGATTGTCACTTCATATATAGAAGCAATACATATTTACAGCTCAGGAGGGGAGGAGTTAAAACAGTTGTTTTTATTCAGTCGCTATGTCCAACTCTTTGCAACCCCATGGACTGCAGCACACCAGGCTGCCCTGTCCTTCACTAACTCCCAGTTTTTAAAATGATAACCATTAATAATTAAGAGAAAATTTACTGTCTGTTTTCATTTAGTTTTAAATTTTAATGACGTTTTAACCAACTTTCAGAAAGACACTCGATTGGGCTTAAAATAAGTAGTCAAGGTTGAGCACATTACTGAAACAACTGCTGGGCAGCCATGTTATCTAAGTAACATTTAACTAGAACACTCTATGCGCACACATATCTGAATGAGTTCCATTTTTAGATTATAAAAGCAGTAATTTGAGTCCATTTTAACATGCCAACTAAGATTAAACAAAATCCCCTCAAAAGAAAGGGGGGCTCACATTTATGAGGCCATGACATGCCAAGTGATTTATGTCTGTACAGAATCTCTGCATGAAAGGTACATGCTGAGTATTTTTAATCTGTTTATAAAAGACCAC
>NW_011495058.1:634157-674910 GCF_000754665.1 Bison bison bison | reverse complement strand
AAAAGACCACTGTAGTTCATAACTGGTTAACTTAAGGCTACACAACTAGACTAGTTCCAGGTCCATCACTAACATCTGGATACTTTCCTCTGCACCTCAGTGGGAGTCAATTTGCACAAGAGCTTCTAGAATTCTATGCACATTGTGAATAGGCTTTATATAGATACTACTTTTAAGTTTTTTTAACTTTTTTTTTTTACTTTTAAATTTTAAGTCAAATGCCCTATGTTTTCTGTCCTTCTATGTCTCAACTTTCAGCCTCTTTTTTGTTTCATCTATAACCTCCAAAATTCTACAACCTAGGTTTCAACAGTACATGAATCAAGAACTTCCAGATGTTCAACTGGATTTAGAAAAGGCAGAGGAACCAGAGATCAAATTGCCAACATCCATTGGCTCATAGAAAAAGCAAGATAATTCCAGAAAAGCATCTACTTCTGCTTCATTGACTATGCTAAAACATTTGACTGTGTGGATCACAAAAAACCATGGAAAATTTGTAAAGATATAGGAATACCATATCACCATACCTGCCCCCTGAAAAATCTGTATGGAGGTCAAGAAGCGTTAGAACCAGAAATGGAAAAACAGCCTGGTTCCAAATTGAGAAAGGAATAGTACAAGGCTGTATATTGTCACCCTGCTTATTTAACTTATATGCAGAGTACATCAGGCAAAATGCTGGAGTGGATGAAGCACAAACTGGAATACAAATTGCATGGAGAAATATCAATAACCTCAGATATGCAGATGACACCACCCTTACCACCGACTGAGGGACCTGAGATTGAGTAAACCCTGGGAGTTGGTGATGGACAGGGAGGCCTGGCATGCTGCAGTTCATGGGGTCACAAAGAGTCAGACATGACTGCGCAACTGAACTGAACTAAACTATGGAAGAAAGCGAAGAGGAACTAAAGAACCTCTTGATGAAAGTAAAAGAGGAGAGTGAAAAAGCTGGCTTAAAACTCAACATTAGAAAAACTAAGATCATGGCATCCGGTCCCATCACTTCATAGAAAAATGGTTGGGAAAATGATGGAAAATGTGACAGACTACTTTCTTGGGCTCAAAAATCACTGCAGATGGTGTCTTCAGCCATGATATTAAAAGGTGCTTGCTCCGTGGAAGAAAAGCTATGACCAACTTAGAATATTAAAAAGCAGGACATTACTTACCAACAAAGATTCATCTAGTCAAAGCTATGGTTTTTCCTGTAGTCATGTATGGATGAGAGAATTGAACCATAAAGGAAGCTGAGTGCCAAAGAATTGAAGCTTTTGAACTGTGGTGCTGGAAAAGACTCTTGAGTCCCTTGGACTGCAAGGAGATCAAACCAGTAAATCCTAAAGGAAATCAGTCCTGAATATTTATTGGAAGGACTGATGCTGAAGCTGAAGCTCTAGTACTTTGGCCACCTGATGCAAAGAACTGACTCATTGGAAAAGACCCGGTTGCTGGGAAAATTGAAGGCAGGAGAAAAAGGAGATGACAGAGGATAAGATGGTTGGATGGCATTACCTACTTAATGAACATGAGTTTGAGTAAGCTCCAGGAGTTGGTGATGGATAGGGAAGCCTAGCATACTGCAGTCCATAGGGTCGCAAAGAATCAGACATGACTGAATGACTGAATTGAACTGAATTCTGCTCCCAGCTTCCTATGATTCTCTCTTTTTGCTTCCTTATCCAAAATTTCTTTTATCTTTCTCATTCTTTCTGCAGATAAGGAAGAACTTGAGTATGACAATCTAGGTTTCAGTAAGCGGAGTACCCAAATGCTTTTTAATAGATGAACTGGTTCTACTAATGGAGGCAAGAATTTCTATGAGGTACATGAAACCCAGATGACCTCTTCTGATTTCTTTTCTTTCCACTCCTTTGATCTGTTATTTCCCCCAGTGGTGCTAGTGGGAAAGAACCTGCTTGCTGATGCAGGAGACGCAAGAGATGCAGGGTACAATCCCTGGGTTGGGATGATCCCTTGGAGGCGGAAATGGAAACCCTGTACAGTATTCTTGCCTGGAGAATCCCATGGACAGAGGAGCATGGTGGGCAACGGTCCATAGGGTCTCAAAGATTTGGACAAGACTGAAGAGACTTAGAACACGTCTATGCATGTCTTGGCATTCTCACAGACTGTATATTGCCTTGCTTTGATTGCTGTTTTAAAAAACATTTTCAATTCTTTACTGATAAACAAAGAAAACTTTTATTTTTCAGATAGATGTGCATAGCAGTTACAATATACTAATTCCTAAACAGGAGTAAAAAAAAAAAAATCATTGCTAGCAAGCACCTACAAATGAAGAGAAAAGTTATCAGATGTCTTGATCAGTCTATCTGTCCGTCAGTTCATTCACTCAGTAGTATCTGACTCTTTGCAACCCAATGGACTACAGTACTCCTGGCTTCCTTGTCCATAACCAATGCCGGAAGTCTACTCAAACTCATGTCCATCATGTCGGTGATGCCATTCAATCATCTCATCATCTGCCTTCCCCTTCTCCTCCCACCTTCAATCTTTCCCAGCATCAGCGTCTTTTCCAATGAGTAGGTTCTTCACATCAAGTGGCCAAAGTATTGGAGTTTCAGCTTTAGCATCAGTCCTTTCAATGCATATTCAGGACTGATTTCCTTTAGGATGGACTGGTTGGATCTCCTTGCTGTCCAAGGGACTCTCAAGAGTCTTCTCCAACACCACAGTCCAAAAGCATCAATTCTTCAGCACTCAGTTTTCTTTATAGTCCAACTCTCACATCTATACATTTCTACTGGAAAAACCATAGCTTTGACTAGATGGACTTTTGTCAGCAAGGTAATGTCTCTGCTTTTTAATATGCTGTCTAGATTGGTCATAGCTTTTCTTTCCAGGAGCAAGCATCTTTTAATTTCATGGCTGCAGTCACCATCTGCAGTGATTTTAGAGCCCTCAAAAATAAAGTCTGTCACTGTATGCACTGTTTCCCCATCTATTTGCCATGAAATAATGGGACCAGATGCCATGATCTTCGTTTTCTGAATGTTGAGCTTTAAGCCAAGTTTTCACTCTCCTTATTCACTTTCATCAAGAGGCTCTTTAGTTCCTCTTTGCTTTCTGCCTCAAAGGTGGTGTCATCTGCATATCTGAGGTTATTGATATTTCTCCTGGCAATCTTGATTCTAGCTTGTACTTCATCCAGCCCAGCATTTCTCATGATGTACTCTGCATAGAAGTTAAATAAGCAGGGTGACAATACACAGCCTTGATGTACTCCTTTCCAGATTTGGAACTAGTCTGTTGTTCCATGTCCAGTTCTAACTGTTGATTCTTGACCCACACACAGATTTCTCAGGAGGCAGTTCAGGTGGTCTGGTATTCCCATCTCTTTCAGAATTTTCCACAGTTTGTTGTGATCCACACAGTTAAAGGATTTGGCATAGTCAATAAAGCAGAAATAGATATTTTTCTGGAACTCTCTTGCTTTTCCGATGATCTAGTTGATGTTGGCAATTTGGTCTCTGGTTCCTCTGCCTTTTCTAAATCTAGCTTGAACATCTAGAAATGCACAGTTCATATATTGTTGAAGCCTAGCTTGGAGACTATTGAGCATTACTTTGCTAGCTCAATTGTGCAGTAGTTTGAGCATTCTTTGGCATTGCCTTTCTTTGTGATTGGAATGAAAACTGACCTTTTCCAGTCCTGTGGCCATGCTGAGTTTTCCAGATTTGCTGGCATATTGACTGCAGCACTTTCACAGCATCATCTTTTAGGACTTGAAATAGCTCAATTGGAATTCCATCACCTCCACTAGCTTTGTTCGTAGTGATGTTTCCTAAGGCTTACTTGACTTTGCATTCCAGGATGTCTGGCTCTAGTTGAGTGATCACACCATTGTGGTTATCTGGATCATGAAGATTTTTTTTGCACAGTTCTGTGTATTCTTGCCATCTCTTCTTAATATCTTCTGCTTCTGTTAGGTCCATAACATTTCTGCCCTTTATTGTGCCCATCTTTTCATGAAATGTTCCCTTGGTATCTCTAATTTTCTTGAAGAGATCTCTAGTCTTTCCCATTCTATTGTTTTCCTCTATTTCTTTGCATTGATCACTGGGGAAGGCTTTCTTATCTCTCTTTGCTATTCTTTTGAACTCTGCATTCAAATGGCTATATCTTTCCTTTTCTCCTTTGCCTTTAGTTTCTCTTTTTTCTCAGCTATTTGTAAGGCCTCATCAGACAACCATTTTGCCTTTTTGCATTTCTGTTTCTTGGGACTGGTCTTGATCCTGCCTCCTATACAATGTCATGAACCTCTGTCCATAGTTCTTCAGGTACTCTGTCTATCAGATCTAATCCCTTGAATCTATTTGTCACTTCCACTGTATAATCGTAAGGGATTTGATTTAGGTCATACCTGAATGGTCTACTGGTTTTCCCTACTTTCTTCAACCGAAACCAGATTTCTTGATGGCAAAAAATTTCTTTCTGTCAATCTAATTGAACTCAGTTTTGGAATATAAAAGTTATAGCAACTATTAAAATGTGCAAAATCAGTCAATTTGAACAGAAATGAATGGTTTCATAATGTCATTGAGAATGATTAACACATATACTATTTTTTTAACTGAATATATAGGTATTCACTGGTTGTAAATGAAAGAAAAAACTCCAATTTACATAGTAAACAGGTAGCATATCATTTGATTGTTTCCAATTTTCTTAAACACACACACACACACACACACACATACACACATTCTAAAAGGGAGGCATCAACTGGTTTCTAATTGGTTTCTTTAAAAAATAAATAGCAATATACAGTATTTCTACTACAATGCATTATAATGTACTCTGTGTGTTTTTTAAAATACAGTCCATCACCTACTAGCAGTTCACAAAATCCATTTAGTGGCTCATAGGAAATATTTTTAATGATTTAAGCTGGTATATTTTCCAAATTGTAGTTAAACTATAATAAATGCTTTTATATTAATTTGACTTTATTTTATTGTACATTCAGGTTAAACACTACCTGAAGTAATTTTAATTACATAATATATAATATGTATGTAGGTAGGTATATGTATAATTTTAAATATAAAATGTATTTTTAAAATTTTATTAAAGTACGGTTGATTTGCAATATGTTAATTTTTGCTGTATATCAAAGTAGTTTAGTTATATATATATATATATATTCTTTTCTCAGACTTGTGGTTAGCAAGATGAGGGTGGGAAAGGGAAGGATTGGTAGCTTAGGATTCGCAGATGCAAACTAGTACATATCGGATGGATAAACATCAAAGTCCTACTGTGTAGCACAGGGAACCATATTCAATACCGTGTGATAAACCATAATGGAAAAGAACAAAATGTATTATTACTGGAAGTCTCAGATTTAAAAAAATTGGATAGTTTTATATTTTGTACACTAAATATGTAGCAAATTTTATATAATTGTTATGGAATTATACTCAACGATTCTTTTGTAGCTTGTCCAAATATCACCACATTATTGTTTAGTCACTAAGTTGTGTTTGAGTCTTTGTGACCCCATGGACTGCAGCACTCCAGGCTCCTCTGTCCTTCACTATCTTCTGGAGTTTGCTCAAATTCCACTGACTCAGTCCACTGAACAAGTGATGTTATCTAACCATCTCATCCTCTGCCTCCCCCTTCTCCTTTTGTCTTCAGTCATTCCCAGCATCAAGATTTTTTCCAATGAGTCAGCTGTTTACAGGTGGCCAAAGTATTGAAGCTTCAGCTTCAGCATCGGTACTTCCAATGAATATTCAGGACTGATTTCCTTTAAGATTGACTGGTTTGATCCTTGCAGCCCAAAGAACCTCTTAAGAGTCTTCTCTAGCGCCACAATTTGAAAGCATCAATGCTTTGGCACTCAGCCTTATTTATTGTCCAACTCTCACACCTATACATGACAACTGGAAAAATCATAGTGTTGAATATACAGACCTTTGTCAGCAAGTGATGTCTCTGGTTTTTAATATGCTGCTAGATTTGTCATTGGAGAAGGCAATGGCACCCCACTCCAGTACTTTTGCCTGGAGAATCCCATGGATGGAGGAGCCTGGTAGGCTGCAGTCCATGGGGTTGCGAAGAGTCAGACACGACTGAGCGACTTCGCTTTTACTTTTCACTTTCCTGCATTGGAGAAGGAAATGGCAACCCACACCAGTGTTCTTGCCTAGAGAATCCCAGGGACGGGGGAGCCTGGTGGCTGCCGTCTATGGGGTCACACAGAGTCGGACACGACTGAAGTGACTTAGCATAGCATAGATTTGTCATAGCTTTCCTTCCAAGGAGCAAGCATCCTTTAATATCAACCTGCAGTCACTGTCTGTAATGATTTTGGAGCCCAAGAAAAGAATCTATCACTGCTTCCACTTTTTCCCCTTCACTACATTATGGATACCCTTAAATTTTGTGGATTAAACCAACATATGAGAGAGTGAGAGGACTAAAACCAATTTTTTAAAGGACTGAAATACGTTCTTAATTTAACATGTAAAAGGATGTGTCTGGTAGAGGTTATCTGTGATCACCCATGTTAACTACTAGTATGTTTTATTTTTGTATTTTTTTGGCAGAAAGATACAGAACTGAGCCAATAAAATTAAACACGTTTCAGAGGTGTTTGCAAGAAAGAGGGAAAGTGGAGTTTGGGAAGAACTTCTGAAAAGGACAGCAATTAGGATTCTGCAGAGAAGGCCTGTATTGAGCCTTGAGTTTCTGCACTTCTTAGCATGTCATTTTTCCTGCAACGTGGTGGTGACGACAGCGAATAAACCAGGTGCTCATAGATCCACATCGGCAGCACTGTCCTTGTCCAGACACCTGTGTCAAGAAATCCCTGCTGAAAGACAGCAAGGCTTACTCTTGAGGTGTTTTCTGTTTGCTGGTTCGTGTCGCTAGTGACTGTGGCCACAATCTGTCACTCACCCTGCTTCCTGCCGCTACTGGAGAGTAGCCAACCTGCCCAGAGGGTATGATACAATGAGTGAAAACAATTTTTCTATACCTGATAAGCTTCACCACGTCCATTTCACAGTGTCACTAAGAGCTCAGATTTTTTCTACCTGTTCATCTCCAAGAATATTAATCCATATCTGCATTCAATAAACACTAACACATCTCTTGAAGGTCTAAAATGTCCAGTCTATGTAAAAGGACATAAACATGAGCTCAGAATGTCAACACGATATGTTAAGACATGGTCACTGCACTTGGAAAAATCAAACGAGGCTTCACTGGAGTGTGTGGGGTGGGAGGCAGGGCCAGTATTTTAATAATGTGTGAGCAAGATTAAGCCAAAGTGATGAGACAAAGTGAGAGGCAGAGGCACAAAACGTGTACTATGGTCCGATAAAACAAAATTCCACCATGTCCACACTATTTGCCCTGTTTTCCAGGCATATTATTTGAACTGACCTAATATCACTATATTTTTCATTGCTGTCCTGGCTTTTCATATATATTCCTTAAATAAGACAAAAGTGTCAAAACTACATATTCTCCACATTTTTATTTGCATTTTTATTAGGCATTCTAGTCTATCATGATTTGAATTCAGGTTTGCTATTTAGCATATGACATCCAGCTAGCTCTCCAACTTCCAATTTTCATTTTTACTGCAGCCAGCCATTCGGCCATTTTTCTGTTGATGAATATTATCATCTGAAGACGAGAAAGCCACTCAGATATATTAACTATAATTTGTAGCTATTTAATTTTTCTTTTATTTGTTCCTCACTTAAAAATTCTGGTGGAGAGGGAATTACAGGAAGCTTATATTTAAAATAGAGATTTGGCTTATCAGAATTTTTCATTTTAACAATTTCTGATCTAATTCCTGTGGATAATGAAAATATGAGTACCTATATTTAGCCATTTATTGCCCCAACTAAGACCCCTCAACATGGAATGACAATAACATACTGTTTTTAAACTTTTTAGTACACATTCATTAATCTTAGCATGAATGACTATAAATCTTTCTTACATGTCACTAATATTTAACTAACACATTTTATAGGAAAAGTTTTCTCTGAAATATTTAGAGTTTATAATGAGACATAAATGTTTCATAAGAGAATAAAGCCCAATTAATTAGAGCCATATTTAGTCTGAGAATCTATCTGATTTTAACTTATTTTTAATGTATTAATTTGGAGTAATTTTCTTCTCATTGAAGACAATCATGTGACAGTATTTCTTTAAAATCCATATATTGTTACTTGGGTAAATAAATAATTCCACAGGGAAGGCATTTTGAGTTATTTCCTAGACTGTTTTCTATTGTATAGTAAATCTATTCAATGTGTATCTGTGTTTACTCACTGACTATCTTGCTGCCCTGTTGCATAAATCAAAAGAAACCCAAATGATTACACATAGAGTGTGTGTGCCAGCTAATATTGTTGCCCTAAAACCAATTTTTAAAATTTATTAATATTATTTTATTGAAATCTCAAAAGAAATTGAAACTCTCAACCTACAATGTTAAACATAGTTTTAGAAAACAAGCTCATTATTTCATTGGACTATTTATTTATGAAGTTTAAATTTTGAAAAACATCAGATTCATAATACTTTATGTCATATAAATCACAGTGGGTTTCTATAGAATGCACATATCTTGGAACAATGGTTTTTATGTATATAGAAGATTTGGGTAACTATGGATGGTATTAGTGCTGGGATTTCAGCCTGGAAAGTTAGGTTATAGCCCATTTCTACTGAACTTTATATCAAAATTTGTTGAATTGTATTGAAACTGATCCCATAAGCAATGAAATGTTTTTTAAAAAAATTTTATGCAAAAGAGCAAATAATCCATTATTTTTGTTTGAAGGGAAAAGTGAAAGTAGTAGGCAGACTAGAAAGGGGAGAGTCTTGAGGTGAGAAGATTAATTAGAAGCTGAGGAGGTCTCAGGTGAAAGGTGATACAGGTTTGAATGAAGACTAGGGCATTGAATATGAACAGGGGAGGTCAGCTTTGAGAGAGGTCAGAGCTATGCCATCCAGTAACAAAGAGAAATAGCATAACCAGTGAAACACAGTTGTAGAAATTATGTCATCTGAATATTTATATATGGAGACATATGTAAGTTGGAGACGATTTTTCTTATTATGAGAGGTTACATAGTGAAGTGAAATCACTCAGTCATGTCCGACTCTTTGTGACCCCATGGACAGTAGCCTGCACCAGGCTCCTCAGTCCATAGGATTTTCTAGGCAAGAGTACTGGAGTGGGTTGCCATTGCCTTCTCCAGGGAATCTTACCGACCCAGGAATCGAACCCAGGTCTCCCACTGAGCCACCAGGGGACCTGGTGGTTACATAAGGTGACTAGATATTCATTGTCAGAAAGTTTTGATAGGATTATTTCCTTGACTTATTTTAGCTGTTCTTTTTCAATATCTCTTAGTGTACTGAGAGTGTAAGAAAAAACTTAAATACCGCACATGGAGAACACAGACTTTTTTGGAATAAAACTATTAATACTTTAAGAACAAAATATTAATCTTTTCTTCTCACACTGATCAGATAATAGAAACTATGCCACTATGAACCAGGAAGATGTCTGAAGGGAAGAAAGGACCCCACAATGGAACTTACTGTAAGTTGGTGAGTTGTGCTGAGTGAGGACACGTGTCTGATTTGTTGACTTGGTGTCAGAACTGGAACTAAAGAGTTGTGTTTGATTGGTTCTGGAAAAGATGATGGTTAAGAATGCATGCATTCAGGACTCACCAACCTGGCCTGGGTGTACGTTTCTAGGAAACAGTACCTGAACATGACAACATAAACCAAGAGAGCCACAACCATGAAGCAGAAACCCATGGGCACCTGCTCCCTGTGCTGGGACCTGAACCAATGGAGACATCGCTGCAGAGTAAACAAAGCCCCCAGGCTTCTCTATATCAGCAACTCCTTTCATCAGTGTACTTTATCAGTGTAAAGCTTCATCTAGCCCTTGGAAGAAAAAGTGACTTTCTTTGAATGGCATCAGTTTCTGGAATTCTTTAACAATTTCTAAGGGAAGGTAAAGCCTAAAGAGGGAGATCTTAGAAAATACTGGTAATCACAGGAGGATAAGCTTCTAGATTGTGTGGGAGGAAAGAAAGGAAGACAATTGACCATATAAATGAGATGCAATACCCATAACTGGGTTCCAAGTGATACATTTTTCATGTAAACAACTAGATTTTCAGAATGTGTGTACAACAGAAGGGAAAGTCACAGGTGACAAGTTTTCTAGCTGGAGGTTGGAAGAGAAAATAACGTGCAAAAAATATAAGGTAGATGATGAAGCTATAAGAATCCAGAGACTATATAGGAGGTGAGGCAGGTTTGAGAGTTTAGATAATAAATTAAATTGTGGATGTATTTGGTTATAAAGGACTCCAGACTATATAGATAGATATGAAGATGTATTACTAAATACTAGACTATTTCCTTTACTTCCTATGACAAAACTGTAGATTAAGTACTGTTATTCTACTGTTTTGTTGATGAAGAATCCTAGGAAAAATGGAGTTATGATTCTTTCTGGAGATGTTGAATAACTCTGCCCTGGAAAAAATAAAGTGGAATTCCAACTGAGGCAGCTGAGCACCAGGGCCTCTGCACTATGCTGGTGATGGAAGGGCTGAAAGAGTATAAAGTTCAGAGGAAGAGGAACCCACGTTCAAATCTCAACTTTGTGAAGAGAAGCTGAACACATTCCTTAATTTGCCAAAATTAAATCTTCATCTATAAATTGAAAATCTGAGTCCCAATTTAGAGAATTCTGGTGGGATTTCATAATACAATGTATTTGTTCCCTATTGTCACTATAACAAATTACCAGAAACTCAGTGGTATAAAACAGCAAAAATAAAGTTCCTTAAATTTTTTGACATCAGAAGTCCCAAAGCAGTGTCACTAGGGCTGTGCTCCTTCTGGAAGCTTGAGAAGACAATCTATTATCTTGTCTTTTCCAGTTTGTAGAAGCTGCATTATGGACATTTTCTCAATCTTTGAACCACATCACTTGAGCCTCTGATTCCATTGCCACATCTCTTTTTCTTGACTCATCCTTCACCCTTCTTATGAGGACTCATGTGATTACAGTGGACCACCCACAGAATCCAAGATGATATCCTTGTTTTAAGATTTTACATTTGATCTCATCTGCAAAATTCCTTATGCCATATAAGACCATTTATTCACAGATTCTGAGAATTAGCACCTAGATATCTTTCATTATCCAGCCTACCACAATGTATGTACAGTGGCTAGCAGAACATGGGTAATCATAAAATTAATACTAAAATAGCAATAAAATAAGTTTATTGAACATCTCTCTTGATTATCAATTCTCTATGCACAGCCTTCAATAGAAGTTGGAAAGCAGTCAATTTGTGATTGAGTTCATAATAGGCATAAATAAAGTGCAGCTATTATTATCACTTTGGACATTATTATTCACTTTTTTAAAGAGAATTAATATGCATAATTCTCAGAGCATACCCCTTTAAATGCCCAGCCAAATAAATTTCTCACATTGGAAAGATGACCTTTCTAACTTTCCTCTTATAAAAGTACTGGGCACATCACATAATTGCAGTTTCATACTCCAACTTCAAATTCGAATCAATTATAGCTATAGCACTCCAATTAAATTCACTGGCTAGTTGAGTACATACCGCCTTCCAGAAAAACCTGAGTAGCCTAGCCCTTAGAATATCTTTCATCATCTCTGTACCACTGCTGCTGCTGCTGCTGCTAAGTCGCTTCAGTCATGTCTGACTCTGTGCGACCCCATAGAAGGTAGCCCACCAGACTTCCCCACCCTTGGGATTCTCCAGGAAAGAACACTGGAGTGGGTTGTCATTTCCTTCTCCAATGCATGAAAGTGAAAAGTGAAAGTAAAGTCACTCAGTCACGTCCGACTCTTCGCGACCCCATGGACTGCAGCCCACCAGGCGCCTTAGTCCATGGATTTTCCAGGCAAGAGTTTGTACCATTAATCATCAGGTAATCATTACTTTTTTAAAGTTGTAAAATATACATACATAATAGTTTGTGAAGTATACATGAATAGTAAGAACAATAAAATATAAATATCACCTATTTAATAAAATATTAGTCCCCCATGTGTCTTATTCCTCTCACTTTTCCTGCTTGAGACAAACACTATCTTGAATTTTGCTTTCAATCTTCTTGGATTTTCTGTGGTGTTTTAATAAGCTTTTTATTTTAGAAAAATTTAAGTACAGGAAAGGTGTATGAAAGTACAGAGTTCCCATATATCCCATACCAAAATTTCCATATTATTAGCATCTTAGATTAGCATCATCTATTTGACAAAACTAATGAATCAGTCTTATAATTAATATAAACAAAACCCCATACTTTATTTGGATTCTCTCAGCTGTCTTTCTCATGGTTAGACTAGGGAAGTGGGTTGGAGGAGAAAGACCACAGTGATAAGCATTATCTCAGCACATTATGTTAAGAGTACATTCTGTCAACATGATGTGCATTAATGATGTTAAGCTTCATCCCCTGAGGCAATACTTGTCCAGTTTCTCCATTGTACTTAATTCTCTCTACCCTCTACCCTTTAAATATTCTACTCTTTGGAATGAAATTGCAATGTGCAGCCCACATATAAGGAGTGGGGAATTATGATCTACCTTTTAATAGAATTACTTCTATGTATATTATTTGGCATTCTTCACAATTTGTCTATTCTCCCCATTTAGTTATTCAGTCATTTTTTTCTATCACCACAGATTCTAGACAGTCATTCTATACTTCATATTATAATCCAATATAGTTTATTTTGTTGCTCAAATTGTTTCAGCGTTGAGCACTGGGAGCTTTTGCAGTTGGCTCCTTTATCCTTTTGATGTACTCCATCTTTTTATTTATGAAGCACTTACTTATTTTCTAGCACTACCAGATGCTCTAGGCTCATCTTGATTATTTCCCGTCAGCCCTAGAATCAATCATTTCTTCAAGGAGCTCTGGTGTTATTGGATAATGATATTAGAAACCAAGATCTTGGTGCTGGATTTGCTCTTTAGCTTCTAGGTCCTCTCAGAGGACAGAGCTAGGAAATTAGGTCCGTACACTAACCCATACATATATTAACACATATCTATAAATATTTCTCTGTGTATACATCTGTGCCTTTATTAAGCTAAACATCAAGTTATATGGATGCCTCCAACTTTAATCCATACCACAAAGTTCATTCTAGCCTTCCCTCTTTCTTATCTGTGTTTCCACTTCTGTAAGAAACCTGACTCCCACCACCTGCCATCCATTTACATGTTCAATCTTTATATATAATGGTTTCAGAATTAAACTTCTTTGGAAACAAGTTTATCAACTAGAGTATAGTATCTATGTATAGTTCATCATTAGGCTTAAATCTCCAATAGTTTCCTAAATTACACCAATTAAAAGAAAATAAAACAAAGCTCAACAAATCTTAATCCCCCATTTCAATGAGATTGTTTTACTCACATTTTAATAAAGTTATATTCTTTCATTATTTAGTTATACTCCTTAATTAATGAAATTATAGTATTGTATTAGCCGCTCAGAAGCCTGCCAGGCTCCTCTGTCCATGAAATCACCCAGGCAAGAATACTGGAGTGGGTAGCCATTCCCTTCTCCAGGGGATCTTCCCAACCCAGGGATCAAACTTGAGTCTCCTGCATTGCAGGCAGATCCTTTACCATCTGAGCTACCAGGGAAGCCCTAAGTGTAAAGTTAATTTTATTTTTACATCTTTCTTAAAAACAAAAGGGCCTTATAATGTGTTCTACCCAACCACCCTACTAATAACTTCAATGCTTTCATTTCATTATTGCTTGATACAGTTAGTATTTCTTTCAATTTACATATTGTTTCTAGTTTCCTTGATTTCTAGCTTTTTTTTTTCCTTTGGTAGTGTCTTAAGCCTTCCTTCTCAGATAATTTTCATTATCCCTAAAGTATAGACATTATGTGCTACTTTAGGAAGTGATAGCTTTTAAGATGTATTCGTAAGCAGATTGTGTCTATACAAAGATCTTAATATCACTTTCATTGATGAAAAAACTTGCTTTGTTAGGAGTATATCTGTAGCTTAATAGCAAATCTTTCTCATTCAATTGTCTTCTGCCTATTATTTTAGTTGGAAAGTCATTTTAATTGTCAATCCTTTGTATGAGACATCTTTTACCTCTGACTCCTTTATAAGTTCTACAGTCTCACTGCCATTTATTTTATCATAGACTCAAAAAAAATATG
Source organism: Bison bison bison (assembly GCF_000754665.1). Lineage (NCBI taxonomy): Eukaryota > Metazoa > Chordata > Mammalia > Artiodactyla > Bovidae > Bison > Bison bison. Next base: position 660,618 of record NW_011495058.1, on the reverse strand, counting down.
TTGTCCTTGGGATCCACTGGGCTTCTTACAAAGGCAAAATATCATTATTCATTAATTCTGGAAATTCTGAGTTATTAATTATGTCAATATTCACTTTTTTTCTTTAGTCTCCCTCTAAAATAGTATCTCTTTCTCCTGTAAGTCTCTTAAACTTTCATATCTTCTGTCTCTTTGTCTCTTTGTCCCTGGCAACACACATTAGTAGGAGCACTAACTGAGGGTACATCAAAGAGAATAGTTTTTGTTTTTTTTTTTAATTATATAAGTATTGTCACTTCTAGGCCTAAACTTGCTTAGATTTAGAATTTTCATCAGAAATTTTTAGAAAAAAAAATTTATACTTCTCTGATTATTTTCCTTTTCAGAGTAATTTTTAACTAGTTTGTCTGCAGAGGAGGTTGCCCTTTGTGGAGTTTCTATGGGGTTTTAATGGTTTCAGATTTGGACTATTTGTTGCATTCCAAGTTTTGCTTGATATGCCTCAAGAACTTTGGTCATTACATTCAGAATCTAGGTCAAAAGTTCTCAAATATACCTCCAGGGTAAATGCCAATTCTAGGGATTGCTTACCATATGAATTACTTTTTTATTATAGTTTCGGTCCTCTGCAGAATATAGTTGCTTTCTCACCATCTAAGCCAAGAATTTTAAAGGGTATTTAAAATATGTCATCTATCATTTGGGGGTATGCTTATCTGAAGTGGATTCATTTTGAAATGATTAATCCATTATTATATTAAACTCTAATATAATAAATGTTAAATAATAACATTTTAAATAATTTTGAAATGAGGTGTATATATTTGCTAAATACAAATTGTGTCTATTTCTAGCTTTTAAAAAACAGTATATAAACTATGCAATCATTAAAATATCTCCAAAATATCAAAAGCCATACAGTAGAATATAAATTAACATACTAGGAATTGACACAAAGAATACCTGTTAAAATAGAATGTTCAACTTGACAGAACCCAGCTTAAAAGTGTGGCCATCAAAGGATAATAGACTTAAAGAAACATGACAAGAAAAAGTACTCAGACACATCTGCTTCTTGGCCTTTAGCCTGAAAAGCCATGTGTCACATGGATCTTTATAAGATACTTTCAACAACCTAACAGATGATAGCTTCCAATAGCTTTATAAAATGGCAGGAACAGTAATTACATGGCTATTTCTAATTTTTATTCTCAGTGTCCATCATAATTTTCAAAATCAGCATTCATTACAGGCATTGTTATAGGGAGTTAAAGTGGGCAAGGGATAGAACAATCTGATGATTTGCTTTAAAATAGCAAAACAGCATAGAAAAGCAGATAAATGTACTATTAGCATGTCCCTGAAATAAGTAGCATCTACATCTATCTAACTACTATCTGTCTACCAACCTACCTATTCTACAAACGGACCTTTTAGAGATGTTAAAAAACAATTTCAGATTGAATATTATTTCTCAATTATGGATCTAAATGACTTACATGTAAAACACTTTAGCAATCTGATAGTATGAATGTCACAGTTTTAGCTGGAAAAGCATGGGGAAAACATCATACAACACTTTTTTGTAACTTTACGTGTAAGAGGTTTTTTTTTTTTTTTTGTCCCTTCTACTTTCACTTTCACTTTCTAGTTTACAGGTTTTAATAAATCAGACACTTGTTCTTATGAGATTCTTTAAAAACCTCCACTGGGTCTTTGTACTTGTTGTTCTCACAAATAAAATTTCAGCTAAAGAACTATGGTAAATTACCAATTTGTTGAGCTTTCCTGACAGCTCAATTGGTAAAGAATCCATCTGTAATGCAGGAGACCCAGGTTCGATTCCTGGGTTGGGAAGATCTGCTGGAGAAGGGATAGGCTACCCACTCCAGTATTCTTGGGCTTCCCTTGTGGCTCAGCTGGTAAAGAATCTGCCTGCAATGTGGGAGACCTCGGTTGGATCTCTGGGTTGGGAAGATCCTCTGGAGAAGGGAAGGCTATACACTTCAGTATTCTGGCCTGGAGAATTCCTTGGACTGTATAGTCCATGGGGTTGCGAAGAGTTGGACACAACTGAGCGACTTTCACTTCACTTCACCAATTTTGTACTAAATAATTGAAATACATAACACATTTGCATATTATTATAAATTAAAGTCTACTACTTGATTAAGAATCCCTGCAAAATACAATAGTTTATTTCCTCAACTAATTAGACTTATTGTTAATATAATGTAAAAAATAAAAGGCAGTAATGTGGTTAACATTTTACCTGCAAATTGTATTATTTGCAAAATACGCAATTTAATCAGTTATAAAGATAATGAAAACACTATTTACTATCATACAAACCAATAATTTTAACATTTTAATTTAAAATTAAGAAAATAATGTTGAAAAATTGAGATTATATTAATTATTTGTAAACAGTACTTCTGCATCCATGGGAAAGTGTTATTGTGAATTTTCTAAAATTACTCCTAATTAAAATAACCTATTGTCTCTGTTGGAGAAGGCAATGGCACCCCACTCCAGTACTCTTGCCTGGAAAATCCCATGGATGGAGGAGCCTGGTAGGCTGCCGTCCATGGGGTTGCTAAGAGTCGGACACGACTGAGTGACTTCACTTTCACTTTTCACTTTCATGCATTGGAGAAGGAAACAGCAATCCACTCCAGTATTCTTGCCTGGAGAATCCCAGGGATGGAGGAGTCTGGTGGGCCGCCGTCTATGGGGTCACACAGAGTTGGACACGACTGAAGTGACTTAGCAGCAACTTAGCAGCAGCATTGTCTCTGTAAAGTTTTTTCTTTAAGTTTATAGTAATAATTTCCAATGAATAATTTTCATTGTATTTTAAGTAGCATTCCCCTCCGCTCTTCAATTAAAGACATGGTCAGGGATCAATAGCCAATCTCTCCATGATACTACAATTCAAAAGAGAAATAGTGCAGTGTGGCCAATATAATAAAATCATTTTTATTACAAAACATACAAACATCATCAGCAACAGAAAAATATGTCAATTTTCCATGTGGCATATATGACTGGCAATCAATTTTTAAATAATATTTCTAATTAAAATGAAATGTTTCAGCTGATAATTGCTTCTAGTTTCTAGCACTGACCATCTTTCAGAGCTAAATTACAGATACAGTGTACATGAATATAGAAAACAAAGAATAAAATTATTATTAATGTATGATTCACTGGAAAGACTATTGTGAGATGACATGGGAAGAGGGTGCATGTGAAGTGAATATGGATCCATGCTTTTCTTTTTGCAAAAACACATACAGAGCTTACTTTAATACTTTTTAAACATAAACTTGATGTGATAACATTATGATCAATATTCACAGCTAAGATTTGTGGAACACTCAAATTTCTTAAGGAATGGCATAATGATAGTGCTATCTACTAATGGCAAGAACAATAGGGGATTCCAAGGAATGAACAATATTCCAAGAAACCTCAGAAGTGGGACCTGGAGGTGATACAGACTACGCTTATCTATGGACAAGAAGATATTAGGATAAGACAGATTTAAAATCTGGTGCATGTGCTGACCTTTGATTTTTTTTTTTTTTTAGTTTCAGTGTCTAAGTAGGTAATGAAATGGCAATTGTAAGGTGAGTTCAAATATTTTGTCTGGTATCATATTTACATATTGTGAGAATAATTAGTTATAAAACAAGCAAATGATTTTGAGATAAAGACATAGGTTTAAAGGTTGATTAACCATAGGGTACTATGAATAGTTTGATCACTTAATTATATGATATGTGGCTTACATTATACTTGAGAATACTTCCCACTTTGTGACACATAATTAAAGAAGTTTATTCTCCAGTGATCTCAGAAAAGCAGGACCTCTCAATGCTACCTGACTTGGGAAAGCAGTAACAAAAGGAGGTAGAGACACTGCTGCTGCTGCTAAGTCGCTTCAGTCGTGTCCAACTCTGTGCGACCCCATAGACGGCAGCCCACCAGGCTCCCCCGTCCCTGGGATTCTCCAGGCAAGAACACTGGAGTGGGCTGCCATTTCCTTCTCCAATGCATGAAAGGGAAAAGTGAAAGTGAAGTTGCTCAGTTGTGTCCAACTCTTAGTGACCCCGTGGACTGCAGCCCACCAGGCTCCTCTGTCCATGGGATTTCCAGGCAAGAGTACTGGAGTGGGGTGCCATTGCCTTCTCTGGTAGAGACATTAGATATAGGTTTATAATTTACCTCAGTTCTGCAATATAGAAGGAATCACAGGTTCCTTGTGGGAACAGGTGCCAGGAATTTTATTAAATCATGGCTTACTGTTTGTCCCAAGTTATAATGTTAGTATAATAACAGCGATAGTGGAAGATGATTCTATGAAGTTCAATGTCAAGCTAAAAGGAAGATTAAAATATATATTTCAAGGCTTAATACAAATGGCAGAGGAAGGGTTGTGTAGAAAGAGACAACTAAGTAAATAAAATCCAATATAGTAAGTGCTATAAAGTAGCAGTTAATATGCTCTGGATCTTAAGGAAAACTAAAGTTGGGAGGTGCTGCTTGTAGGTAATAAGTGACACCAATAACAGACAGAAATGGCAGAAATAGCAGCCCACAGATATAACAGTGAATAAATAATACATTCTAGAATCAACTGACACTTTACTGTGGCTACAGAGTAAGTTGTGTGCAGGGGGAAAGAAAAGGTAAATAAAGATGTAAACAAAGTGGAATCTATGCATGTGAGATTTTCAAGTCCATATTAAGAAATTTGGACTCCATATTTACAGGTAAACGATGGATATTTATAAGCAAAGAAGTAAAACAGAATCATATATTACAACATATTATAGTCATATATTACAATCTGTGCCTGCATGGGTCAGAGATCATGTGGGGAGTGATTTAGCAGCAAAATGGAGTGGGAAGTTAGAAGACTGAGAAGCAGAAGGTGGAGAGGAATTACCTACATAAGGGAAAGGGAAGAGAACTCTCACTTATTGAGCAATGCTTCTGTGTAGGAGCTGTGCTAGGCTTCAAGTGAATATATGTTCCCTTGACTTGTGCTGCAAACATATGTAAGCAGATATAATATCCATCTTACAGATCAGTTTAAATTTTATGAAAGTAAAACACAGAGCCATACCCAAGCCATACCCATACTCAACTACTGACAGTTAACACAACTAATTTAAGTGACTTATGCTACTAAAATTGACTTTTGTTGGGCAAACTATCTTTCACTGAGTTTAAAAGTTATGGTTTGCAGGACAGAATTTAGGAAACATAAAGAGAAAGCTAAACATTGATAGGCGAGGAAAGCATAGCACGGTAAGAGGAAGAAGAATACAAATTAAAGTGAGGAAAGAAGAGCAATTGACACTAAAAGCAATGTCAATGGAAAGACTATGGTGGCCTCAAACTGTAAAAACCAGACTATTTAATAAGGCCCATGCAAATGCACACCTTGTGTGGGAAGGTTAGGGGCAGTTCATATAAAGGAGTCATGTTCCTTTTCTGAATTTACTTGGAGCAGAAACAAAGAGTTTTGGAGAGACAAGGAGTTAAGTTCTAGTCAGAGAACACCGGGAGGAATTTATGATTCTTAAGAACTCTCTGAGATATTAGAAGGAGTGGGGGATCTCCATTGGGTGTAATTCAAACCAAAATGCATTCAACTATCAATAGTGAAGTTGCTCAGTCGTGTCCAACTCTTTGCGACCCCATGGACAGTAGCCAACCAGGCTCTTCTGTCCATGGGATTTTCCAGGCAAGAATACTAGAATGGGTTGCCATTTCCTTCTTCAGGGGATCTTTCCAACCCAGGGATCGAACCTGGGTCTCCCGCATGGTAGGCAGACGCTTTACCATCTGAGCCACCAGGGAAGTCAAAGGAGAGGGCAATTATCATTAATACCTGGCTTTTCATAAGGAAGATGATAGCAAATACCTGGGTTAATTTACCAAGTAGCCCAGAGAACCAAGTATCTGTAAGCAAGCAAGGCCTCTACACCCTCACCTACTTACACTTACAAATGTCCTTTCCCTCTTAACAGAGAAAACCAAGAGAAATAGCATCCCTGACCCCTTCTACTTCACCAAAAAAACTCCCAGATTTTAGCAATAATTTTGGAATAAATGCATGTTATAATCACTTTATTTGTATTAACAGCCTATAATAGATTTTCTATTGCTCTGGATTAACTCATCTGCTAAATTTTTGAAATACTTTATGATAAAATTTAAGATATGCCTGTATTTGTTGCTAATGGACAATTAACAAAATACCTCAGTTTCCTTAAAAAAAAAAAAAAAAAAGACAGCTACAAGACCATTGCATTTAGACTCCCATTGAACAACTTTCTTCAGTAATAAATTCTCAGAGCAAAAGGTTAACTTGTAAATTCAATAAAGAACATTTTACTTTCTTAGTGACCTGAGTGCTAATATAATGAATAAAGCATCATTTTATTGCATACAACATATGGGGATTCATTTCCAATTTCATTACAATGTTTCATCAGGTGTAAACAGGCCTTTATGTCTTACAGATTTAACTGTGAAAAAATAATTTAGATATTCTGGTAAGTAATCTAAAGGAAGGTTATGAAAATTTCAAATCTAATTTCTGAAAGAGGCACACAAGAGATATAATTCCTAATAGACTTATTCTTTTCAATGGATTGCCTATATCTAGTATGGGATAAAATTGTCCATGGTTGCTTCTCTCACTTCTGCATTTTTAATATTGTCTGACTTAGGAAAGATAGACTATTCAAAGGAGAAAATCAAAGTCTCTAATAGGAAATGGTATAAAGTTGTACTAAATTATCTTATGTGCTCCTCAGTCTTTTTAACCAGACTTTAGCAATGTTGTATTGTTCAGCCAAAATCAGATCAATACCTAACTGAAACAGCAACAGCCACAGAGAAAAACCTGTATTGTTTTAAGACAAAAGATGAATTAGCATAGTGAACACAAGCTAGTGATCTCATTTAGAGATTTGGACTCTAAACTATGAACAGTTCAATACCCTGCTGAAGAAACACAAAAGACAATTTTTATCCAAAATAGAATATTCGCACCCTGAGAAAGATGTCAGGTAATGTAATGTGATCTCCAACTATTTTCACTTTGATAGTAGCATCCTGAATACATAAACTCTTGATTTCACTCAAAAATTAGAATCACCAAATATGGGTGACTAAAAATCAAACATTGCATTTGAAGAAGATATACAATTATATATGCATTAAAGTGCTTTCTTTTTTCCATTGGTTGATGGGAGGATTTAGTTTGATCATGTATTCAGGACCACTTGGAGCTCAAAGTGGAAAAGCATTAAGAGAAAATTATTATTAGTACCCTTCTCGGGAGGAAATGTGTGCACCGTGATTCAACAGATAAAACTAATATACATAATTGTAGACCGCCGGTTCGGCAACTTCCACTCGATAGCGGAAGCGTTATGATGAAAATTCATTTCACAAAATAAGAAGTATCTATAGAAAATTGTTAATTATAAAAGATTTTCTCACAAGCTTTAATATTTTGTAGACAAAAGAATAAGAAAGAATGTTAATTTGCAATGTAATTTTCTAGGTGAATGATTTGAGCAAGTAGGTTATCACATCTAAGCCCTATTTCTTCATCTTTCATATGGAATGAAACATAAATGGCTATTTCAAATATTAAATTTCTATAACATGCCAAGCTCTTTGTTTTGAATGTATAATAATTCCTCAACACGCAGATAGGAAACCACTAGAGGGAAATCAAGGCCAAAGGCCATAAAGATGTATATAGTATTGTAGGTCTTTTTTTAATTTAAAGAGGAAAAAAACTTAAGGTTATTTTTTAAAGTGCAAGAATAACTCAGTCAGGTATGTAAATAAATAAGGTGCACGTACTTCACATTTGAAAGTACCATATATTTAGGAAACTGAATAATGTTTCATATTTAAAATATATGATATAAATAAAGCATATTTAAGTAAAAACCAATAATTTCTGTAATATTCTGCATTGTTAATATTCATCAGAATGTTGTATTTTGCTCTATTTTTCAAAAGAGGTAAAGGGTATGGAGAACACTCAGAAGGAAAAAGAAAAGGAAATGATTTTGGATATAAAATAGTACCTTAAGGGAATGATTGAAATAGCTGGTATTATTTAGTTTGAGATAAAGTGGCTAACAAAGGGGAAGATTAGACATCTATCTTCATTAGGATATGAATTGAACTAGATGACTTATTGAAATCCATTTTCCTTTTTCAGTAATATATAATGCTACTTTCTTCTAAGGTAAATATATACTGATGTAGATACAGATATAGTTCAATAGGTGAAGTGACAACAAACATTAAGAACACGGAATATTCCTTACACACACACATACACACATTCACATTTCTCAAAGCTGAGACCCAGAATCATACATATCAAAATCACCCAGTAATTGTTTAAAATGCAGATTCCTGGATATCTCCCAGGGCCTACTGAATCAAAAACTTTAGTGATGGGATTTGAGAATCTACAGATGTAAAAAGCATACAAGATGATATATAAGTTCACTGGAATTGGAGAACCACTGATTTAGAAGAAAGTGCTTAGTTCTGTGTATTTTTCAGTTGACTGTCAAGGTCACCATGGCGGTCACCTCCATGTAAGCTAGCCTGGAAAGGGAAAAGAGTTTTAACCAAGTGTGTTGAAGATTTATGAGCCAAAACTGATAACTGCCTTGCATTCACATTCTATTGGCTACAATTCAGTTAAATGACCACACCTTACATAAGGGTGTCCTGGAAATCTAATCCAGTTGTATGCACACGAAAAGGAAACAGGAAGTCTCTGACTAAATCTAACTCCACGGAGGCAGTGGAAAAAGATTCCTTTTCATTGTTTCTCAAAGTGGGGTAGATGCAATCTCTGGAGTTTCCTAGACACCACCCTGACTTGATTAGAATCTTGGCACTGTGGCCTAGAAATAATCATTTTAAACAACTTTCTTATGATATTCTTAGACATAGAGAAATTTGAGAATGATTCCTATTTTTTCTCCCTTTTTCTCTACCATGTTTTCATTCAAGAGTAATTAAAAAAATTTTTTTCACCCGATTTTCTAGAAGAAGCAGTCATTTAAAAATATTTTGAGGACATATTTTAATGAAGAATTGTATCAGTATTAATTTTTGAATTGAAGATCATCTAGACATTATAGACAATCTTAAATGCCAAGTGAAGAAAGAAATGTTCATGAGCTGATACTAATCACTGAAGCTTTTGTTGTTTCCTCCAACAGAGTCTTGCTCCATATTAAAGGGAGAAAGGATTAAGAGCTATGGTTTTTACTAAAACAAACAAAAATTTAACTTCTGCATCAGCTATTTCTTTTTTTTCTATTGAAGAATTTTTTTAAAAAGAAATGTTAATGTTCTCCTTTCAGGGATTATTTTTTTAAATCATTCTAAGTTGAAGTACTCCATAGTTTTTTGTTTACTAGGCTATTCGACATACATTTGGCAGCTACTAGTCACTCATGATCCCTGAAACCCAAGATGCTCACAGTAATGTAATTTCAATTACCTCTTGTCAAGACCAATATCTTCAAAAATGACCAGAATAAATATATAGTGGGAAGTAGCAAGTCTATGATGATAATTTTAGAAAAGGAAATGCACAAGTCTACTGATTTCTTATTTTTTTTATATTTTTGTCCTGCTGTGAAATGCCCTATAATTGCATTCTCCAAACAAAAAGATGAGTTAAAAAGGAAAGTATTTATAAACTAAACCATTTTACTATGTTCTCTCAATAACCAATAAATATTCTGAAACATGTTCAGATGTTTTAGACTTTCTTTGTGAAAGTTGGAAGATTGGCTAAACCTAAATTCTAACAAATACTGATGGAGAAGCTGCCTTATGCCAGGTATCTAGCAGAGAAAATATATGAAACCACAGTTCCCACAGGCCCAAACAGTCAATAAATTCTCATGATGTATTTGTAATTACAGAATGAAATCTTCATTTAGACATATGTTTTTCACTATTCAAAAAATATTATTTGTATGACAAAAGGCTATTGTATGAAAAATAGCTTATTCTAATTTCTCTTTATACGCCATTTATTTTTTTCTACAAACAGCCTATACTTCATTATGAATCATTCCATGACTGTTGTTATAATGTACAATATCTCTATGGTACATTAGTGATTATAAAGATATTCTTTTATACTTAAAGTACCATTTGAAAAATGGAAAGATCCTTATACTCATTTTATGATGAGAGAAAATATTTATGAGATACCCTTAGTTCCATGGTGAAATAATGGTCATACATGTCTTTAATGAAATATTATTAATCTGTTTCTACTAATCTCTTTAACTAAATGTTTTGATGTTACAGGAAATTTCAACTAAAATAATCCTCACTGACCATTAAATTAATGGTGGAAATAGTAGAACACAAGTATCAGTACATGTAAGGATCACAAAAGAAGCAAAATTTCTATTCATCATAATAAAAATGGATAACTTTCCATCCAAGATTCTTTATCACATATAACCAAACTATAATTATGACACTCTTTCTTCAGTTCAGTTCAGTCACTCAGTCATGTCTGACTCTTTGTGACCCCATGAACCACAGCACGCCAGGCCTCCCTAAACATCACCAACTCCTGGAGTCTACCCAAACTCATGTTCATTGAGTCAGTGATGCCATCCAACCATCTCATCCTCTGTCACCCCCTTCTCCTCCTGCCCTCAATCTTTCCCAGCATCAGGGTCCTTCCCAATGAGTCAGCTCTTCACATCAGGTGGCCAGAGTATTGGAGTTTCAGCTTCAACATCAGTCTTTCCAAAGAACATCCAGGACTGATCTCCTTTAGGATGGACTGGTTGGATCTCCTTGCAGTTCAAGGGACTCTCAAGAGTTTTCTCCAACACCACAGTTCAAAAGCATCAATTCTTCAGCGATCAGCTTTCTTTATAGTCCAACTCTCAGATCCATACATGACTACTGGAAAAACCATACCTTTGACTAGCCTTGTTAACATTACTTTGTTGACAAAGTAATGCCCCTGCTTTTTAATATGCTGTCTAAGTTGGTCATAACTTTCCTTTCAAGGAGTATGCATCTTTTAATTTCATGGCTGCAGGCACCATCAGCAGTGATTTTGGAGCCCAGAAAAATAAATTATCTCACTGTTTCCAATGTTTCCCCATCTATTTGCCATGAAATGATGGGACCGGCGGCCCTGATCTTAGTTTTTTGAATGTTGAGCTTTAAGCCAACTTTTTCACTCTCCTCTTTCACTTTCATCAAGAGGCTCTTTAGTTCTTCTTTGCTTTCTACCGTAAGGGTGGTGTCATCTGCATATCTGAGGTTATTGATACTTTTCCCGGCAATCTTGATTCCAGCTTGTGCTTTTTCCAGCCCAGCGTTTCTCATGATGTACTCTGCATATAAGTTAAATAAGCAGGGTGACAATATACAGCCTTGACATACTCCTTTTCCTATTTGGAACCAGTCTGTTGTTCCATGTCCATTTCTAACTGTTGCTTCCTGACCTGCATACTGGTTTCTTAAAAGGCATGTTTGGTGGTCTGGTATTCCCATCTCTTTCAGAATTTTCCACAGTTTCTTGTGATCCACACAGTCAAAGGCTTTGGCATAGTCAATAAAGCAGAAATAGATGTTTTTCTGAAACTGTTGCTTTTTTGATGCTCCAACAGATGTTGGCAATTTGATCTCTGGTTCCTCTGCCTTTTCTAAAACCAGCCTGAACATCAGGAAGTTCACACTTCATGTACTGCTGAAGCCTGGCTTGGAGAATTTTGAGCATTACTTTACTAGCGTGTGAGATGAGTGTAATTGTGCAGTAGTTTGAACATTCTTTGGCATTGCCTTTCTTTGGGATTGGAATGAACACTGACCTTTTCCAGTCCTATGGCCACTGCTGAATTTTCCAAATTTGCTGGCATATTCAGTGCAACACTTTCACAGCATCATCTTTTAGGATTTGAAATAGCTCAACTGGAATTCCATTACCTCCACTAGCTTTGTTCCTAGTGGTGCTTCCTAAGACCGACTTGACTTCACATTCCAGGATGTCTAAGTCTAGGTGAGTGTCACAGCATCATGATTATCTGCATCATGAAGATCTTTTTTGTACTCAGTGAACTCCAGGAGTTGGTGATGGACAGGGAGGCCTGACGTGCTGTGATTCATGGATATATATATATATATATATATCCCCCTCATATCTCAACTGGTAAAGAATCCGCCTGCAATGCAGGAGACCCTGGTTTGATTCCTGGGGTGGAATGATCCGCTGGAGAATGGATAAGCAACCCACTACAATCTTCTTGGGCTTCCCCTATGGCTCAGCTGGTAAAGAATCCGCCTGCAATGTGGGAAACCTGGGTTCCATCCCTGGGTTGGGAATATCCCCTGGAGAAAGGAAAGGCTACCTACTGCAATATTCTGGCCTGGAGAATTCCAAGGACTGTGTAGTCCATGGGGTTGCAAAGAGTCAGACACGTTGTTGCTTAGTTGCATCCGACTATTTGAGACCCTACAGACTGTAGCCCACTAGGCTCCTGTATCCATGGGATTTTCCAGGCAAGAATATTGGAGTGAGTTGCCATTTCCTTCTCAGGGGATCTTCCCAACCCAGGGATCGGACTCAGGTCTCTCACATTGTAGGCAGACCCTTTACTGTCTGAGACACTAGGGAATTCCTTTATATACATATAAAAGCTGCTTCTACCTAGTGTCTGCTCTCAGGTTGTTCTACCACACTTGGTATAATAGGGTGCATAATATTTTAACTTTGAAAAGGCATATACAAAACATTAAATTTCAAAGGAATATAATAAAAAACAAAGCAAACTTCCAAAAAGTCTGAAATACAGTTGCCTAATGATGTTTTCTTTATTTATGTTTTTCTATGTGGAAACAGTGTCAGACTTTATTTTTCTGGGCTCCAAAATCACTGCGGATGGTGGCTGCAACCATGAAATTAAAAGACGCTTACTTCTTGGAAGGAAAGTTATGACCAACCTAGATAGCATATTCAAAAGCAGAGACATTACTTTGCCAACAAAGGTTCGTCTAGTCAAGGCCATGGTTTTTCCTGTGGTCATGTATGGATGTGACATTTGGACTGTGAAGAAGGCTGAACGCTGAAGAATTGATGCTTTTGAACTGTGGTGTTGGAGAAGACTGTTGAGAGTCCCTTGGACTGCAAGGAGATCCAACCAGTCCATTCTGAAGGAGATCATCCCTGGGATTTCTTTGGAAGGAATGATGCTAAAGCTGAAACTCCAGTACTTTGGGCACCTCACGCGAAGAATTGACTCATTAGAAAAGACTCTGATGCTGGGAGGGATTGGGGGCAAGAGGAGAAGGGGACGACAGAGGATGAGATGGCTGGATGGCATCACTGACTTGATGGATGTGAGTCTCAGTGAACTCCGGGAGTTGGAGATGGACAGGGAGGCCTGGCATGCTGCGATTCATGGGGTCGCAAAGAGTTGTACACAACTGAGTGACTGATCTGATCTGATATCAATTAAAAAAATGACAATCCAAAGGATTATAATTAAATATGGCCTTTTAGGAAAAATATACAAACTAGACAACCAATATAGAAATAAATGCTTAACCTCACTCAAAATTACTTTCAAACAAAACAAACTAGTTATCTAATGTATTTTCAAAGACTAAAATATCTCTAATATTTATGTCTGTCTAGCATATGCAAATGTGATGTAATCTCAAACTATCAGATGGAATGAAACTTTGTACAATAATCTTGAGAGACAATTAACATCTATCAAAAGTTTAAATCTATCTTCAAATATATAATTTCACTCTACAACATACTTTTGCATTTAAAGAAAAGAATCTTACTAGTTTCTAGTCTTCCTTTTCCTTTTTTTTTTTTTTTTTGCTTGTTTTTTTCTTTCCTTACTGTTCTGGAGTATGTTTTCAAGTAGCTTTCTCAAAATGGTATGTGCGAGAGGTTTTTAGTTATCTAAAGGTATCTTTCTTCATTCTTCCAAGTGTTAGGTAGGTAGAATAGGAAAAAGGAGTCCAAAATGGCGGTGGCTAAAAGACAAGGAAGGTCTGAGGACCAGAGTGAAGACTTCAGGCAGAACAAACAGCACTCCTGGCTAAGGAGTGCAATTTGCATAGGGCAGGCCCAGGTGGAGGAAAAAACATATAAAAGGAGGAGCCAAAGCGCTTTCTCTCAGACTCACTCTCCCGTGTGTGCGCGCTCTCTCCCTCTCCCCTGCTATCTTCTAAATAAAATAGAGCTGTAACACTGATTTGCCTAAGAGCTGTAGCATGGTTTGTCCAAGACCCGAGAGCTGTGATGCGCAGAGGGCTTTAATGTCCGTCGCTCTAATTCTTTGTTGTGACAAGACAAAGAACCGAGGAACATACACTCGCGTGACACAAGGAACAAAAATCTGTGTCACTCAGTACACTTAAGGTTGAGGTTATGTTCTTAGGTAGAACCAGAAACTGCAAAAGAGGAAAGACAGAGCCTTCCTAATGGTACTGCCTCAAACTAAGCAAATATTAAATCTTCTATTAGAAAATTCTTGTATTTTATTACACTACAAAGTGTGTCTCCATTCACGAGAGTTTCCTGTATTTATTGTCTCCAGTTTCTAACAGTTCCCTCAACTCACTATAACTTGTCTTCAACTCTCCTTTGCTTCCCCAAGACAACTTTAAGAAAACCAATGATCTCCCTTGTATTAAATCCAATGAACATTATTATGAAATGCTTTAAATTCTCAGCATAATCAGTAGACATAAAATTCAGTCTCTCATTGGAATTTTTTCATGCCTTTTCTAGGGAAACATCTTATTTGTTGGCATTCTGAATTGGCCTCTTTGGGAGCTAACTCCACAAGGCTTAGTCACAGAATCCTTATTCATTATATACACCTATTCATTAGTCAGTAGAGTTTAACCCTGGCTGTGTTTTAGACTTAACTCAGAAGACATGAATAGTGGTATTTCCACAGTATTATGCCCAGAAAATTTTGTGTATATAGTTGTTCAGTTGTTAAATCATGTCTGACTCTTTGCAACTCCATGGATTGCAGCATGCCAGGCTTCTCAGTCCTTTCCTACCTTCTGGAGTTTGCTGAAACTCATGTCCATTGAGTCAGTAATGCCATCCAATCATCTCATCCTCTGTCGCCCCCTTCTCCTCCTGCCCTATGTGTGTGTGTGTGTGTGTGTGTGTGTGTGTACAGGCTTCCCTGGAGGTTTAATGGTAAAGAACCTGCTTGCCAATGCAGGAGACACAGGAGACTCGAGTTCAATCGCTAGGTCAGGAAGATTCCCCTGGAGAAGGAAATGGCAACCCACTCCATTATTATTGCCTGGGAAATCCCATGGACAGAGGAGCCTGGCAGGCTACAGTCCATAGGGTGCAAAGAGATGGACCTGATTTAGTGACTAAATAACAGTGACAATACATATGAGAGGGTAACAGGCAGGAAGGCTAGGGGTTTCCAAATGGAGGAAACAGGCTGCAAGTGTCAGACATTTTCTCTTCTCTCTTAAGCAGCAGGAGAACACAAACAACTAGTGTCAGAATTTTTTTCCCCTTCTCTATACAAATTTAAAAGGAGGTTTATTTTAAAATTCTGTGTTGCCATGATGACACCTGGTTCCACCTGAACTTAAAACTTTTCTCAAATCTTGAGCTAACCAATGCTTTGTCTTATGGAAATATTTTTCAATATTTCCAGTGTTTTTCTTAAGCTATATTAATGAACTATGTATTTACCCTAGACTCTGTCTTCACATCAGTTCCCCTAAGACTCAGAACCAACTTGACAAACCAGTATGTTTTACTCATGCAAATGTTCTTTTAAGCTATGTTAATGAGACTATGACTTTGCTTGGAAATCAGCCTTTCTTCAAGATTCATGTCAATTGTTTTCTGTTCTGGGACAACTTACCTTGTGCCAATGTTATCTCAGAATGCATGTTGTGGGTGAGGGGCCTGGTGCCAGTCTCTGAGTTTTGAGACATTTCCTTTCTCTAGCAGCATGCTGGCATGCTGCAGTCCATGGGATCACAGAGTTGGACACAACTGAGCGACTGAACTGAACTGAGTAGCTATATAACACCCAGCTAAAGACTAGCAGTGGGGCACTCTTTCTGCCCCCTTCTGATGTCTATGTCAGAAGCTTTCTCTATCTCTTTTATACTTTAATAAAATTTTATTACACAAAAGCTCTGGGTGATAAAGCCTCATCACTGGTCCTGGATTGAATTCCTCTCCTCTGGAGACCAAGAATCTCAGCATCTTTGACAGCTCAGCAACAACCTTTCATCTATATGTGTGTATATGTCCTTTCCCAAAGAGTCTTAGACACTGTTTAACTACTTATCACCTATGAAATTTTAATATCATTATGTACTTTATATACCATGATACCATTATTGCCATTACCATTAATATTATTATATACTGTACATCTGTACTATGTGCCTCTCGCTGCTTGTGCACAAACATGTGAGATATTTGTCACCACTCAAGAAATAAGTTTCACCCCTTTGGAGATGATATCACCTTCATTGAGACTACATGGATAATACAATCCATGGGCACTTCAAATTGTACATGTCCAGAACAAATGTGATTGTTTCACCTCAAACAATTCCACCAAGGATTTTTATATAAGTAAATGGAACTAACATGTAATCAGCTATAGCAGCCAGACACTTAGAAGGAATCTTTGCAATCCCCTGCTCCTAGCTAAACCCCCGTGCTGGGTCTGTTAATATTTTCTAATTCATTTCATGAATATCTCAGTCACCTGCCAACATTTTTACATCTCCCTTTCCACCATCCTAACAGATTCTTGCCTTTATAGAGCCAACAGGGTAGTCCTTGGCCTCGATGACTTGAAGCATGAATATGATTGGTAGCTTTCCTGGTGGCTTAGATGGTAAAGACTCTGCCTGCAATGCAAAAGCCCCATATTCGATCCCTGGGTCAAGAAGATTCCCTGGAAAAAGGAATGGCAACCCACTCCAGTGTGCTTGCCTACAGAATTCCATTGACAGAGGAGTCTGGCAGGCTACAGACCATGGAGTCACAAAGAGTCGGACATGAAGAAAGCGACTAACACACACACACACACACACACACACACACAAGATAGGTATTTAGGCATAGTTGCATATATTAAAATATGGAGAAAGGAAATTAAGTGGTATATTTAGGAGATGTACAAACAAAAGATTAATTTGGAGAATTATTTACACCACTAATCTTAGAAACTTTTAAGTACTTTCTAGCTCTTATCAGTCAATATCCACACAGAATTTCATCAGTGATTTGCTTTTGTTTCAATATTATATTTTCCCAAATGTCCTCTATCGCCCCACACCCACACCCACACCCACACACACATGCCTATGATGGCTTAGGGGTAATAATTGTTAACAAAGGCACAGACAATGGAATAATAATCTCTGATTCATTTGAATTCAAGAAGCCTAGACTCATTTGGGGGCAGGAATGTATTGAGAATGAGTAGTGAAATAAGATTCAGCTAAATTAGATGCAACCATATTATTGAGGGTTTGGAAAGAGAAGTTTAGATCTAATGTGACAGGAAAGAGTCAGTCAAAAGACCTATTCAGAGAAAGCTGGGATCTGGCAGTTCTGAAAAGACTGGATAGAGTAAGAAAGCCTTGAGTTAAAGATGTTGTTAGAGAAGCTAAGCCTGTCTGTCCTGGAAACCTGGAAAAGAAGAGAAAAAGATGGACTTGTGGAAAATAAGGGGAAATCATTTTCATCAGCCAACATGCAAATCAATTCTTTCTAGTAGGAATTATCACATAGTATGGTGGAGAGATCATAGATTTTAAAACATCAATTCAATTTCTCCTAGATCTACTATTTGTCATCTAGATAACCCAGTATTTGACTCTGCCTATTCAAACTCTATGAATCTTAATTCAATGTGTTTACCTATTTTCTAGTGTTTCAATAAAAAAAGATGGCATGCAAAATTCCTAGTTGAGTCTCCATAAAACACTTAAGAAATGCTGCTTTTGTTTAAAAAAAATCATATTTTACTATGGAGATTTTTCACCATGGAAACCTATTATGTACATTTTATAAACCAAAAAACATCTTCTACATATTATTATTTATTTTACTTAGCTTTCATTTCTGGTTCTCAATTAGGCAGGGTATTCTCAGATGGTAATTCTGAAATTTGTAACTGAAAAAAAATCCTATAAGTAGCATCATATTGTCTAATTAAGTTTAAATATATAATATATCTTATGTGTTATTTTATATATTTGTATTTTCTTCAGGTTCCATATGGTATAATTTTTCTCTTATATATCATTCATGAATTTTATACTACATTTTAACTGCTATTGATGAATTAAAAAATTTAAAAAGCAGTTGTCCCATGGGATCTGTGGGGGATCAGCTGCAATCCCATGGACTATAGCTCAACCAGGCTCCTCTGTCCATGGGATTCTCCAAGCAAGAATACTTGATGGGTTGCCATTCCCTTCTCCAGGGGATCTTCCCAACTGAGGGTTTGAACCCAGGTCCTTGGCATTGCAGGCAGATTCTTTACCATCTAAGCCACTAAGGAAGCCCCAAGGAGTCTCTAGGGATACCCAAATTCACAGATGCGCAAGTCCTTTATAAATAATGGTGTAATACAGTCAGACCTCCCTCTGTATCTGTGAACATGAAAGCCATGGATAGACTGTGTTTCCTTTACTGTCTTTAAGATTTTTATATTGCCTTCTTTTACTAAAGTAAGTTGTGCTTTTACTTCTCTACTAGTATTCTTGCCTGAGAAATCCCATGGACAGAGGAGCCTGGTGGACTACAGTTCATGGGGTTGCAAAGAGTCGGACATGACTGAGTGATTAACACTTTCACTTTCATAATAACTATAAGTTATTCCCTTTTCCCTCTAGTTGCACTGGACCAAGGCACCTTCTCATCTGCCTGCCATAGGCCTCAGTTAAGATTTCTTTGTATTTGCATAGCTAATTAGAGTTCACAGAGATGGTTCATATTATCATACTTGATCTTTTTCAATCACCTCAGTAAGAATGAAAAAATAGTATGTTTTATTTTCTAGGTACCTTTACCTCACTGCAGGAACCAATTCCATATAAAGTTATTTATCCCTCAATGATTTCCAGGTTTATTTTAAAAATTCATTTATATCATTCCCCTGACCTTGTAGAACTGATCTAGAATTACCAGTCCTTTCATAAGATATATTTTGAAATTAATATGGAATTAGACATAGTGAGAAGCAAATGCTATTAAATTATTATCTTATTACTGAATCTTATTAAAAGTTAATATCCTTCCTTACAGAAAACATGTTAGATATTAATATCTAATTAACATCAGTAATAAACACACAAAGAAAAAAGTCCTAAAAATAAACAAAGTAAAGACCCTCCTCACAGTATTCTACTTTACAGCAAATGATTCAGTAATTTTCACCTATATATGTAATGCTTTCTTATGTTAGGTGTAACTGTTTAAATTGGAGAGATAAAAATTGTTCTTAAGCACTTAAATTTTGAACAAATTTTTAACATTTTGAACAACAACAAAAAATGACTCCTTTTGGCCTCTTTTCCAATATCTTTCAGTGCTACAGTGTATAGGAAACTAAACTCTACATTTTCAAGACTACCTTGCAGCTAGATCTCTGAAAGTTCTCACAATCATTGGTAAGATTTTAATTTGAATTTCAATTAAGGTTGGGGGTGGAGGAAATGTCTTTGATGCATCCATTTTCAGCTGATATAGTTCTAAGAAGATGACAAGACAGTTACCTTATCTCTGAATCTCAGTCTCTGTAAAAGAAGGCAATATAAAAATCTTAAGACCAATAGGAAGTGTCCATTTTCCAGCTGCCTAACTTTCTATTAGCAGGATTATTGGAGAGACTGTTTTATACTGAGATTATGGTACTCAACCTAATGTCTGGTCATTCAGCCCTTCCAAATACTTTATAATTGTGCATTTCCCTACTTTTAAATGATTTTCTCTTAGGATTGGTTTCAATTATCTATATGTGAGTAAACTCTACTTGATGCATTCTTAAATCTTGGAGACAAATAATTAGCAAGAAAAAACTTGTTACTCTGTGAATTATCTCTTCTCCTAAGAAAGACATAGGGGGTTTGCCTTCCCTACAACACCCCTCCAGTCTCCATATCAATAATACCTTCAGACCTATCCTTGGATAAAACATGCACTTCAGAAGCCCTTTATCCTTAAACATCTCACCTCTCATTCTTTAATACCAAAAAATATGTTTCAGTTCAGTTCAGTCGCTCAGTCGTGTCTGACTCTTTGCAACCCCATGAATCACAGCATGCCAGGCCTCCCTGTCTCAAACTCATGTCCATCTAGTCGGTGATGCCATCCATCCATCTTATCCTCTGTCATCCCCTTCTCCTCCTGCCCCCAATCCCTCCCAGCATCAGAGTCTTTTCCAATGAGTCAACTCTTCGCATGAGGTGGCCAAAGTACTGGAGTTTCAGCTATAGCATCATTCCTTCTAAAGAAATCCCAAGGCTGATCTCCTTCAGAATGGACTGGTTGGATCTCCTTGCAGTCCAAGGGACTCTCAAGAGTCTTCTCCAACACCACAGTTCAAAAGCATCAATTCTTCAGCACTCAGCTTTCTTCACAATCCAACTCTCACATCCATAAATGACTACTGGAAAAACCATAGCCATGCTAGATGGACCTTTGTTGGCAAAGAGAGGCTAAAACCTTACATTGCCAAAATGAGAACTTAAAAAACAAATTTTAGTAAAGTACATATTTGGTTTAAAGACTACTTTTTTTTTAGCTTATGATTAGACAATGAAAAATGATTGTCAACATCAGTTTTCCTTGCTTTATGGCTTGTTGAAGGAAAGAGGAAGTTTTCTAACACCTGAAGGAAGAGGAGGTGATGAGAGATGGGGAATGTTGAAAGCTGTCAGAAAGACCAAAAAAGGGATGATTAATTAATTTTTAGTTTTGCCCACAATAAAAACTGTTGACTTTAACAGTAGTGGGTTGTAGCTGTGAGTTCAAAGACTGAAAGGTGGGTCCCAGGATAGTTTTGCCTAATGGGGAAAAAATGAAACTGGGAGAAAGGTGAAAGTGCCTTAAAAATAAAATCATATTTTACAGCTGAGGCTGATGCTGTATGATGAAAAGTTTTTACAAATACTTAAAAGCTAGTGTGAGCATCTTAATGTGCTTTTGCCTCATACTTCTGGTTAAGAATTATTTTATTACTAAGATATCTTTTAAGAGGAAAATATGTGATTTTTACAAATGTATTGTTTCTCTAATATGTGTGAGGGTTGTATTTAAAGAAGGAAAACAGGCTATATATATATATATATATAGCAAAACATCTTCAATAGGTTATTCTTCTCACCCTACTAAAAAATGATTTTGTTGTACTTGTGATATAACTAGACTTAAATCATTAAAATGAGATTTCCTTCTTTTTTTCTCCCACAAGGAACTGACATCTAAGAAAGCTTTTGAGTTGTTTCAAACTAACATTTCAAAGCTACTTTGCTGGTTTAAATCTAGATTTGGCTTAGCAGATTTTACCACTGAGTTCAAAAATAGTTCTAAATTTGACCCAATATGTTTTCCTGTCTTTAGATATGCTGTAAAGCATCTGAGATTAATGGGAAATATGAATAAAAGGTCCTGACAACATCAATAAAGGCTGTCAGCCAACTGCAGCTGGCAGTGATTGGCCATGACTGTGAGTCAAATAAACTGTTGGTGGCAAAGAGTTGACGGGTGAAATAGCATTCAGAATGTGTGTATGGGTGTATGTGCCTGAATGGTTAAAATTGACTTCTCCAACCCTCCTATTCTGGTCACTGCATATTTTATAAGAGTGATCACAGAAGAGGTAATAAGAATTTTTCTGACTTGTAAAACTAGGGAATAATAATTAATTGGGATAATAGTAATGAGCAAGGCCTTCCCTTGTAACTCAGCTGGTAAAGAATCTGACTGCAATGCAGGAGACCCCAGTTTGATTCCTGGGTTGGGAAGATACCCTGCAGAAGGGATAGGCTACCCACTCCAGTATTCTTGGGCTTTCCTGGTTGCTTAGATGGTAAAGAATGCACCTGTAATGTGGAAGACCTGGATTTGATCCCTGGGTTGGGAAAATTCCCCAGAGGAGGGTATGGCAACCCACTCCAGTATTACTGCCTGAAGAATCTCCATGGACTGAGGAGCTTACCATCTGTGGGGTTGCAAAGAATCAGACATGACTGAGTGACTAAGCACAGCACAGCACAGTAATGAGTAAATAACAGATTTTGATATGTTCAAAATGTATTTATTCTCTTCGACCATCAGATTCTCACTCTTTAGTAATGGATATGCATGGCAAGTTGGTTCATGCTCTGACCAATGAGCAGTGAAGGGGATTGGAGAATTTTACAACAATGTCCAGATAAGGGAAGGAAGGAGGAGGAGGCAAGAGTGGTCAGACTGTCAATAAGCCACTAATCAAGGCAAATCACTACATCAATGTTCCAACACATCTTGGAACAGCAGTATGCATTATTAAGATAATAAATAATATATACTTATATATACATACATAGATAGTAGGTTTATGAATATTATGTTACATTGTATGTTTTATATGTGCATACATCTATAATACAGGTTATTATACAAACAAAAATTACATATTAGTACAACTAGTAGTTAACCCTGAAGGCTGCCGTGTCAGAGAACTTTTCAGACTCTAACTCCTGCTGTGTGGCTTGGCATAAGTTATTTAACTTCTCTATATTTCAATTTCATGGACTGTAAAGTGGATTTCCTAATAGTAACTGTCTTACGTGATTGTTCTGAGTATTAAATGAGATGCTATTCCCTGGGCACATAGAAAACCTCCATAAAAGTTTTCTTATGGCTATTGTCATTACTACATTATACTGGACAAATTATTAGGGAATTGCATGATTTCGGGTTAGTAAGTTTATTCTTAATTATGTCAATGCTTTTCCTTTACTTACTATCTCCTTACCAGTTGCTCTTTTTTCTAGGTCTTCTGTACTCATTATTCATCTAATGATGGTTTACTGTGTGCTTATCACCACTGGGCAAGGTGCACAGTTCTGGTTGTGCTCATTCCATAGTGCACTCCATAAGGGTCCACCCACGGAAACACTCAATGGATTCTTATAAACTGAGTGACCATGCTTGACTTCCTTCATAGCTAGGGCCCTAATTAGAAATCAACCTTTTTAGTACAAAGTTATAATGTCAAGATAGATTTTTAAAGGGAATGCAAAGTTAAACCTGGTAATTTAGTAATCCATTGATGTACAACAAGCCACCCAACTTTTATGAATTAAAGCAATGATTTGTTATTTCTGTTGGTTTGTTTAACTCAGTTGAGTGGTTATTCTGTTCCAGCTGGAAGTGCCTGGCACTACACACTTGGGTGCATTTAACTTGGCTGCAGGACTGGGTTAAAATGTACAGAAGGGCTTGACTCATAAATCTGGGCCTCAGTTTTCCTTCACATGGCCTGTTTTCCTTCATGTGGCCTCTCTTCCTCCACATGACTATTTGTCCTGACAGTATGGTGGTATCACAGTAGATATACCACATATATTACAGTCAAATGCCCACAAAGTGAAAATTAAAGCCTTTAATCTTCTTACAGTCACTTCTTCCACATTTTGTTGACCAAAACAAGTCAACAACTCAGCTTATATTTAAGGGAATGTGAAATCGACACTACCTCGTGGAAAAGCAAGTAACGCAGGAAGGGAAATAACTGATCAGACCCATTTGAAAGACTATCGTAGATAATCATTACTCTAAGATTTCTAGAATATTATTTTTAATTATAACAACTAAAGACTGAATTAAATACTTTATTAGTGGTCAGGTGAAAATATATTTACTGTTCTTTGTCCCTGCAGATTAAAAGTAGATAAGACAAAAGATCTACATTGTTCACCAAGATTTTTGGATCATTTAGCCCAACTAGTACAACTTTTTTAAACCATTTATTAACTGCTCATTCTGGAGCAGTTGATATATAATTGATATATAAATATGAATGAACCTAACAATTGATATATAAATATGAATGAAAAAAGTGAGATAATTCAAACTTAGGAGACTGCATAAAACATACCATATTAAACCAAAGCAATAAATATGATTTGAGTAAGGGCAGGATGCCAGAATTACTAAGAGAGGCACAACACTCAGACTGAGCTGAGGAAAGGGTCAGCAAAGGTCTCCTGACAAATACGCCATCTGGACTGAGTCACAAAGAGAGAAAGAAGCAGAAAAGTTCATTCAAGGTAGAGGGGACCACAGGATCAAAAGAGTGAAGCCGTGTGAGAGGACAGGGGACATAGGGATTTGAAGAGCGCTGGGACCCAGCCCTTCTGTGTGTCAAGTATAAGACACAGAAAAGCTAGACATAAGTTTGGGCAAAAAAGAGAGAAAAAGAGGGTAGAAAATTGAAGAAGAATTTAGGGTACCAGCAGTTTGTTTCATTTTTGTTGTTGCTTTTTAGATTGACTTACATGTTCTTATGGACGGAGAAGAAGGAGCCTAGGAGAAAGCAAGGTTTGACGATTTCATTAATCAGTGCTTTTGCACCTTCTCAGAGTCTCTCATCTTCACTTGTATCTCAGATCCTTGGCCATTTGCTCCATCACAGCTGTCACAGCAACAACAGACCCACAATGCACCCACTGTCTGAGACAAATGCCAGAGGTCTGGTTCTTCCCATTGCATCTCAGATGAAACAAGCATGGGATCTAGCTTCCCCAGGGACCACCGGAGGCCAGGTCATCCAGGGGTGTTAATAGCAGGACATTGCCTAATGGGGAATAAGAGGAAGGGCAATGCCAACAGATAAATCCCCCCCCACCCCCGTACTCCCTCTGTTGAATATTCCCTCAGGGGTGGATTTTCTGTACAGCCCATCTGATACCTCACATAGCCAAACATCTAGTTGGTCTCCTTGGGATCCAACTGTAACATCATATCTCTCATTCTGCCTGCCTCACTGCCCACTTCCAGGCTCTGAGATTACTCACCTCAATAAGTACACTACCACTTAAGTCTCACCTCAGATTCTGTTTTCCAGGAAACCTCAACCAATGTAAAAATAGAGTGGATGGCAGAGATAAGACATACATTCATTGTCTCATTCATTGCAAAACACAAATTATTGAATGCTAATTAACTTATTATGATAAGCATTGAAGCCATTAAAAATATTTAAATGAATCAGAAAGATTCCCTACCTTCAAGACACTGAGAGAAAAAAGAGAGGTATAAAAACATGAGTACAAGAAAGTACCCTTCCATTTAAAGATAAAATATGAATGCAGTAGCAGGGAATTTATGAAGGGGGAGCAGGTCTATTTAGGGTGATTGTAGGTGTGTTGCTATCTGGTGGGGATGGCCAGGAAGTAGGAGGTAGGCACACAAAATTTCCACAAAGGAGGTAACTGCTGAGCCAAGTTTTAAAATGTGATTCAGTACAGGAAGCCTTAGAGATAAATGAAATGGAACCCACCTTTCAGACAGCTGCAGTCTAGAGAAAGAGACAGGTCAATTTGAATTAAATCTCCTCTGCCTCTTTCCAACTGCCAAACCTGATTCTGCCTCCAAATATTTGCACTGGTCTTTCCCTTGGTTTGGAAATTCTGTAGCCTAATCCCAATATCTCTATTCATATCACAAACTACCACACAATTGCACTCAACTCACATGCTAGTAAAGTGATGCTTAAAATTCTCCAAGCCAGGCTTCAGCAATACGTGAACTGTGAACTTCCAGATGTTCAAGCTGGTTTTAGAAAAAGCAGAGGAACCAGAGGTCAAATTGTCAATATCCACTGGATCATCAAAGAAGCAAGAGAGTTCCAGAAAAACATCTATTTGTGCTTTATTGACTATGCCAAAGCCTTTGACTGTGTGGATCACAACAAACTGTGGAAAATTCTGAAAGAGATGGGAATACCAGACCACCAGACCTGCCTCTTAAGAAACCTATATGCAGGTCAGGAAGCAACAGTTACAACTGGACATGGAACAACAGACTGGTTCCAAATAGGAAAAGGAGTACGTCAAGGCTGTATATTGTCACCCTGCTTATTTAACTTATATGCAGAGTATATCATGAGAAATGCTGGGCTGGAGGAAGCACAGGCTGGAATCAAGACTGCTGGGAGAAATATCAATAACCTCAGATATGCAGATGCATTTTCTACCACCCTTATGGCAGAAAATGAAGAAGAACTAAAGGGCCTCTTGATGAAAGTGAAAGAGGAGAATGAAAAGTTGGCTTAAAGCTCAACATTCAGAAAACTAAGATCATGGCCTCCGGTCCCATCACTTCATGGCA